>NC_092139.1:46591965-46895715 GCF_043159975.1 Macaca nemestrina
AATGGGAAGATTGAGTTACTCAAAACTGACATATATAAACAGGTAGGAGATTGGACAGGTAACGACTTTTCTGTTTCTATGCTGCTAGGTCCTTGTAACAGGTCAATCTCATTAGAAGGAAAAGCAACCTCAAACTGGTAACTGGGGACTTAATGATGAAAGTGGTACTAAATGGGGACTTTGGGGACAATCTGGTGTCCATATTACACGATTAATCACGATGCACCATAGGACTTTCCTCACTGGCATGGAGAGAAAGGTATCATTAACCTGGCAGGCCTGGTGCGGATTCCATGGGCCCAGGGCTCCTCTTTTTGTTCCATCCGGAGCTTTTCAACCTGGCCATGGAGGGCGGTAGTTTTGAGCCCCCAGTGTCACTATAGGATCTTTCTTCCATAGCAATCATTATTACTCCATTTCTCTTAGTTCCTCTGCACTCCATCCTGAATGACCAGTTTTCTAGTTTAGGGAAAATTAAACACTTACTGTTTCCAAGAGTATTTCTGGGTCATTTCCTGGGATTTTTGTCCTCTCTTTAAGGATAATGTTTTATTTCCCATTAATATGCATTTCACTTCTATAAATGGAAACTCCTTCCACCCATGGACTGTCTGAAAAGTTGGAAGCCACCGGATAGACTTATTTTAAAATAACATGTCAGTTATATTTTCAAATAGTAGGCACTAAATTTAAAATTGTGTATTTGTTGGTTGGAAAAAAGTACAATAAACACACCATAAGGTACCCCAAAGTCTAGAAACATAGGTGAAATCATATACATACTATATATTATACAGATGGGGAAATTGAGTTTCAGAGTGGCTAAAAGCTCAGGGTTGGTAGGTAACAGATCAGATCCAGAATTCAAGCCTGTCTTCAAAGCTATGTAACTTGTCCCACATTAGGTGTAAACATCTCAAATCAGAAACAGCCCCCTAACACATGTATATATGTTTTCTCATTGGGAGCCTATAAATAACGGTCCAACATACCAACCAATCACCTTGAGAGTGATTGAATGAAGTTGAGATGCTTTCTTTAAATACATTTTACTGTATATATTTGAGGTTTACAACATGATGCTATGGGATACATATAGATAATATGGTTACTTACTGGAGTAGACTAACATATCTATCTATCATATCTCATAGTTATTTTTGTATGTGTGACAAGAGCAGCTAAAATCTACTTATTTAACAAGAATGCCTAATACAATACAATTTTATTAACTTTAATTCTCAGGTAGTATATGAGATCTCTAACTTGCTTGTCCTACATAGATGCTTTCAATGCACAATGGAAGAATTAAACTAAGTTTTGGCTACTTCAAGATGTAAAAAACAAATTATCTTTTTATTATTTTCTTTTTCTTTTTATTTTTTTTCCTGAGACAGAATCTGACTCTGTTGCCCAGGTTGGAGTGCAATGGTGCAGTCTCAGCTTACTTCAACCTCCACCTCCCAGGTCCAAGCAATTCTCTTGGCTCAGCCTCTGGAGTAGCTGGGATCACAGGTGCGCACCACCACTCCCAGCTAATTTTTGCATTTTTTTTTAGTAGAGATAGAGTTTCACCATGTTGGCCAAGCTGGTCTTGAACTCCTGACCTCAGGTGATCCACCTGCCTCAGGCTCACAAAGTGCTGGGATTACAGGCGTGAGCCACCATGCCTGGCCTCTTTTCATTGTCTTTTCTAAAGAATTTTCTGAAAACATTATCTTTTCCAAAGAATTTTCTGAAAACATTCGTTTACCTTTCAAAAGGAAACATTTTCATCCTAAAGCCAATTCTATGTACCATGAACTTGTCTTCGTTCTATGGCCTTACATGTATGTGCATGTCCTCTACCTAAGGAAGAAATTACACATACATTACATGTACATGCAATGTCCTCTACCTGAGGAAGAAATCTAGTCACAGGGTGCAGTCATGTCTAACTTGTTTATCCAATGCGTGGCACAGTCCCCTCAGCAGCTATGATGACATAGCCTTAAGGAATCATCAAATGTTTGGCTGAACAGGACCTTATCATAGGCTATTCCAACCTCCCCACTTCACAGATTAGTAAATTGAGGCCCATTTATTGATTTGGCACTCGCCTACCATGTGCCTTCAATGGGTGAGAAAAAGATGAATTCACCTCAAGACATCTACTGACACCCCATGACAGATTTGGAATAATCATATCAATAGTTGAGACAATGGTGATGAGAATGCTTAGGATTTAAGTATAATAGCACACATTCGACATGATTTATGAAGGTATTGATGGCAAGAGGTTTCGTGAATACAAACTCAGTGAGTACCAAGGTAATGTTTGTAAATACGAAGATCTGAGGACTTCAGAGAAATATTTCAAAGCTTATACAGCAATGCCATTTAAGTTGGAGAGACATGACTTGGTGGAATAGTTGAGCATTTAACAAAATATTATCGAGATAAAGGCAAGCTGTGGGGCGGCCTGGTGTCCAAAAGGTACAAGGTGGAGCACATGAGGCTCTCCAGCCTTCAGACATCAAAAAGACATTTCTGCTCTGGGTGGAACCAGTTTCTCCGGACTCATATCTTTCTCTCCTCCATTCTGCTCTGCAAGTGCAATCTAAGGGCACTCTTACCTAAACAGATACTGAATTACAAATGAAATCAGTCGTTCTTGGCAAATCAAGGAGGTTAAGGGGAAAAATAAACTTTGTTCTACGTCACCTCCCTGACAAGACAGCAAGCCCGCGGATAAGAACAACAGAGCACTGATGAGTGTAATGAAAACTCCCAAGTTTGTTCTAGAAATGACTGGAGGAGACACCACAGGCCACCGTGCTCCCAGGACATCACCAATTCTTCCAAGGGATGCTTGGCCTCTGGGGAAGTCCAATTACCCTTCAAGGATAATGTGGTTATAAAGAGCCTAAGATGCTGTTGTATATGCCTCCCGAGTCTCCCCCCATCACCTCTGGAGGTGGGGACTTACCAGATAACTCTCCCTTTGGCGTATTTATGGACTCAAGGAGGCTACCTTTAAAACTGGAATGTTTCTGATACCTGAGCATCTAGTCCATGGAGATGGGTCCTCTTTGTGTCTGAACTGTATTTGTTCAAAGGACTCAAGTGTATCCACATAGGTTTGGAGGGCGTGTGAGGTAGGACCACTAAGACCGATTTAATGGAGGTCTGGAAGTCTAAATCACAACATTGATTCAAGGATACTGGAGCAGTGTCACAGGTAGGGGTGTACCTTCCTTGAAGTAGCCCCTGAGTATGTTGGAGATCAAAGGTGGATAGAGACTCATAGAAGAGCAAATGAAAGATAAAATTG
The DNA here is from genome assembly GCF_043159975.1 of Macaca nemestrina. Classification (NCBI taxonomy): domain Eukaryota; kingdom Metazoa; phylum Chordata; class Mammalia; order Primates; family Cercopithecidae; genus Macaca; species Macaca nemestrina. The sequence continues at coordinate 46,595,279 of NC_092139.1, forward strand.
TATTATTACACTCTCCATGACACTTGGAGAGAACAATTAGCACTGAGGAACTGGCACTCTCAGCACAAATGTCACCAGCCTCCATATTACAGGTCAGCTGATTTCGTGAGGACGTTGGCAGGCTCCAGGCCCAAGGCAGTAGTGGCCATGCCCTAGGATAGTTAGGGATTCATTAGAACAAGGAGTCAAAGCAGAGTGACTCCTTTTTCCCTTCTTCACTGGGAAAGAAATGTGGAGTGCTTGTTCTCCTGTGTCCCCTTCTCTAAGACAAGAGGATTTACTTGCAGAATGTATGTAAGAAACCTGCAGGGACATCCCAAAAAGATTCAGAAGGAATTTGAGAGAGGTTGTCCTTCTTGCAGAGCATTTGGTGCTGGTGCAATTTCTAAAATCCAGGTTAAGTTAAAAACAAAAAGGCCAGGCATGGTGGCTCATGCCTGTAATCCCAGCACTTCGGGAGGCCGAGGCAGGTGGATTACAAGGTCAGGAGATGGAGACCATCCTAGCTAACATGGTGAAACCCCATCTCAACTAAAAAAAAAAAAAAAAATACAAAAACTTAGCCGGGCACAGTGGCATGTGCCACCATGGGACTACTCCTGAGTAGTCCCAGCTACTCAGGAGGCTGAGGCAGGAGAATCGCTTGAACCCGGGAGGCAGAGGTTGCAATGAGCCGAGATCACACCACAGCACTCCAGCCTGGGCGACAGAGCGAGACTCTGTCTCAAAACAAACAAATAAACAAACAAAAACCTGTTTCTTTTTGTTCATTATTATTGAATGAATGTCCTTGTGGAATTCAACTACTTGATATATTACTACTACTTGGTATATTACTACTACTTGGTATATTACAATATATGGTTTCCACCTTTCTAGTTTTCTTGTGGGTCCTCTGACATCTTCTTTGTGTACTACCATGAACATTTCCTCACAAGATAGCACCAGTCGAGATGAGAACAATAACTTCTTTGAATGGAACAATGTCTGTGGATTCTGAAAATAACATACAGCAATTTCTACTGCACTGAGACAATTGTCAAGAAGAGGTTCTAGAAGACGTAATTTATTCTATCTGTGGTTGTCAAAACACATCTGCTGCCCTTTACACATTTTACTTAAAAGATCACCTCTATGAATATTGCATTCACTACACACTGATGAGGGTTGGCCTTTATGTGACTATAAATATATGTATGTTTGGGTGAATATATGCCACGTTTGTATTCTTGTTTATTTTGTTCTACAGTGAGTGTATTTATTCAGGCAGTCTCCAACACAAACAACTGATATACATATGAATAAGACACAGGGGAGTTTAGGTGTAGAATGCCACACCTTCTTGCTCCAATTCAGGACACCGATGGAGTTACCAAAGTAGGGAGGCTCTAGGCCTTACCTAGAGAGAATTAACAACTGATTAGTGTTCATTAGTATCATTCTCACCCTTATGCTGTAGAGTAGGAGAGATCGCCTCTTATACTTTCAGATAAAACTGTGTGTGCTGCTTTTGTTCACAGGATGCGATCCTGGGCAAGTAGCTTCACCTCTCTGGGCTCAGTTTTCTGATTCATAAAAGAAGAATAACAGTATCTGCTTTTTTCTCCCTCATAGGATGATTGTAATATATCATTACATAAAATGAAAAATTACAATGCAAAAATATTTCTCTTTTATTACAATTACCCTTTTTTAACAAAACAGTATCAATTGAAAACTCAATGGAACCCTTAAGAAGAGTCCCTCTCAAAAACTAAAGTATTGTAATGCTGAATTCCAAAGGAATTTATTAACAGTCTTTAGGATCAAAGCTGTCTCAATAGCTACAGGCAGTCTGCGTGGGATATTTTGTGTCGCCAGAAGGAGGAGCTTTGCTTTTGGGAATCTATCCCATGTTAGTAACAGAAGCAGGACTGTTAGAGGTATAGTGTTTCCTGAGACCCAAGGCAGAGACCCTCTTTTTCTGTAATCTGGGCTATTCAAAATTCAATGTGATGCACACCATAATTTATTGTTCTATGGTTTGGAGGATAAAAAATCATATGTCAGAGTTTTCTCACCTGAAAAGTAAACACTGAAAAAGAAATGTAACTGGAAAAAAAAAAAAAAAAACTCATACACTTAATTTGTTTAGAGTGCAGATTTCATGTTCTATGTTTTTCACTAGAATTTAAGATGAAATTAACCAAAGTTTGTTCCCATAGGCACTGATTTCACCAGCACATCAGAGATGCCCTTTGGCCCCTTAGCTGATTGCAAGAGGTCCTTCATCAGATGAGCTTCTGGCAAGAGAAAAATAAAAATTTTAGGACCTTTACCTGTTATAGACCCCAGGGGCCAGACAACTAATTTCTATTCATCTAAGTGTTTCCTCTGTTCTCTTTGTGGCTCTGGGAACCAAGAACTCTCATCTGTCACCATGAAGCAGGTGGTTGCTGGGGATGAGGCTGATAGGAGCCCCACCCCTTCCATGAAACAAGTTGAGCCCGTGTGAACAGGGCTAAGGATGGGGAATGCCAGCAGTCACATCTGGGTGCTAGTTCAAGTTTCTGCCCCACCCCATCCGAAGTAAACAGAGGAAGGGGTGGCAGCATTTTACCAACTGAAAGTGAGGCTCAAGTATTTGTAAATGTCAGAAATCAAAAGATTAACACTTAGGAAAATGTTATATTTGCCAAAAAAAAAAAACCTAAGGATGCTATACAATTCTACTTTTTTAAAAAATCAACCAAAAATTGTTCTCATATGCACCAAAAATGAGCATTCAAGAAAAATATTCTGAATTGGTTTCATGTTATTTTACTGGTGTTTGGATTGTTCATGACACTACCCAGGTGGAATCATATGTAGACTCTTACATGCATGCCATTTGGTATTAGATGAAATAGTCACATTAGTAATAATTCTATACTTAGAAATTTATGTCTCATAATTTTTTTGAGTACCCAAGTGTAAGTGCTTTGGAAAAATCAATGACTTTTAAAACATTTTGGTTTTTTTCATTGTTGTTTGTTTTTGTGTGTGGTGTTTTTTTTTTTTGTTTGTTTGTTTTTGTTTTTGTTTTTGTTTTTTTGAGACGGAGTTTTGCTCTTGTTGCTCCAGCTGGAGTGCAATGGCGCGATCTCTGCTCACTGCAAACTCTCCCTCCCTGGTTCAAGCTATTCTCCTGTCTCAGCCTCCTGAGTAGCTGGGATTACAGGCACCTGCCACCATGGCCAGCTAATTTTTTGTATTTTTAGTGGGACACAGGGTTTTACCATGTTAGCCAGGCTGGTCTTGAACTCCTGACCTCAGGTGATCCATCTGCCTTGGCCTCTCAAAGTGCTGAGATTACAGGCATGAGCCACCATGCCCAGCCAAAAGTTTTAACTTTGTAAAATTAAATTTCTCTTCAGAAATTACACAATAAATGTATTCAGGCTCACTGGTACAAAGATATATTAGGAAAAATTTAATATGTAGATCCTTATTTCCAAGGTAGCCAGAGAATTATCATATTTCTCCATGACTCAACAAATGTGTGTCATGTTTTGTAATGTTTCTACAAAATAAGTTTGTATTATTTACATTACTCCTCAAACTTCTCATCTCACTTAGCAATCATTCTTGAGTATTCCTCCAAGTAAATCTTGAAGATCTAATTATTCCATATTATACCTGCAAAATGTTTCATTCTATGGATGTAACACAATTTGGCCAATCCTTGCACAGCTGATGGACATTCAGTCTGTGTCCAGGTATTTTGTTTTGTTTTCTTTGTGACTCTTTATTTTTCTACTACAAACAGTCTTATGACACCTTGCTAAATTTGATACACATATCTTTGAGTCCTGCCACTGTTACTAACATGGGATTGATTTCCAAAAGCAAAATGGTTGGGTAAAAGGGCACATGCATTCTTAGTTTACCAACTATTGATTGTTTGTTTTCTAAATGCTGTAGCAATTTATACACCCACCATCTTCTCTTTATGCCAGGAACACTCAAATTGTTCTCTTCTGGCTATTTTGAAACATACAATACATTATTGTTAAATTATTCTATATTTTAAATAGAAAAGCTTGTACATGCTTATTGCAAAGACTTTTTTTAAAACTAAAAGTCAACTGACAGCTATCCAAATGACAAAAATGTTAAAGTACAACAACATTCAAAATTGAGCTTGAGTCATTGTTTATTCTTCCCATCAGATTTTAATTACTCTAACAATTTTGTAATAGAACAGATGTAGAAAGGAACCAGCATCCCTTCCTAAATATTTTCCTGATCTTGCTCATATACATTTGAGTCTTACAGATATGCTTCTAGCACATTAAACTTTTCACTTTTAATTTTTACTAAATATTAACAAGATAAGTACTTTTCCATTAAACGGCTGCTTAATATTTTATGATTTGGATCTATAAACTACTTAATAATTCACCTATTATTGAATGTCTAGGTTACCTCCTGGTTTAGTAATTAGAGGGAACTGTGAAGTGAAAATATTCACGAATGCAAAATAATTCTTTTTGAAATATTTTCTTTGGATAAATTTCCAAAAGCAGAATAGCATAAACATGTTAACAGGTGTTGAGGCATATTGCCAAATTATTTTCCAAATATGTTGCACCTACTTAGCTAGGCACAAGCAAAGAATTGGGTTTATGAATGGCATTTAAACACCTTTAAAGACCCAGAAATCATTATTTTTCATGAGTTTTTTGATACTTTAAAACAATTTTATGCTTCTAGAAACCAGTAGCTATTTGGGGGGAGATAGTGACTAGAAGGGGGAGCAAGCAGATTTTCCAAGGCCCCTGTCATTTTCTATTTTTTACTGAGGAACTGACTCCTGGGTGTGTTTAATTCATGAAAACTAGAAGAGCAGGACACTGAGGATTTGAGCACTTTCTCTATGTATGTTATACTTCCATAAATGTTCAAGAAATGCACCGCAGGAATTTCTTAGAAATGTCAGTCACGTTACTGAAAGATACAGGAACAACCTGGAACATTTTGCCAAGCATCTCTTTGGTCAGAATTAGATTTTTATTTATGCTGATACGTTCATATAAACCATCAAGGGTGTTCAAAAGCACCAACTATGTGTCTGTTAGAAAATTAACCGCAGTCCAAAGTGATGCAGCACCCTTTGTTTTCTAAACCTCAGCAGCAATCTGATTATGGCACCATTAGGAAAGCAAGATCTATCAACTTACAGCTTACCGTTTCTCAGAATAAACTCAACTCAGGACAAGGTCTAGAAGGGTTAAATGACTGGTCTAAGATCCACAGCTAACGGGTGGCAGAACTAGAACTAAACCCGGGTCTCAAGGTCACCATCACTGGACTTTCTTCAATATAGCAGATTGCCTTCCCTCCTGTCTGAGACAAGCATCAAAAAAACAGACGCTGATTAAAGTCCTTCAGAGGTTTCCAATCAGGCTTGGTTTAAGTTCTCCAATTTAGAGCTTCCCCAATTTAGTGTTCCCTGTCTTATATTTTTGTTATTTCCCAACACACACTGTCATCCTTGGGAGAACCTAGATACTTATGTTTTGTACCTGTTGCCTTTTTTACTTAAAATATCCCCCAGTGCTCAGTCTGTACATATTACTTCATTTAAAATATCCACACGGTAGTCCTATAAAGTAGGTTTTACAGATACGGACTTTTCGAAGAACACATAGCTACTACATTTCATCCAGTTCTTTTTTATTTCAAAACCCATGTTCTGAACCACTCTTGTCTGCTGCCTCTGTTCTTCTGTCTATTGCAACTGTGGGTCTTGACAGTTACATGCACACTTGTAGACAGTGTCTCCCTCATTTGCCCTTTCTTACAGCCCAGCCCTTTGAGCTAAGCATTTTTACTTTCCCTATTTACAGTTGAATAAATGGAGGCTCAGAAAGGTGAAGTGACTTGCTTAAGGTCACGCCACTCTTATAGCCTGTTCTGTATAATTCCCTGATTCTATATATTTCAGTTAATTATCTAAATATTTACTGAAGACTTACTTGAAGAGCATTAAACTGGATACTCTGGGAATTAAGATCGTTCATGAGTCGCTTCCTGTGTGTTCATGAATTACTTCCTGGGTGCTCATGAATTGCTTCCTCGTGTGTCTCCTCCAACCAGTATGAGACTCTAAACAGAACAGAGCTCGTCCTGTATTGCTCATCAGCCTCCCACAATGCTTAGTCTGACCTGGGATCCAGAATCAGTAAGTACACATTATTAGACAAATTACCTCCAGACCCTTTTTTGGCTGCCAAGATAATCAGATGCCAATCATCCACCAGACTTTCTTATCCTGTAGTTGATTCCAAGGTCATTCATCCCTTGAGAATCATTACTTCCTTTCTTTAAAAAAAAAAATTACTTTAGAAAAAAGTTTTTATTTAAACCAGTCTTAGGTAACAAATATGAATTTCAACCTCCAAAAACATATAAAAGCTCTGTCTGGTTTGCCATCAGAAATTCTTTCCTAAGATTATAGTAAATGTACAAGTTCCAGGAAAAAAAATACAATGAAATTTAAGCATTAACAAATCAAAAATGCTTTGAAGTCATATTTAAGAATAAAGTTCAATGACACCAAAAGTAGAAATGACAATAGAAAAATAGATAGGTCTTCATCATAAATAAAAACTTTTGTGCTTCAAAGGACACCACCAAGAAAGTAAAACCATACCCTACAGAATGTGAAACAAATATTTGCAAATCATATACCTTATAAGGGACCTGTATATAAAATGTAGAATGTGTTCTAGTACCTAGAACTCCTACAACTTAATAATAAAAAGACAAATTTCCAAAGTTAAAAATGGGCAAAAGATCTAAATAAACATGTCTCCAAATAAGATATGCAAATGGCTAATAAGCACATGAAAAGATTCTCAATGGCATTTGCCACCAGGGAAATGCAAACCAAAATCATAATGAGATACCACTTCACACCCATTAGAATGGTTTGAATCAAAAAAGACAGATAATAAATTTTAATGAAGATGTGGAGAAAATGGAACTCTCATACTTTGCAGGTGGGAATATGAAACAGTGCAATCAGTTTGGAGAAGTCTGGCAGTTCCTAAAAATGTTAAACATAAAGTTACCATATGACCAAAAATGCTATTTCTAGTTGTACACCCAAGAAAATAAAAACAGGTTTTCACATGAAAACCTGTCAATATTCCTACTAGCCAAAGGCGGAAACAATCCAGATGTTCATCAAGTGATAAATGGATAAACAAAATGTGGTATATCTATACAATGCAGTATTATTTGGCCATAAAAAGGAGTGATGTACAAATGCATGCTACAATGTGGATAAACCTTAAATACATAATGTTAAATGAAATACGCCATTTGCAAAAGTACCACTTACTCCATGATTCCATTAAGGTGAAATATCCAGGATAGGCAAAACTGTAGAAACAAAGTAGATTAGCAGTTGCCTAGGTAAGGGGAGGTGGGGGGAGAGGTGGAGAGCAAATGGGGAGTGACTAGTATTCTAAAGAGTATAGGAGTTTTTTGGGGGGTGATAAAAATTTTAAAACTTCATGGAAGCAATACTTGCACAACTCTGAATATACTAAAACCATCAAATTGTATACTTTAAATGAGTGAATTGTATGGTATGCGAATTATATATCAATAATCCTTTTATTAAAAAGTACAAATAATACAGTCTGAGAAACTTCATAAACTTTACAAGAAAATATTGGATGGCATATCTTTACATTCAAAACAAGCTAAAGTATAATCAATGCACTTCTTACTTGTGGTTCACTTCTGTGAGTTTTTCCGTATGTCACGTACATGTGATTTCTTCATGATCATCACCACACTAATTGGCAAAAACTAGAAACCAATCACTTGGAAATGAAAGGAGAGAAAGTTGTCAGGTTGCCAGAACTGGAAAAACAGGTTGAATACAGATTTGGTACGTTACCAGCTAAAGTCATGTGCATTACTTCACTAACTGGAAGAAAACAATTTTTCATTTGGAAAAGAAGGTGATACGATTAAGTGTGGCACCAATATCTTCTGGAAATTTAACACATAATGGCTATTGGGCAACTGAGCCTATTCAAAAGTCAAAACCCAGTTAATATGCAACCCTCCCTTTCCCACCACTATGCTGAGTAGACTGAATTCATCACTCTGTGTATGTGTGTGTTTGTGTGTGTGTGTGTGTGTGTGTGTGTGTGTGTGTGTGTGTGTGTTGAGAACAGGGAAACTTAACTATGATACCAGTAGTAACAATTTTAAGATTTTATAAAATGAAAGTTATCAAGCAATGAGAACAAACTACAATTACACACAAAAATATGGAAAAAATCTCACAGTCATAATATTAAGCAAAAGAAGTCAGATATCATACATGATTCCATTAATATAAACTCAAAAGGAGGCCAAGCTTACTTACGCTATTAGAATTCAGGATAGTTGGTATCCTTAGGGAAGCTGGGAGTGGAGAGGGCATCTGGGAACTTCTGGGGAGCTAAGAACGTTCTGTTTCTTGTTTCAAATGGGATCTATATTTTCATTTTGTGCCATGTCTGCAAATTGTGTAGTTAATCCTGCCCTTACTCTATTCATTTAACACATTGACTGTGTCTGGAATTTAAGAAAACAGTGTTTATAGCAGCTGTGCAAAGTGTCATGAATCACAGGTTCAGGGCAGGAAAAAATAATTAATGTAGTCAAGCCAATCTGAAGAAAGCAAGAATTCTTACGCATGTAATGAGAAGAAGTACCCCAGTGCTAGTATTATTCATCTTTGACTCAAAGCTACCTCGCCATTTAGAGAGGGGAGAAAAAGGGAAATAAGATGAACTGACTATCTTTTAACCTGAATACCAAGCAGATATAAAACATTATCATCTATACTTTTCTCTTTCCAACAAGGGGAGGCAGAATACATTTGATCACCAATTACTAATTAATCGTGATGTTTTATCCATTAATTTTCAAAAAAAAAAAATCCTGGCTGCATCTTTTAATCTTGTGAATATTTTTTATTTTACCTGTGCCTGCCTTGCCACCAGCACTTGGTTGTTCATTTTTAAGCCTCTTAAATACCACACATTCCTTCAAGCAATTGACGTCCATGCCAACATCCTATAGCCTCTATGGTGGAGGGAGGCAAATGTTGCTTTGAATTTTTCTGGTTGTTTTGTTTTTCGTTACATTTTTATGTGTTGTGTTTTGCTTTGCTTTGCTATTTGCTTTGAATTAAAACCTCCAAAGTGGGCTAGATTCGGTGGCTCAAGCCTGTAATCCCAGCACTTTGTGGGGGCCAAGGCAGGTGGATTGCTTGAGTTCAGGAGTTTGAGACTAGCCTGGGCAACATGGTGAAACCCCCGTGTTTACAAACAATACAAATCCAAGTGTGATGGCATGTGCCTGTGGTCCCAGCTACTCAGGAGGCTGAGGTGAAAGGATCATTTAAGCCTGGGCAGTCGAGGCTGCAGTGAGCCAAGATCATACCACCACACTTCAACCTGGGCAACAGAGCAAGATCCTGTCCCTAAAAACACCCTCCAAAGTTAACAGTTTGCCTTTTCTTCAAAAGGCTTAAAATGAGGAGCATAAGGTCTTGCAATACTTTTACTTTTACTGTAAGACCGTACAGTCCTCAGCAATGTTGACCTTAAAATGATCCAGAGTAACACATGAGAGGCGCAAGGGCTTTGAAGTAAGCTCAATGTTTATTGGAAACTCCAGCTCTATTACTAAATATTTTTTAACTGTCTTGGGGCTACAACTAAACCTTTCTCTGAGCCTCAGGTTCTAATGGGTAAAATGGAAATTTTATTACCTGTTATTGTGAAGATTATAGTGAAGGCTAAATGAAATGTGGAAAAATCCTCAGAAACTATCTTGGAATATAAGTCAAGGAGGGGAAGAGAGTGGCAGTTTATACAAAGAAATGGCTTATATTATAAATCACTAAAGTATAATTTTCAAAAAGTAAAAAACTTGACTTTTATGTAAATATAAAATGAACACATTGAAGATTTTATTCAACTTAATAAACAGCAATATATAAATACTGGGTCAAATGAAAATGTGAGAAAGGAAAATATAGATAGATGTAGATATATTTATAGAGAGAGACAGGAATGCAGAAATGAACTTTCTAATAGATGCAGAACTAAATATTGTTCTCTAGGGAAATTATTATAATGATGCTTGGGGTTATCTTATCCAATGAAGATTTTATTCAACATAATTAATAAACAGCAATATATAAATACTGGATCAAACGAAAATGTGAGACATAGAAAAATATAGATAGATGTAGATATATTTATAAAGACAGGAATGCAGAAATGAACTTTCTAATAGATGCAAAACTAAATCTTGTTCTCTAGAGAAATTATTATAATGATGCTTAGGATTATCTTATCCAATTGGCAGAAATCAAATTGTATCTCTACTGGTGAAAAATCATTTGCATTGCTTTCCACAAGAATAATTAGTGTTGCTATCGGTTTTCTACACATTAACTTCTATCCCTACAGAATTGTAAAATAGTCAACAGAAAGTCAATAAAAAGGTGCAGACTCCTGTGGTATCTGATGATCCTCCAAGAGTTCACTATACTATGTTTTGCCCTCTACTAAAAGGGCACTTGGTAACTTATCTTGCCCATGTCCAAGGCTGGAGCTTTTTTTTTTCTTACAAAATTACCTACTGTGTAACGCATATGTGTATATGTGAAATGCAAAGCTCACACACATCCATTTCAAGTTCTGTAAAGGGACAATACATTTCCCTGCTTTTTTGTGTGTATGAATTTTGTAAGGAAGGATAGATATGTAAGTAGGTGAATTATTGTTGTAGAATATTATTCTTTTTTTTTTTTTTTTTTTTTTTTTGAGACAGAGTCTTGCTCTGTCCCCCAGGCTGGAGTACAGTGGTATGACCTCGGCTCACTGCAAACTCCGCCTTCCAGATTCACGCCATTCTCCTGCCTCAGTCTCCCAAGTAGCTGGGACTACAGGTGCCCGCCACCATGTCCGGCTAATTTTTTTGTATTTTTTTTAGTAGAGATGGGGTTTCACCATGTTAGCCAGGATGGTCTTGATCTCCTGACCTCGTGATCCCCCCGCCTTGGCCTCCCAAAGTGCTGGGATTACAGACATGAGCCACCACGCCCAGCCAGAATATTACTCTAATTTCCTAACTGATGATCAGTCTCTCCTTCACCCTTCATCCTGGCTGTTGAGCTGTTTTCTTCTCATTGTACCAGGAGGGGAAAGTTGCAGAGTAAACTGCAGATGCATTTTTTTTTTTAAAAAAAAGGTCTTTTGGAGTTTTGAAGTCTTTGGGGTAACACAGAGACACCCATGAGTGACACCAGCAGGTTTCTGGAGAAAGGGATGTTCTTGAGGAACCAAAAGAGAGATGCTTCCAGGTTGTGAGGAGAGTAATTGGTAAAGAAGTAATAAGCAGAGGCACAGTTGGGTGGCAGGGAGGGGCTTGCTCTGCTTCCCAGGCAGTTCGCCTGAAAGGAGGAAGGTCCCTGGAAAGAGAAGACTGCTGCAGAGGGAGTCTAGGTGGGTGGAGCCACAGACAGACTTTCAGGGATCCCTGATCCCTGGTTCCTAGCCTGACAGGGAAGGAACAGAGCTGAATTATTCTCTTGCCTTCCCACATGGGGCAGGGAAAGCAGAGAGAAAGCCACTAGAGCTTCAGGGTGCAGGAGAAAGAGGAAATGTGAGATGATGCTTAGGAGCATATGTCAATTACCGAAGACATTGTCATGCTTCAAACCTGCTATTCCCAGAGCAACCTGATTTCATGAATGCTCCTTATAACTGGGCGAATGGACTGGGATTATCTCAACCACCTGGTGGAAAGTGAAAAGCAGGGGGGTCCTCAAAATTAAAATTAAGTTCTAAGAAAAAGTTATATTTTTTCAACAGCTACGTTGTGAACTGATTTATAGATGCTATATCTATGATTGCTGTGCTTGAATTGAATCAGCCCCCCAGAAGGCCCAGAGCTTTGCCACCTCTTAGGATCCACACTACTGTACCTCTTTTACTGTCAATATCAGAAGGGCTCAGTCACAAGCCCTTGGAAGCTTAGAAAATTTGTCCTCCCTAAGACCCCAGAATTGTCTCAGGATTTAACTATTGAGGCAGGCCACCCTGGAATGAGTTCACTCTTCATGTGTCTATAACTAGGTGGACTTTTATAACCAGATCATGTCCAACAGGGGTATAAAAAGATCCAATCACATTTAGGAGTCCAGATAAATTTCCTAGTAAATCAGGAGACAGGCTACATGAATGTCTCCCACAGAGTCTATGCATTTAAGATGTCTAGAAATAGATGTGAAGTGACAGGACTAAAAGCACTGGATGAATATTTTTCAAGAACCTCTAATTCTTACCTACCTTGCTGCCTCACTATGGCTGCTACTATATTCCTATGAATGTAAGAAAAGTTACCCTAGGTCAAGGTATAAACCATCTGTGGCTAAGGCTGCTAATGGTCATCAAAATCCACATTCTCCTTTTCCTTCTGGACACAGGGTGGACTACATTTCCCAGCCTTCCTTGAAGTAAGTGTAATCACATAACCGAGTTACAGCCAATGGAACTGGGAGAAAGCAGTGTGTGCTGCTTCCAGGCCCAACCTATAACCCTCCCATAGGCACTGGTCCATGCTGTTTGTCCTTTGCCAAGAAAAGAGTGGTGATCACAGTAGCTTGGTAGCCATGATCTGAGGATAGCAGCACTTTAGGTCACATCAGTGACCAAAGACATCAGACTTTGAGTGATATGGTCCCTGCCAATGTCCAGACCTCTTTCTGGTTTCTAGGTATAAGTGTGAAGACTGTGAGAAAGATTGAGGGCCACAGTCCCTGCTGTTGACCCTTCTTATGGGAGACTTTCTATCAGCCAGACTTGTAGCGTGTGGTCATTGAAACTTTCTTCTTAGGTCCAAGAATGTCATTATATTGTCAGTAACAATATTCCTGGATAAAGCAGGAAGAGAGATGCTAAAGTTTTGTACCGTAAGCTTTCTGAAGTTCTCTCCTATAATCCTTATGTTAGCCCTTAGAGGTTGTGATCCTTTTTTATATGGAAATAAACAAGATTCAGATGAATGTGCCTAATCTTAGCAGAGCCAATTATCCATGACACCCAGCCTCCATGAGTGACTGACATATTACTGAAATGAAATTTGAGGGTGTTTCATTTGATGGAGAAAATCCAGCTCACCATCTTTTTATAAGCCAGTTGTTTTTTCCATCTTCCTTACTTGCAGACACATTACAACTGCATGGTACATTTCCTGTAGTGAAGCTAAGCCTGAAGCATCAGGACATGTGTGCACAGGGGCATGGAGGAGCGTGCATTTTAACCATGCCATAAATGCCTTATCGTACATGACTTTTACAGAAATGTGACAAGAGCAACAAGAAGAAAGAAAGAGGCAAATTGAAATCTCAGTGCTCTTGGATTCATTCTTATCACATACTGGTGGCCTGGCATCCGCAGAAAGACCTTGGGGCAGAACAGAGAGACTCTCTGAGGCTGGGTCACTAGGCAACATTCTAACATTCAAAAGCCACTGCTCCGCCTTTTTCCTTTTTTGCACCATTGCCCCTCAGGTCAGTAGGTAAATGCCTTCTGAGGTAGGTAATACACAAACGACAGAAACCAGCAGTCCACAGACCCTGATTACCCACCCATGACTGTCACTGGAAGACGGGGGGTGGGAGCACAAGGTAAATACAATTTTCCCTTTTTAGCCACAAAGGATTTAATTCCTCCAAGCCCTCTTGATAGGAAAATTCACAATTATAAGACTTGGAACACTAAAGTTCAAACAAGTTTAGATTTGACAAAATTCACTGAATTGTACCTCAGGATTTGTGCATTTCCTCATGTGTAAATTCTACCTTAAAAACAACAACAAACAACAACCACAAAAAAACACATGACTGCACTTTCACCAGGCTGGTTACAATTTTAAAAAGACTGACTATACCGAGTGTCAGTGAGGACAAGGATCAACTGGGATGCTCGTTAGTGGTTGGTGCATAAACTTGTGCAAACACTTGGAAAGCCACGGATCCATGTGTTAGTCCATTCTCACACTGCTACAAAGATATCGCCTGAGGCTGGGCAATTTATAAACAAAGAGGGTTAATTGAATCACAGCTCCACATGGCGGGAGAGGCTTCAGGGAACTTACAATCATGGCGGAAGGTGAAAGGAAAGCAAGACACATCTTACATGGTGGCAGGAAAGAGAGAGAGAGCAGGGGATACTGCCACTCTTAAAACCATCAGATCTCATGAGAAATCCCTCACTATCAGGAGAACAGCATAGGGAAACTGCCCCCATGATCCAGTCTCCTCCCACCAAGTCCCTCCCTCAACACATGGAGACTACCATTTGAGGCAAGATTTGGGTGGGGTCACAGGGCCAAACCATATCAATCAGTATCTTCCAAAGTTGAACAGATACACATGTTATGTTCCAATAATTCCACTTCTAGGTATGTACCCAAGAGAAATGTACATATATGGCTACCAAAGGCTATACTAGAACATTCACAGTAGCAATTGTTTTAATAGCTAAAAACTAGAAACAACCCAAATGTCCACAATAGAATGAATAAATAAATTACAGTATGCTCCTAAAATGGAATACTATGTAACTGTGAGAATGAACAAGTTATTGCTATGCACTACAAAGTGGAAAACTCTCTCAAACATAATAATTGAGTGAAAGAAGCCAGACACAAAAGAATAGGAACTGAATGACTCTTTTATATAAAATAATGAGGCAGAACTAATCTATGGTGATAGAACTTAAAATAGTGGTTTCTTTGTGTGATTAAGGAGTGAAGAGTAGGGCAGGGCCTGAAGAGGGCTTCTGGATGCTAGAAATGTCCTATTTCTTCAGCTGGGTTCAGTTCCCATGTGTGCTCACTTTATGAAAATTCATTGAGCTGTGCAATTAGTCTGTGTATCTTTGTCTATGTAAATTAGCCTGCAATTTTTAAAACTGCTAAAAAAGATTTCAGACGCTCAACTTGAAAATTAACCTACGAGAGTCTTTAAAAATATACATTTTCTACATTTCTTAGAAGAAAACAATAAAAGCAGTAAACTAAATAATGAGATCCTCTGACTAGTTGCCAATTTTTAATTAGCAATAATAGGTACTGTAGTAGGCAGACTAATGATCTCCAAAGATGTCCACACCCTATCCCTGCATCCTGTGAACATGTTACCTTACATGGCAAAAGAGACCTTGCAAGATATTGGTCAAATAATGAAAAATTTCTGTTAGAGGGGAGGAACAAGTTCAAGACATCTATTATACAACATGATGACTATAATTCATAACAATATATCGTACACTTGAAAATTGCTAAAAGGGTGAATTTTAAGTGTTTTCACCACACAAAAAATAATTTTGGAGAGGTAATACATATGTTAATTAGCGTGATTTGGCCATTCCACAATGTATCCATGTATCAAAACCCATCATGCTGTACAGCATTAATGTATACAATTTTTATTTGACAACTTAATTACTTTTAAAAGATACTTTATAGATGTAATTGAAGTTATTCCAAAATTATCCTGGATTTCAGGATGGTCACAATCTATCATATGATTTCTTAAAATCAGAGAACATTTCCTGGCCATAGTCCCATACACGTACAGAGGTGTATGATGGAAGAAAGGTCACAGAGATTTAGCATTGCTGGCTTTGAAAAATGGAGGAAGGGGGCATTAATAAAGGAACGTGGACACCTCTAGCATCTGGAAAAGCTAAGGAAAGAGGTTCTCCCCTACAGCCTTCAAAGAGAAATGCAGCACTGCTGACACCTTGATTTTAGCCTAGTGAGACCCATGTCAGACTCCTGATCTGTAGAACTCTAATATGATACATTTGTGCTGTTTCAGCCACTAAGTTTGTGATACTCTCTTACAGTAGCAATAGAAAATGAATAAGAATGCTAAGCATTTAATTTCCATTTATCATCCCTTGCTAGCTAGAAACATAAAAGGGTTCTTTGTATCAAAGCATTCAGTAAAGAATAAGCTAGTTTTAATTTTTCTACAGATAAAGCACATTCTAAAAGACTTTCTAGAGCCTGTTTCTCATTCAAAATATGTAGTGTTTTTATTATATTATAACTCAAAATTAACAACTTTTCTTCCACAACTAAATTGTAGACACCGTCTTCATACATAAATCCCATGAATCTTTCCTATGGGAGACATAAGAGTACAGATTTTCCATCTCTCTCTAGAATTTATGAGGTTTTACCCAAATGAATGTATTAAGTTTTTCTGTATGATGTCTCTCTCAATCTTCAGAACAGTCTAATATTGATCATTCAAAAGATCCAATTTGATCTCTGATCAATAAAATCTGATGGGCTAATATGGACTTGGTTGCCCTGATGTGCATTCCCACAAACAGACTCTGAGACAAGGATTTAGGTGCAAGTAGTTCATGGGGAGGTATTTTCCGGAATCATGGATAAGTAAAACCTGGAAGGGAGGAAAACCTAATAATGGGTGTTTTTATAAGAGGGTTACTACTGAGGGCAATAGAGCCCCAGTCCCACTGGGAACTCTCCAGAGGCTGTGAACATGCCTCAGAATTGTCCCATAAAGAAGAAAATAACATGGGGTGTTTATCCACCAACTTATATCCCTTGTTGGCTGAGAGTTGCTCTCAAGGATGTGAATTTCCCAGCACACCTGGCCCACACTGCAGGAGCGGAGAATACCCCGTGGTCAGAGAACCTACCTGGGCATAGAAACGCAGAAAACAGCTGACACCGTGTATCAGGGACCTCCAAGCTAAGTCAAAAGGATATGAATGAGGGACTGACTGTGTCAGTATGATCTATTTCAGGGCAAAGGTATGTGATGTTAAATATGTACTACGCATGGATTTTCCAATCCCAACAGTGTGCAAAACCCAAAAGTGTGAAAACTAAAATTAACTTGATCTTGATTAAGAGTTATAATTTCCACCTAATGTCAGATAAATTGACATGATCACTTTCTGGGTTTTCTCAGATAATTTTCATGACTTATTGGTCAGTTCAAATTTAATATTAGGTCACATGCAGCTGGCCGCCTTAGGTCATCGTGTTTACGATGTAAACCTACTCGTGAGAAAATCTATGGAAACGAATTGTCTCTACCATGAGGATTTTTCCAGACTGAACTCTTTGGGAAATTTAAGTACTTCCATGTAGACTTATTAATAGATATTGACATGTCATTAGTTATTTGTACCTATTTAATATATTGCAAATTTGTAATAGATCAAAAAGACAAATAAAGCATTTTTATTCATTATTTGGCCAATCCAATGAAATCTCCCAAATAGTAACAGATTCTGTTATTTCTTTTCTTGGTGGTTGATGGTTCTCAAGTCAACAGCTGGAGGAGAGGTGTGTCATGGTATAAGGAAAGGGCACTCACTTAGACCCAGACGTTCTTGAGTTCATGACCCACTTCTACCACATGTTATTCTGTGGCTTTGGAAAAGTCACTTAACCTGTTGAAAATTTAGTTTTACATGAGCATCACTCTCCATTACATGGGTAAAAATTGAGTCACTGAGAATGAACAGATTTCTGTGCACTGTACAATTCTGACAGTTTATTCTGCTCATATCCTCCCATTTTTGCCAACTTTCTATCCCCAAGTTGTTCCAAGAGCTTTCCACAACACATTGCCAAGCCTCTGACCTTCCCTTTCTTGCCTATCCTCATTCTGTTATCTCCCTTTTCGGCTGCTTCATTAAGAGAGGAGCTGATAATCTGGCATTGGGGCAAAACCATTACTTTGGAGAACACCACAAGGCCATTGCTAATTTTATCTTTGCCTTTAATGTACTAACGGGAAGATTTATTTTTACCTTTAATAGTAAGATATCCTAAGTCGAAGGCATGTGGGTACAGTTAAGTCTTAGTTCTATGAAGGTAGAGACTAGGTATGTTTTATTCCTTGTGATATCCAAGGACTCAGCAAATACATAGTACTTATTCAAACATTTGTTGAGGTTACCAGTTGATCCAAAATGTATTTAGTTGTTCGGAGATGCCAAATCTTGCTCAATATTAAGTCTGTGTTTTAGTATCGATCCAAACCTTAAACCTAAACCTACCACTCACTCCAACAGAACTCCTCTCTTATTTTAAGTGGAGATGGTATGAAGCAACGAGTCACCACTGACTATACATACCAGCAGTGCCTGATGCCAAATGGTTGGTGTGTTAACGTAATTTTGTGTACACAACAATGCACACATTCCAATATGGTTAAGTAAAATAGAAAAGTTTCAAGAGTGAGAGCACGTAGTAGATACTTCTCGGAAATCTATGTGTGATTACCTAACCTTAGCAATTGCAATTAGGGGAAGGAAAATGAGAAAGCAGAATTCAGCTGTGTTTGAGATTTATTTTATATAGGCCTTTTGTCCCTTATAAAAAGAAAACTTGAAAAAGAAGGAGAAAAAGAAGAGAAGGGTGGAGGAGGAAAGCGAAAAGGAGAAACATGAAAAGAGGAAAGAGATAGAGAAGAAGAAAAGAAAGAAAAGAGACATCTAACATTAAAAAGTTTATTTCAAAATCTTTATTTAAAAAATGCTTTACACAGGGCAATAGAGCTCAGGGAAAACAATGCCCTCTCTTCGACTTGTCTTTCTAAGTAATGTGAGACAGTTGGGCCAACAATCGTGCTCCCCTCTACCTCTTCATCTCTCCATTTCCTAAATCTTAGAAGAAAATACACCTACAAGAGTTTAGCCCCCGAATGCAGTGAAACAGCCATGGAAGGGAGAGACCAGTAAAAATCTACTTCTACTTTGATGGTAAAGGTTGAGAGAAATGCGATCAAATGTTTGAACTTGAGACACAAACCGGGCTGAACACACTTGGTATTAACTCCGTCTCTTCCCTTGGCCTCAGGCCTTATCTTATTCCTCTAGCATTCCTTGGGATGGGAAAGGCAGGTACCCTCATATGCAAATCATGGTTAGAAGCATTAGCATGTCCACCTCCAAAAACCACATTATTCTGGAGTAGAACTGAACCCTGTCCAAGGGAGCTGAGGTACAGGACATGAGGCTCTGGAAACAGGGGCCATTTCTGTTTTTTTGTTTGTGTATGTGTGTTTGATTGTTTGTTTTTGTCTACTGCACCAATAAATTGGTTTCTTTTTTTTTCTTTTTTTAGACAGAGTATCGCTCTGTCACCCAGGCTGGAGTGCAGTGGCACGATCTCGGCTCACTGCAAACTCTGCCTCCCAGGTTCACGCCATTCTCTTGCCTCAGCCTACTGAGTAGCTGGGACTATAGGCACTCACCACCACACCTGGCTAATTTTTTGTATTTTTAGGCGAGACTAGGCTTCACCATGTTAGCCAGGATGGTCTCGATCTCCTGACCTCATGATCTGCCCTCCTTGGCCTCCCGAAGTGCTAGGATTACAGGTGTGAGCCACCGCACCCAGCCAAATTGGTTTCTTTTCTTAGAGTCTGATGCTAAAGAAGTCTTGACTCAGGAAAACCACAAGGGTGGGCTTGGGAAGACTCAGCAGGTTGTAATGACTCTCCAGCAAATCATGTCACCATGCCATTTGATGATGATAGGAAGAAAGAGCTTTGAAGATTCATGCATTGAGAGAATACGAGTTAATGAGTAAACCAGATGTGTTTCAGGACTGGGACCCAGCAGTCACCAACCACCTCACACCTGCATTGGTAGCAAACCCGAGCTATGTCATAATTTTCGTTCCACCTCAGCAGATATTTTATAGGTGGAAAAACTGAACCATAAAGTGAGTAAATGCCTCCCCCAAGGTCACAAGGTAAAGACAATGCAGTCACCAAATATTCTGTCTCCCCAACATCTGTCTTACTGGAATTCTTGATGGGTCGGTACCCCCTTATTATAGTACTGATTTTAACATAGGTGGGTTTTGAATACTGGCTTTTAAAAAATCTTTTCAAATCATTTGTAAATTATGGAAATGTATACATCATATGAAACTTACCATTTTAATCATTTTTAAGTGTACAGTTTAGTGGCATTAAGTACTTTCACCTTGTTGTGCAGTGATCCATCACTATACCTTTTTCATCTGCTCCAACTGAAACTCTGCACTCATTAAACAATAACTTCCCTTTCCCTCATCCCTCCAGCCCCTGGCAACCACCTCTGAATGTTATTTTATAGCAGAAAGAAATATTAACTTTTGAGCTTGGTTTACAACCAAAAACCACAATTACATGCAGGAGAGAGGGGGTGGGAAAAAGAGGTTAACTCAGAACCCAGTGTACTTAGAAGACTCTGTGAGTGTGCTGTGTGTGTGTGTCTTTAAAAGACTCTCCACCTCCCAGCCCGCCTCCTCACACTTTGCCACTGGGTTGTTCAGTCCCCAGGTTCCCTCAGTCCCCAGAAGGAGCCAGCATGGACAATCTCCTTTATAGTTTGGGAAGCAGGTTTGTTGCCATGGAGTTCACATTTTGACTGGAGTTGAGAAGTATAAAGGTAACCGTTTGTTTTAGTTTCAACGATCTGGCAAAAAGATAGGCTGTTGCTCTTCTTCTGGAAAAGCCTGATTGGTAAGATTCCTTTAAGGGCTCAGCCCCAAAGAGCTTTATCCCATCCCCTCACAGACTAAAAACTAAAGCTTGCAGAGACCTCTGAAGGAAAACCTGTCCCGGGCGCTGTCACTTCACACCCATGGCTAACCCTGGAGGTGGTACTGTTTGCAATGGGAAACTTCACAATCACAAGAAACAGAGCAATGGCCTGCAAAGCAGAAACTGCACAAAGAATGGAATAGTGAAAGAAGCCCAGGTAAGAGGCACTCTCCCCCACTCTTCTCTGAATTACCTGAACATTTCAATATTTCTCTGTGAAGATATTTGGGACTGTCCTAACTTAAAGTTCATCTTATGAAGTGTTTTTATGTGTTTTGACTGTTGATTCCTTTAATAGAAAGTGCTTGGCTACCAAAAACTTTAGGTGTGGATTAAGGAGAAAATGTCTTCTGAATGCAAAAGAGGATACACACAGACACTCACACAGCTTTAGGCTCCCTAAAATACAAATGTACCTACTAGACTTTTGTCTCAAGCATTTTGTGGGGAGGGAAGAATTATGAAGGCTCCAACTCTTTGCATATGTTTTAGTCCAAGAGACCTGCTACAACTATCATGCTTCAGAAGAAAAAGAGGAAGTGAAAGTACATTTTGCTGACATTATGTGGTGGAGATGGCATTCTTCCCAGGTCCATGAGAAATGCATCTCTCTTTGAAAGGCGAGTTGTTATTGGTGTTTAGTGGAGCATTGTTATAGCTCACTACTTGATTTGAGGCTACAGTATTTCTTTGAAATGTGACGTCACAGACATTCTTTTCCAAACACTTCAGAAAGCATGGCTCATTGTGATACGCTGCACTCAGAAAACAGAACAGCATCTTTAAAACAAACTTGTAACTTGGCCCTTTTTTTTTTCTCTTATTGCACCAGGATGTTTGCAGAATATACTAGGCAGGAGGAACTCAAGGAAAGTTGTCAGCTTATTTTAAGAGAGAGCCTGGGTCTGTGAGGTCCTTATGTAAGGCAGTTCCCCACTCCCCACAGGACACCCCGTGTCACTCTGCTCTGAGCAGCAGGGGGTGAGCTCATCTGCCCCAGGAGCAAGCCCAAGCAGTCAAACAGGTAGCCTCCTATTGGGAAAGAGAAGTGGCACAGGGAGTCCCATGCAATCTTCCATCATTTGATCATCCGGAGAGCACGTATCCACCCACAGGAAAGGCAGATTGTTCTAAGATCACAGGCCAGGTGGGTCTGGCTG
The DNA here is from genome assembly GCF_043159975.1 of Macaca nemestrina. Taxonomy (NCBI): domain Eukaryota; kingdom Metazoa; phylum Chordata; class Mammalia; order Primates; family Cercopithecidae; genus Macaca; species Macaca nemestrina. The sequence continues at coordinate 46,617,146 of NC_092139.1, forward strand.
GGGCCAATCCTCCACTCAGTGAATTACATTCACGTGTGCAGTTGGAAGAGGCTAAAGGAGCTCTGGAGCCTGAGTTGTGTGTAAACAGGCTGTGGTCCCCAAAAGCATTACCCTCTTAACAAAAGGCACTGTCCAATCCTGGGATATGTCTATCTGAAACCTCAAAACTGACCTGTCCCAGCTGAGGATCTGAAAACTGGAGCAACATGAAGAGAAGGTGCTCAGCTCCTGTCAGTTGCATGAAGGAAATTGCAGTAATATCCACCACTTATGCATCACTAAATACCAATTCAGGCCACTACTCAAGATGATCCTTGCCCCTGGAATGCCTGTAACTCACAGGCTATTCACCTACTTACCCTTTTGATCATTCTGACCCTGAGGGATCTCATCTGGGAAGAGATTCCTTCATAACTTTTCTCCCTTTTATTTATTTTATCTTGGTTTTATAATCACATTCGAGGTATGAGATTAGAAACTTAGACAGTTAAAACCACTCCTAAGTGAGGATAAAATCCAGGATTCTAAAGGTTCATTATGAAGTGCAGCTGCAAGACTGTAAATATCCTTGGACACTGAGGCTTCCCTAAGAATAGTCGAAAACATCAGGGCTGCTGTTGCCTTCCTGAAGGGCTATCCAGAGCCTCTTGTCTCAGACACATTTAGGTGTCACTAAGCTACAATTGGCTTTCATTGAGAGCCTCAATTATGGCTTGAAAAATATTTTTCAGGAAAACAAACAAAAAAAACCCCGGCTGAGATCATAGTGTAATGGAGCAAACGAGAGCTTATCGTCCCCTCCATGATGGGAACAAAGTTGTCTTTACTCTCATGTTCCTTTGCCACTAGTTTTGATCCTTGGGGCCCTTTAACAAACTAGGTCTAGACCAAAAGCCTTGCCTGTGGATAGAAGCAGTCTGCAAAGGCTTACAGAATCCTAGGCTGCTGGTCTCCCAAACACGTTCTGCCTGGCCTAAGGTCCTCTGCTGCAGCATCTAAGATCCTACCAGCCCCTCCAATGATCCTCCCACCCTTTCTCTTCCCACTTATTTGCAGCCACACAGCAACACTGTTATCTCTTTTATACATCAGAGGATCCTACAAGATTCTCTTGACAAAGAGTTCCCTGGCATAACAAACAATATGAAAATTACTATTAGGCAGTGCTCAGGAATCCTCTTTCCCTCTGGTCCAGCATAGGCTGCCATCCCTGCTCCAGCATGCAGGTTTGCTGCCCCAGTCTCAAAGCTGGCAAGGACCAGAGCCTTTCCAGTCTAGCAACCTTCTAGAGTTCCTTTCTGGAGATTTTATGGAGCTTGACTATTTTTCCTGTTTTTTTTTTTTTCTTTTTCTTTAAACCTCGTATGTTCTGAGAATGCACAAAAACTGGTTTTCATCACTGATTAAGTCCATTTACTTGTTTATTCCCAATATGGCCTCCTACCTTTTACTTCTAACAGAAGACTATTGTACTAGAGGATTTGTTCTCCCTCCTCATGAGCATATCCACACTACAGACAGATGGGTGCTTACTGTCTTAATCTATAAACTTAATATTTCTTGTAATTTTTATTGAATCAAAATTTTTCCTAATGAATAGAAATTTCCTATTCCTTACTTAATTCTATATAATTACTTTGCAACTATTATCCACATAATTGCTTTTTAATTCCCAGCAATTATTTTCTACCTGGCCATAAACTTTTATTAGGAAAACCAAAACCCAGAAAGGTAGACAGACCTTGTGTCTCCATTGCATTTTCCCATAAGTAGTTTCTTAAGAGGACAGGGTCTGCATTTTCTTCTCTTAAACTAAACCTGCAGGATGAAAAAAAAGTTGTAAAGTTTTCCTAATCATCCCTTTCCTGGAAAACAAAAACGTTTGAGGATTAGAGTTACTGTAATTCAAGGTTTATTGAGTTCTTGACCTGAATGCTGTAAAACCATGTATAGGTAATGAGCCCTAACACGTGGTTGCTTTTTTTTTTTTCCACCAATATTTATTAAGCATCTGTTATTCTTAGGACATATAAAGATAAATAAGAAGTTTACAACTTATCTGTTAGGAGAAGGCTTATATCAACATTTAAAAAATCACATCAAAGTTAAATGCTAGTGCAAGGACAACAGCTGTCATAAAGCAGACATAACTTGAGGACAAATGAGTGGTATAGATATTAGTACTGGAAGCTGGAGAAGAGCAAAAATAATAATAAATATCAATGTTCTGCTACATATCAGGAAGGGCTAAGCACTTTAGGTAGGCATCTCCTGTGCCTTCAAAACAGCCCCATGAAGTGGTAGTACACTGTCCATTATACAGATGGGGAAAGAAAAATCACTAAGGAACTTCCGAAGAATTACAATCAGCATGGCCAGGATTTGAACCCAAATCCAGGTTGCTTCAAAGCCAGTTCCTTTTTCAGTGTGTTCTAGGAAGTCACAGGTTGGGGTGGTCGGTGACAGCTTCTCAGAGCAGGGAAGACTCAAATTGAACCTTGAGACATTATAATTGCAGATAAAATAGGGAACTTATTCCTGGGGGCCAAAGAGGAAAAGACAGGAAAAGAACTCCGGAGATGAATGTAGGAGTTGCTAGTAAAGGGCATAAGAAAGGTCACACAGCATTCCAGGAAGCTGTGAGGCACAACAGGTCATATGACCTGAGAAACGTTTCTCAATTCAGTGAGCCTTCGTCGCACAGTGAGAGGCAGTGCTGTAGCTGAGGTGGTGCTCAGCAGATGCTGGAAGAAGAGAAAGGATTAAGCTGCATTACTATGGAAATCATTTCCAGTTTTAGAACCATTAAAGCTGAACTTCTGTTCTCCCCACCTTTCTATATCCTCTTGAAGCCTGCAATATCCTGAAGCTACTCTTCTGCTGTAGTATAAACTTATTCTAGAGAATAAGAGCCGTGACTGATTAAAAGTTTAATTGCAAACAGTGGTAGCTGCCTGACAGCCGTGGTAAGTACCAGGGTCTGTGGGGCTCACCTACGCTACCCCCTGATTGAAATAGAGGGCAATATTCTCGCCAATTACTAGGAGAACTCATAAACTAAAAGTTTTAGAAATCCCTTTCAACTGCTCTGAATCTTCATCCTACTCTTGTCTTTGGTATTCATTTTCTAATGCCTTGGTTTCTTGGCTCCTGTTTCCTTAAAACAATCCCCAACATGGCAAGGTTTCTGCATAAACTCCTCAAGGAATCCCCATGTTTTCATGGGCTCATCATTTTAAAAACATTCTTGTGTGTCACGTGCTGCAGCCATTAAGATGAAAATATTCTCCCTCCATTTATAAATAGCTCAGAGTCTAAGTAGGAAAGAAAGACAAGCAATTATAGTATTTAATGGTAAGTACTATAATAAATGCTGTGGTTATCTATTCCTGTGTAACAGCGAATCCAAAACCCAATGGCTTGAAACAACAACTATTGGATTGTTCTTGATTCAGGCAGGGGCTGCTAGGGACTGCCCTTCTCTGCTCCATGTGGTGTTTGCTGCAGATCAACTTGCCTGAGCATCCAAGATGACCCCATTCACATGTCCCAGACCTTGGTACCAGCTGTTGTCCAAAGCACCTTGTGTCTGCTTCACCAGGACACACTCTGCATGTGGTCTCATTATTCTGCAGAGTAGCCCAGGCTTTTTTACAGGATGACTGGCTTCTAAGAGAGTAAAAATAGAAACTACAAGACCTCTTTTATGTTCTAGGGACATTTCTGCTACATTCTGCAGACAAAGCCAGTCATAGTCCAGCTAAGATGCAAGGGGAGGAGAAACAGATGCTGTTTTTTTCATGAGAGAAGCTGCAAAGTCACATTGAAAAAGGTTGTAAGGGATTGGAGAGATTATTATGACCATCTTTGGAAATAGTCCACCACAATAGAAATATAAGGACCTTGCATGGGAACACAGAACAATGTGTAACTGACCTACGCTGGGAAGACAACTTTCTTCAGAGAGACATTTGACCCAAGTCTTGAAAGCGGAGTAGCCAGGCGTACAGGCATAGAGAGGCATTCCAGCAGAGGGAAAGGCTGTTAGAAGGATATAAAATATCAGAGCATTATGTCTTTGGTCAATGAAAGATGAGTTCATGGTAGGAGGTTCAGGATGCTTAATGGAGAGAACCAGGTGGGAAAAGATTGTAAAATGCCTTTGTCTTAGTTTACATTCCCCAAGAAACAGACCCAGAGATAAAGACTTGAGTGCAAGAAATTTATTAAGGAGGTGAACCCAGGAAGCACAGAGGAAAAATAGTGAAGTGAGGCACAGAAGGGAAGGAAGCCAATACACTCATGAACAAGTTACCATTGTTGGCAACCGGGACTGAGACTTGTCGGGGACATCTGGGAGATGGTGTACAACCCATCTCAAAGCTGTCTAAATTACAAAAAAAAAAAAAAAAAGAAAAATGTCAACCAATTCCTGTCCATCATCAGTTGAGGGATGCTCAGCACTTGACTTTCCACACATGGACTGAGCACACTCCTACGGCAGAGAAAACCCTCAAGCTGAGCTACAGGTGCTTGCAGTAAGAAATCACCAGAATGGAATAAGGTCTGGATGCACCAAGAGTGTCTTTTATAACCATTTATATGTGCAAGTGATGGAGGTTTGAGAAGGGAATTAGCATGATCAGATACATTTCTCCCAAACTGTGTAAGCTTTACTTATGGTGACTTTTAGAGCATGGTTTATTAATTAACCCTGACCTAATGGGCTAATCATCATAGAAGACAGGATTATGTTGTTAAGCAACATAAACAGAGCTTATCCACTGTGTTTGGCAAAGGAGAAAAGGGATATATCAAGGGCAAATATTATTGCCATAATTTGCTCCCTTTGCACTCAAGCAAGATGAAAACCCAGAAACCATTAACAGCTTAGCAAATTTTAACTATATAAAAAAATCTAAAACTTAATATGGCAAGAAACATCATAAAGGGTAATGCATAAAAATCAATTGGAAAGCATATCTGAAGTAAAAACTCCTTTACAGTAGCACCAGAAACATGAAGGACCTGGAAATAGATTCAAATAAAGTGAAAATCAATTGGAAGGGAGTATGAAAATGCTACTGAGGGACATGAAAGGAAACTGAAAATAAGTGGAAAGGCATACAACACATGTAGGGGAAGACTCAGGATAAAAAAATGCATTAATTCTACTTAAGTTAACCCATAAGTTTCTGTGTAAGTCCAATAAATAAATCAACATATTTTTGAGCCAGAAAAATGACTTTGAAGTTTATATGGAAAATTAATAAGCAAGAATAATTGGAAAGACTATGATAAATAACAATAATGAGGGGTAACTAGCACTACCAACTAGTAAATCATGTTGGGCACCAAAAGAATTAGAATTGTTTCCTATTAGTACATGAACAGATAGATAAATATTATAGGTAATTGTTAATCTATTAAAGTTCAAGAAAATATCAATTTTAAAATAATATTTACATGGGAAAAGTCTTTATAACTGTGATATAATACCCAGGAGCCATAAAATAGGAGGTCAACAATCTGACTACATAAAAGTCAAATATTTATTTCTGCATGGCAAAAACAAAACAAAAATAACACCGTGAAATAACCTAAAGGCAAATTACAGACCAGGAAAATGTTTACAATTTATATCATAAAATACAATTTTCTGATATTATAAATAACTTTTAGAAATGAATACAAAAAGAGCCCACACACCAGAGAGAAAAGAATGGACAAAAGCTATGGAGAGAGAAATACAATTTGAAATACAAAAGATAAGGAAAGGAAGAGAAAGAAGGGAAGAGAAGTCAGGAAAGTGAAGGAAAGGAATATGCTAGAATCAGTTTCCATGAGAAAAGAAAGAAAAGTCCATTTTCTCAGTTTCTGTGCATTAAGTGCAAAATCAAGTTGAAACTTAGTTTGAATAACCTAGTTATTTTGATCAGTTTAATAATAATGGTAAAGCTAATAAATCAATTGTTGGTGGGTGCTACATGCCAGGTCCTTCTAGGTAACTGGCCTCATTTAATTCTTATATTAGTAATGCAAAGTGGATATTATTAGCCACATTCATATAGATGAGGAAACTGATGCTCTGAAAACATAAATAACTCCCCCCAAAGTCACACAGCTAGAACAAAACTGGAACATAAACTCTAGACTATCCACCTTATCCTAACTTCTTACTTCAACAACAGTCCAAGACCCCATGATATTATCTACTTTCTATAATAGGCTTAGAGACCTTTATTTAACAACTGAACATAATACCAGTTGTCTAAGGTATCAATAATATACTTTTAGAAAGAAAGGTGCTTATGCTTTCACTGTGACTAAAGATATTGAAAGACATTAAGCTCCAATACCTGATGCATATTGGTCTATAGTTAAATATTTGGGAGGTAATCAAGAACATAATAATTATAATAATCTTTAACGTGTCTTGAGTTCTTCAAAGTGCCAGGCATTCCCAGTGCTTTATGTTAATCATCTCACAACATTCCTATGAGGTATTATTTTTGGACCCATTTTATAGGTGAGGAAACAGAAAGCTTTAGTAACTCAACCAAGGTCACCAACTTATAAGTGTCAAAACCAGGTATGGAAACCAAGTTTATCCAGTCCTAGAACCTAAGTTCTTATCCGTTAGTCCACACTTCCCCTGTAAACACAAGATAATGTTAGGCGTGGGATTCATATCCACTTCCAGAGAGAAGGGGCCAATGGACTCAGCCTTAAAGAGCAGAGTCAGTGTGAGTTAAAAAAAAATAAAAAAAATGGTGAGTTGTTTTGCTTTCCTGATTTTTCATTCTTAATAAAAATTTTAGCTCATCACAAATGACACAAACTTTCACATATCTGAGCTTTCAATAGGTGATGATATTCACTCACAGACATACCACATTAGTGAACCAGCCACCCCCATGCCTCACTTTGAACAACTCTAAGCTAAAGAAAATTGACCTCATGTGACTCTGAGTCATGCAGACTCACACTTAGCCCCAGTTGGAGCTCGAGAGATAGTCTGGCTTTCAGGAGCTTTTTTCAAGAGTATGTGGCCTCCCTGAATAGAAACTTCACTTAGTACAATATTTTCTGGCAATACTGATATCTTAGACATGATGCAGTAGATCAAGCTTGTCGACATGCGGCCTGCAGGCTGCGTTTGGCCCAGGACATCTTTGAATGCAGACCAACACAGATTCATAAATTTCTTAAAACATTATGAGATCTTTTTTTGTGATTTTTTAGCTCATCGGCTATCATTAGTGTTAGTGCATTTTATGTGCAGCTCAAGACAATTCTTCTTCCAATGTGGCCCTGGAAAGCCAAATGATGGGACACTCCTGCATTAGATGAAATATAGTTATAAATTCTTTGCGGCATTTCCCATTGAGAGGTAGAATCTAATTCTAATCCACTTGAACCTGGGCTAGACCTAATGACTTACTTGACCAAAAATGTGATGGAAGGGACAATCTGGGAGTCCCGAGAGTCAGTTACAAAAAGCCTTGCAGCTTGAACCCAGTCCTCATAGAGCACCCGTTCTTGGAATCCATGCTTTAAGGAAGCCCAAGCAGCCCAAGAAGAAGCTCAAGGAGAGAAACCAAGTATGCTTGCTCTCTTTCTAGCTGAGATGCAGTACCAACTTCTAAACTGTGTGAGCGAGTTATCTCGGAAGTGAATCCTCCAACTCCAGGGTGCGTTTGCTCCAATTGATCCTGCATGGATCATAGACAAGTTGTCCCTGTTGGGCTCTGCCCAAATTAAAGATTCTTGAGCAAATAAATAATTGCTGTTTTAAGTTTGCTGGTGGCTTATTAAGCAGCAATAAAAACTGAATACATGGATACTATATTTCCTTAAAATGACTAGAAAAGTCATTATGCAATCTCAGAACTATTTTCAGTGCTTGAATTTATATTTACATTTAAAGAGTTTGCTTTGACCATGCATTTGCTATTAATCATTGGCAAAGATGTATTTTCATAAGTTATAAATTTCTGTTTTGTTTGGCATAAGGACTGTATGCATAAGCCCTTAACCAGAGATGAGTGTCCGGCTGTAAAAGTGAAACACAATGAATCTAAATATCACCAATGCAAAAACACACCGATTTGAAAATTGCCAAATCTGAAGTGTAATTGTTAACCCTTAAGAGGTCTGTAATGTATTACATTGTCTATGAAGAAAGAGTTGACTCAATAAAGTGTATGTGTTCAGGTGTTTCATTGGCTTAATTAACATATTTTAAGTATTTTTGATATCTGCCAATTACAAATTAATTTTATCTATTTGTTAAAGCTTCCTGGAAAAATTTTCTCTCACTGTTGAGGTAAATTGATATTAACCCAATTAATTGCAGGAAATCAACTATGATGATTTTGAAAAATACTTAATGTTTTTACTAAGTATGGCTACCTTTGTCTCAGTTGGTCTGTACTAATGTAGTTTTACTGGAATTCTAAGGTATAACAATCTATAAATTTATGACAGAAAGATCTACCGCCACCATATTAGAAATCTTTTCCAGGTGATTTGGAGTTCAAATTAACTATTTTGGGGGAAAAACACTATAAGCATAGCTCAGAGAAATATTCAAAATTATCCTCCACAATCTACTTCATCTATCTATCACAGTGCCATCTGAATCCTGCTCTCCTGAAGAGTTTTGACACATTTAAGATCATCTGAGCACAGTGCAGGTTGAGATTGCAAATGCCTAAAGGAGCTAGCAGGGCCTTGTGTAGGACAGTAGGAGGTTATAAGAATGTGTTTAACTGAACAAGGCCTGGTGTTTCCATGAGAGAGAACAGGCTCCATCTTGATAGGTTTTCCAACTTTTAAAAGAAGCTGGAAATCCAAATTGAGGAAAGGAGGTCTCATGATTTCTAAAGGTTGGCATCTAATTTTTTAAAAATCAAATCATATGGATTTAAAGAAAACACGGCTAACAAACACCAATTTGTAACCTCTAAACTATAGGTAAACAGAGTGTGGGAAATAGACTAAGAAGTCCTAAGTAGAGTGCTATTTTCTCATTTGTTTAGGAAAAATGGCTCAGAGAATTTGGCTCACCTCGATTTAATTTACTTTATATTTCCAAAAAGTGATAGATGAGTCTTCCGTCTTCACTTTCCTGAGTTGATATGTTAACAATTATCCCAGACTTTGCAGGTTTGAGGAACTCTTGTGACCAGCTACATACACTAGGTTTCCTTGACTAACCCAAATCTAAAATAGTAAGTCCCAAAGTGTTCATCAAAGTGTTAGAGACCTGGTGATATTTATTGACCAAACCACATCTCTCACATTTCATAGGCAGTGGTACACAAACCTTCGTTAGGTGATGTATTCATAAAGTCTAGTCGCCATGATTGTTCTCTAAATCTGGTCTAACTGGACCTTCAAAATTTGCCTAAGCAAAAGGCTGTGTGCAAGTCTTAATTATTCTCTTACCTCTGAGTTATACACAGCTTTTATTTGCCTGTCTCATGGTTGTGAGTCTTTTGGAGTTCAAGGATTCCTTTGAGAAGCTGATGTATAGTTTCTCATGAAAATTAATATGTCCATAACCTCAAAATTTTTTACACAGAGAATGTACGTATTCCCTGACTTCCTCAGATCTCCAGATTATAAACTTTGGCTCTGAAATTTTGTATAAAAATAGGCTATTTCTGCACTTACAATCCAACTAGAAAAAACAGCAAATCAACTGTTCCAGAGAAGACAGGGTAAAGGATTCACAAATTGATCCACCAGAAAAGAGAAAATCACACATAACACAAAGTGATTCAGGGAGCAAGCTCCATGTGTATTAGATATTTATTTAAAAATTGGATTAGAGGGTGGGTGTGGTGGCTCATGTCTATAATTTGAAAGCTTTGGGAGGTCAAGGAAGGAGGTTCAGTTGAGACCAGGAGTTTGAAACCAGTCTGGGAAACATGGCAAGACCCCATTTCTTTAAAAAAAAAAAAAAAATTAATTAGCTGGACGTGGTGGCATGCATCTGTAGCCTTTCATTTATGTTAGAAGTTTGCATTTTATTACATACATTAATATTTATTTTGCTATAAAACTATTTTTATATACTCTTTTAAAACTTTGAAGAAAACTGAGCTCCCCAGAAAGATGTTTATGTGGTAGCTTTTCACACTCCTGCACCCCTTAGGATGTCCCAGAAAAATGTGAACTCCTTAAGGAGGAATGGTAGTAGAAAGACCACTAGCTTTGATATCAGATAGAACTGGGTTTGAATCTCAGTTCTGCCACTTACTAACTGGGCCATATTAGGAAGGTAACTTTATGTCTCTGATTCATTCTTTATGAGGCTATGGTAAAGAATAAATGAGACAGCATATGTAAGACTCCCAATAACTATCAGGTGTACAGTAGATACTCAATAAATGATTATTATCTATTAATATTAGCCTGCAGTCACCTCTTTCTTCTCTACTACTATTATAAGACTAATCAGTACGATGCCTAGTATATAGCAGATGCTCAATAAATGACAGTCATAAACCCTTGAAATCCTTCATCCCTTGATGACTTCTCAATCTTCATTTTACTTGACCTGTTTGCAGCATTAGTGAAAGACAATCACTCTCTCTTTCTTAAAGCACATTCTTCTCTTGACTTCCAGGGTATAACACTCTTGCTTTTCCTCTTTATCACTAGCTTTTCCTATGCATTTTCTATTCTAGGTTCCTCCTCCTCTCTTTGACCTTTAAACAATGGAATGACCCAAGGCTTAGTCTGTGCCCCTCTATTCTTTTCTAACTGCGTATCTCTCATGAAGATCTGACCTTGTCTCATCAAGTTAAATACAGTAAGACATTCTTCTTCAAAGGTTAACTTGTTTCAGTTTCCTTGTCCTTTGTTCCCTGCTTTCAAGGCCAGACTCCCTTACTCTCTGTGTTCCCTTGCCCTGGGAAACAACCTTCCTCTCAGTCTTTATCTATAGAGCCCACATTCCACATCTGCTACTCACCCTGTAAATTACCTCCTCCAACTGCAACGCCCCCCCCAACTGCAACGCCCCCCCCAACCAAACCCCCTCCACCCTCCCCACCCCTGCCAAAACTGTCTTCTTGCCAATGTAACTGCATCCCTGCACGTCTCAGGTTAGCCAACTGGGTTCAGTTTAGATTGTGTGGTCCAATTCTAGCCAATGGAGACTGCACACAGCAGTAGGAGTGCAATGTGTTAGGGATGAATCTGCTGCTTTCCTTTGTTTGATGTGCTCTCATGGTGACCAAACTAATGAGCAGCACCCTTCTGCAGAAGTAAACTTTGCCTTGCTGAGCAATCAACTATCAGAGTGTCATTTCATTTGCAACTTCAAGCATTATTTCTAACACATCGTGATAGATTAGATAAATGATATAGATAAGTAGATAGATGTATAAAATAGGCATTTCCAACTGAACTGCTTGATATATGTAGATATATAAATGTATATGCATAAATAGGCATTTCTGACTGCCTACTTCATCTTTCCACTTGGATAATCAAAAGTCATCTCAAACTTAATATGTACCAAACAGTGCTCCTGATGTTTCCTCCTCCCACTCTCCAAAACTATTTCCCTTACAGTCTTTCCCATCTAAATAAATGGCAACTCTATCCTTCTTGTGGCTCAAGTCATAAACCGTGGTGCCATTCATGACTTTTCTCCTTCATTCTATTCTACATTCTATATCTCAGTAAAACATGAGCCTACCTTCATAGCACATCCAGAATCTGACCACTTCTCACCTTTCCCTCAGCAGCTCCCTGGTCTTAGCCCCCATTATCTCTCACTTAAAATATTGCAGGAACTCCATCTCTTTTATCTGTGTTCCACTGTCTATTGCTACATAACAATGCAGCCCAACACATAGCATAAAACAATGATTTTATTATGCTCGTGGATTCTGCTGGTCAGAAATTCAGAAAAGGCACAGTGAGGACAGCTCTCCCCTGCTCCATGGTGTCTAGGGTCTCTGCTAGGATGACTCAACTGGCCAGGCTGGAGAAGCTGGGCCAGGAGGGTCCACCTTCCAGACTGCCTCCTCAGTGTCATGCCCGGCACCTGGGCTGGGTAGGCCGAAGGATGAGACAAGCCAGGACTGTGGACTGGATCGAAGCAGCCATAAACAAGCCCACCAGGTTCAAGGGGAGGGGACTAGCCTGTCTCTTAATGGGAAGAGTAGCAAAGAATTCATGAGCATGTTTTAAAAACCACCATGTCCTGTTTCCACCCTGCCCTCCACCACAAGCCACTAGACTTTCTCAATACAGCAGCCAGTGCTCGTGCTGAAATAAAATCCAGAGATGTCATTCTTCTGCCCAAATCCTTCCCATGGCTACCATTTCACTCACAGCAAAAAACAAAATACTTACTATGACCATAAGGCCCCACAGCCTGGCCAGATCATCTGTGACTCATATTCTGCTACTTTCCCTGAGCTCGCTCTGTCCCAGCTGCACAGCCTCCTCACTGTTCCTGGAGTCAGCCACCCATGGCGTCCTCCCACCTACAACATTTGCATTTGCACTCCTCATTCCCCGTCCTGGAACACCCTTTCCCCAGACATCCACAAAGCTCACCCTTCTCCCACTTGAAGTCTTCACTCACATAGCACCTTCTCTGTGGGACTCAGGCTCACAATGCTTTCTAAAATTGCAAACTACTCCCTCCACTTCCTAGCCCCTTTCCTACTTAATTGTTCTCTTTAGCATTTAAAAACATCTGTGTACATGCACACACACACACACACACACACACACACAGAGTCACCCATATACCTACACACATAAGCACACATGCATGCACACATTAATTTATTTCCTGTCTGTTGCCTGCCTCCACTTTTAGACTGTGAGGGGTCCACCTGGGCAGGAATTCCTATCTTGTTCACTGCCAAATCCCTAGTACCTAGACCATAGCCTGTATGTAATAGGAGCTCAATATTATTTATGGAATGAATAAAGACTATCTATTTTTACTAATCTGTTCTTTGCAAGAACTCCCATTTCACATGCCTAGATCTCTAAAAGACTAAGAAAGCTCTGCTCATATGATCCACAGACTTTTCTGTAAACTTCAAAGTATAAAACCTCTTATTAATTAATTCACAGGTTTCCTAAGCTTTGTTGGACAGTATGGCTACTATTTACTACCATCTTTTTAAAAATCATGAAATCACTAGACTACTTTGGTGACCAGGTAGCAATATGCTTCTGTATTGCTATCCAGAGGTGACATACTCCAAGCTTGGAGGTATGGAGCATGCTTTAAGCAGTGGAACTTTCTGAAGAAAATGAAAATAGAAATGAAATATTATTAATTCATCTCAATCGTTCCTGCTGCATCTTAGCAGGAGATGAAATATGCATGGATTAGAGGGAAAATGACTAATCTCCCAAGGTGTGTAAGGCTGTCAACAGCTTCTAATAAAATTCTGCATTCTCAGAGTCGAGTGTCCAAGAAAGTAAATGAGATCTGTTTCCCATGAATGACCCATATATGAGATGACTTTTAAAACTTTTATTTGGCCGGGCGCGCTGGCTCAAGCCTGTAATCCCAGCACTTTGGGAGGCCGAGGCGGGCGGATCACAAGGTCAGGAGATCGAGACCATCCTGGCTAACACGGTGAAACCCCGTCTCTACTAAAAAATACAAAAAACTAGCCGGGCAAGGTGGCGGGCGCCTGTAGTCCCAGCTACTCAGGAGGCTGAGGCAGGAGAATGGCGTAAACCCGGGAGGCGGAGCTTGCAGTGAGCTGAGATCCAGCCACTGCACTCCAGCCTGGGCAACACAGCGAGACTCCAAATCAAAAAAAAAAAAAAACTTTTATTTAACAAACTTTTACATTGCACTACATGCTAAGAACTTTACTAACTTTACAAACTTAGTTGACCCTCACAACAACCATGTGAGATTGATACTGTTACTATCGTCATTTTTTAGATGAGTAAACTTAGTCATGCAAAAGTTAACTAAACTTGGCCTGAGATCAAACATATAGTTAGCAGTGCAATTTAGTCACAGGACCTGTAATTTTATCACTAGATGAAATGCCCCTTCCTCCACCGTTTTACTGTAAACATTTGTCCATTTATAGAAAACCTTATATGATTCTAAATAAATATTCGTATATCTACTACATAGATTCTACAGTTAGCATTTTGCTATAGGTTTACTACATATCTACCTATCTATCCATCAATCCATATGTTTTATGCATCTCAAACGAAGTTGTAGAATAAATACACTTCACTTCTAAACCCTTCAGCATGTATACCATTAACTTCAATATTTTTCTATAGGTTTTTTTTTTCTTTTGAGGTAAAATTTATATACAATGGAATGCACAAATCTGAAGTATATCATTCAGTGAGTTTTGACCTACATTAGCTTTTGATTACTTTCTTGGAAAAGTTTCCTAATATAGTTTTGACTGTGAAAAGATGAACTAAAACTGCTCACTTAAAATTAAAGAGTTTAATCTCTGGAGAAGAGAACTGGCTAATGTGTAAATGATCATCTAACGAAGTAAAGGAAGAGCTCACCAGAAGGCTGTCTGCTAGACAAATTCTCCTGCTACACACTCATAATTCCACAGGGATCAGGAGCTATTTTCCTTTCTGTCTTTAGTATAATCTCTCTAGCAGGAAAGGAACTTAGTTCAGTAATCTTTACAATTCCACTCCATCCCCTGTCTTCTTGAACACATGAGGAAAGCGAAGACCAGGAATTATAATAGTTTGATGATCCTTAAAATAATGTCTGCTATTGCAAATTTCTTTAGTATCAATTTCAAAATTGATATTGTGAAATTGTATTTGTCTCATGTCACAAGCAAAGGCACTCCTTTCCTATTGCCCAAAATAAGAGCCCCATGTAGAAAACTTCCTTTTCTGCATGTCACAGATCACCATGTCAGAGAAAATAATTATGTATGGTAGCAATTATTTACCTCTAATAATTATTAGACTACATATCTATGTAGTAGATATACGAATATTTATTTAGAATCATATAAGGTTTTCTATAAATGGACAAATGTTTACAGTAAAACGGTGGAGGAAGGGGCATTTCATCTAGTGATAAAATTACAGGTCCTGTGACTAAATTGCACTGCTAACTATATGTTTGATCTCAGGCCAAGTTTAGTTAACTTTTGCATGACTAAGTTTACTCATCTAAAAAATGACGATAGTAACAGTATCAATCTCACATGGTTGTTGTGAGGGTCAACTAAGTTTGTAAAGTTAGTAAAGTTCTTAGCATGTAGTGCAATGTAAAAGTTTGTTAAATAAAAGTTTTTTTTTTTTTTTGATTTGGAGATTTTTTTTGATTTGGAGTCTCGCTGTGTGTTCACCCTTTTTAAAATATTGTCAACCCTTGCAATAGACTTTCGAATTTCACATATAAGGGACCAAGGTTTGAAGAAATCAGATGATCACCCACACAGCTGGCAGGTAATGGAAGCAGGATCTTCTGACTCCTAATATCACGTAACCTCACCCTACAGCCCTATCACCCTAGTAACCTGCATCATTACATAAAACTTGGAAACAGGGCCTCACTTTCACACTTCCTGGGCTTGAATCCCAGCTTCACGGTGGTATGACCTTGCATAAACAGTTTAATCTCTCTGTGCCTCAGTTTTCTCACCTGGTAGATGAGGTTAATAGTAGTGCCTACGCTATTGGGTGGTGGTGAGAAATAAATAAGATAATGCATGCAAAGCCTTAGAACAGCGCAGGCACCAGAGGAAATTCTCTACAAATGTGCACTATGACTAATATTGACCCTTGCAAGAATCTGCCTTATGTCCCTCTCTGCCCTTTCTTTGGTGAAACAGTGCCAGAATATGACAAGAGGCTGCATATTGATTGGCCTGCAGAAACCTCTTTTTAAAAGTTTTATTTGAGGTTCAGGGGTACACGTGCAGGCCTGTTACATAGGTAAACTTGTGTCACAGGGGTTTTTTGTGCTTACTATTTCATCATCCAGGGACTAAGTCTAGCACACATTAGTTACTTTTCCAGATCTTCTCCCTCCTCCCACCCTCCACACTCCATTAGGTCCCAATGTGTGTTGTTCCTCTCTACCTGTCCATGTGTTCTAGTCATTTAGCTCCCACTTCTGAGAACATATGGTATTTGGTTTTGTCTTCCTGCATTAGTTTGCTAAGGATGATGGCCTCCACCTCCAGCCCTGCTCCTGGAAAGGACACACTCTCATTCTTTTTTATGGCTTCCTAGTGTTCCATGGCGTATACGTAATACATTTTCTTTATCCAATTTGTCATTGATAAGGATTTAGGTTGATTCCATGTCTTTGCTATTGTGAAGAGTACTAAAATGAACATATGTGTGCATGTGTCTTTATGGTAGAACAACTTATATTCCTTTGGGCATGTACCTGGTAATGGGATTGCTGGGTTGAGTGGTAGTTCTGTTTTTAACTCTTTGAGGAATTGTTGCACTGTCATCCACAATGGTTAAACTAATTTATACTTCCCCCAACAGTGTATAAGTGTTCCCTTTTTTTTGCAACCTTGCCAGCATCTGTTATTTCTCAACTTTTTAGTAAGAGCCGTTCTGACTGGTGTGAGATGGTATGTCATTTTGGTTTTGATTTGCATTTCTCTAATCAGTGATATTCAGGTTTTTTCATATGCTTTTTGGCCGCATGTATGTCTTCTTTTGAGAAGTGTCTGTTCATGTCCTTGGCCTGCAGAAACCTTTAACACACAATGACAGAAATTTAGGTGAATAAAACACCAATACATCTTCAAATAAAAACAAACTGAACAGTAGAGTATAATAATATTAAGAAATTAAGGTTAGGTGTGAACAAAGTGCAGTGTTGAAACTCGGATGACCATAGCAGACCCTGCTGGTGCCATGTCCGCTTCTACTCTTGGCGGTTACCATTTCCATGTGCACAGCCTCATCTCCAATGGCCAATTCCCATGCCCTTTTTCTGAGAACTTTCTGAAAAACTGTTATGTGTCAGACACTGTTCTAGGAACTGGGGCCTGTTCTTCCCTAATGGGCACCAGGCCAAAAGTACCAGAGAATCAACACCCCCTGGAAGCAGTGCTCAACCTTTGACTGATGGGAGCTGGATGATAAATACCGCAGCAGCTTCACCCTTCAAGAAAGATAATTCTTAGGTGTGTTCTACATTGTCTCCTGCAGACCCCAGTGGAAGTGAGCTTCAGCTGCCCACACTGGTAACTGCCTTAAGAGCACACCATTCATTGGTTTCCTTCCCTTTTCTGGCTCATCTCTCCTCCTCTAACAGTGCCTCCTGGGATAACCTTCCAAATAAACAGCTTGTATTTGAATCTTTTATACAGGTTTGCTCCTGGAGAACCCAAAATTAAGACAGTTATTTTTATAAAACATGGCCAATTTTTACCCTTTTAACCTTCAGCATCAACTATAATGATCCTTATGTCTGTACATCCCTTTCACATTCAGGATCTCATTGTACCCTCAGTGGTCCAGAAAGTGATCCAGTGCTGTGAAGCAGATAGAACAAATGCTACTGACCTGTTTTAGAATGAGAAAATGGGGCTCAGAAAAGTGAGATCAAAACCACACGGATAATAGGGACAGAGCTGGATAATATTATAATGCCAGACATGCCGACTTGACATTCAGGAATGCCTCCAAGGACTGGGTGCAGCAGACACCTGTCAAGCCCTTATTCAGTGCATACAACTTCCCCTCATAAGAACAGGAAGGAAGGAAAAAAATCAGAGCCTCTGTTCTTCAGTAATTTATTTCAGAACACACATACACACGCACACGCAAAAGTACCAATTTGGTTATTAAACTGCTCAGAGCAACAGCTTTGGGAATCACTCTTACTAAAATTTTTAAAATCCATGTGATTCTAAAAGCCTCAAAGAATAATACTGATTTCTACCTAAGACTTTTATAGGTAGGCAACAAAGTGATTTTACATGGCATATCAAACAGCAAAATTTTCTACAAATCTCCCTTAAAAAATTATTTACCTTTACCATGATGTCTTTATGTTTTATATGACATATATTTCTTAGAATTACCTTCTTTTGAGTCTTTGACCAGCCTCAGCTCTATTCTTAAAAACCTGACATTATGAATGCTTACTTCTAGACCCAAGGGAACACGAGTCAATTCACTTCTTGCTTCCTTTGTTGAGTTTGCCCAAGGCGGTGGCATTGATGATATGTTTGGAACTCTTGGGTTCTTGCAACATTACATGTTTTTCAACCACCTACTTTGATAATTAGTCCTAAGGAAACTTGGCTCCAGAACTTCTTACATATTAGAATAATAATGGCAGAACGGATCTCAGATCTCAGAGAACCATATTATGTGATTTTTTTAAGATCTTAGTAATACATTTCTCAATAGGACCAGAAGTTTCTGTTCACAAAGTGTGAATGCTCAGGGGGCTGATGTCTGGTGATTCAGCCCAGTAGAATCAGACTTCAGAATTTTATAGACCTGTGATTTTTTAAAGTGAAATATATTGTACCAAAGTTTTTATTCTGCCATGATTCAAAAGATCCAATAACCCCTTATCCACTATCACTATCGTGCATAAATTCACCCTAAAAGATGTTAAGGCCATGATGTCTGATTAAGAGACAGTCCCTAGAAAGATGTCCACATATGTATATATTTGTAAGCATCATATACTTATATATTACACATATATATCAAAATCTTACCATACATCAGTGAAAATTTTAGTACATGTCTTTAAAGTGTTATAGACTGGTATTTAGGAATTATTAGACTAACCAAACAAGTAGATACAAGATAAGAATGGACTATTCTTCTCTACTGGTTTTGCATTGTGTCAAAACCAGGATCAAAGCCAACAACAGTAACTAGCTTCCACTTCCTTTAAAGCGGAATTATTTATGCTTTGTTCTCTCATGAGAGTGTGATATTCAGACCTGGAATACAGCCTTGGGACACTCATATCCTTTTTTGCTGATGAAGCTATTTGGCTATTATTTTAAAATAGGAAGCAACAGAGACTCAAACAGGTGTAGTCACTTGCCCAAGATCTCAATAGGGCCAATCTAGGGCAAGACATGCCTGTGCCCTTTGCCTCTACATTACACTGCCTTACACATCACAAAACCAAAAACAAACTCCATAGGAGCCCCTGACATTAACATTATTTGTCCACCCATGCAAATGATTTGGGGCACCTGGAGATGTCCCACAACTGAAGTACATCTTGGGTTAGTTTGTTAGCTTATGACAGGAGGGGCTGGCCTTTTCTTTAAGAACCCATCCTTTCCCATTGGTTCATTCTTAGCAAGACAACTGAATCACATCCCTATAGACTGAGTATAGTATTCAGAAATAAAAGTACTCCACATGGTGACCTGAGAAAAAGATTCAATCGTTGAATTAAACAAGTCACAGGCATCAGTTTGCTTTTGTTAAGTGTAATGTCAATCTTAATATTCTGGTCAGATGACTTATGCTTTTCACCCATTCATTCCCTTTGGCTGAGGAGCTATGATGGCTAAAACATGCCTGGTTATACAAAGCTGGTTGATTCAGGAGTACGAGTAGCCAAGATTAGCCTTGCTCTGGAAGAGGTTATTTTTTCCTATATTATGTGGTACTTGATGAAAATAATTAATCAGATAATTATAATTATGATCATGGATATTATTAGGCTTTTTGGAAGCAAATGAATAAATTGTCGTGGTGTCATTTTCTTAGCGAATTAGTTGTTTGGAGACAATATACTTATTTTTCATGGAAGGAAAAGACTTTCATGGAAAGTGAAATAACATGTGCTGCTTTCAGTGCAAACAAAAGATTTCAGCCAGGGAATCTGTGTATTTCAACTAAGTGTAATCTGTAAGGATACATTCTGTCTTCAAAGGAAACCAAAAGATGAACCAGGTTATACGGGGTGACAGGCAGGTAAGCAAACAGAATAGGTATGTGCAACCACACAGCAATTCCTAGTAAACACACAGAGAACAGTCACTGAATCCTTGGCAAGTTTCTCTCTAGGTCAGAGAGCTTTCTGCTTCTACATGTGGCTGAATAGCAGTCCCTGTTTGGTCTAGCATCAGGGGACTGGAAGTTCTGGGTGGGACCTAGGTATAGTAGCTCAGCAAAGAGGTGCAAGAAGAAATTGGTTTGTTTTGATTCAAAAAGAAAAACCGTGGTTTGTAATCCAAGTTGAGTCCACTGAACTCAGCCAAATGACTGTCAACCACATTGCATGTGCCTCCAGGAGCCCCACCCTCATAATAACTCATCCATGAGTCACTGGCTACCCCTACTGTGAAGAAATGCCACACGGCACACCACACTGTGATGTCAAAACACACCCCTGTTGTTGGTTCATTCCTGTGCAATTTAGGAGACTATCCTTTCGAATTTTGGTCAGAGACTTGAAATTCCAGAACCAACTGAGTAAGCTGGCCTCAACGAATTTTCTTCCACCATGAATATAAAAGAGATTTTTAAATGACTAACCACAAATCACTGTGAATCACTGAATATGGGAGCTCCCTGGAGATCTTTTTACCACATCGTCTTCCAATGTTACTTTCAAGAACCACGCCTGATCAGGTTACCATTTGTTTAAACTCATCAGTAGCTTTCCATGTTAAGATCAAAGCTGTAATCCTTATTGCAATTTACCAGCCCTGCATCACCTCCCCAGCCTATTCATTTCTATATTTGTTCCTTCATGCATTAAATATTTATTGGACCCTTGTTACATGTCAGACACTGTTCTAGGAACTGGGGTACTACTAGCAATGGACTAAGTGGATGGGGGTCCTCCTCCTGGAACTGACATTCGGCCATGCCTGCCCCTCACTATCCATGAGCTACCCCTACCCCACACCCTCCTTGCCATTCCTCAAGCACTTCCTTCTGCCTGGAAGACTTTTTATTCCTGGTAAACTCCTGCTGATTCTTCAGATTTTATTTAAAACTTCATTTTCTTTGGGAAGGACCTTCTCTTTTTCTGAACTAGGTCAGATCCCATCCTATAACCACTCTACAGCACTCTTGATTACTTACAATTTCCCTTTTTCTAAGTATTGTTCATCTGTATTTCCTTCCAGACCAAGGATTGGAAGCCTTTTTCTGTAAAGAGATAGATAGTAAATATTTTCAACTCTGTAAGCCATTCAGTCTCTGTTACAACTACTCAATTCTGCCACTGTAGCAGAAATGCAGCCATAGACAATATATAAACCAATGGATATAGCTGTGTTTCAATAAAACTTTATTACAAAATGAGGCTGTGGACCATAATTTGCCAACTTCTAAACAATAGAACTTCCTATGATGATAGAAATGCTCTATAAATGTCCCGTCCAGTAAGGTAGCCACCAACTACATGAGAATATTGAGCACTTGAAATGTGGCTAGTGCAATTGAAGATCTAAATCTCTAAGTTTATTTAATTTTAACTATTGAAGTTTAAATGTAACTAGAGACATATGGCTAGCAACAATTGTATTGAACAGCACAGATCTAAACTGTGAGAGCAGGACCTCTGTCCCTCTTGCTCACACCATTTCACCTGAACCGAGCACACTAGCTGGCACAGAGTAGGTGCTCAATATATATTTCTGGAATGAATGAGTGAACAGATGTATAAATATGTATAAATAAACTGCTATGGCACTTGATTAGACTTCTTGCTCTCTAGTCTTAAAAGGTTCTATTTTTGTTCTATTTTGCCCATTGTTTCTTTCCACTAGCCCATGATCTCCATGAGGGTGGGTGCTGTAAGACACTACCCAAGTGATCTTTCCCATGCCCAACACAGGTACACGCACATGGAAGTCAGCCTTTGCACAGTGTTTGCAGCTACTAGTATTCACCTGAGAAGGGAAAAGACTAAGTCCCATGGCTACTCTATTTCTGAAATATGTTCCAGTTTGTCATGTCTCAAAGATCTAACTTTTATTTTTCTCTCGGGCTTCAACCCTGGTATGTGGATTTGAGAGGATCAACTTAGTCCTGTCTTTTCCTGCTTTATAACCTTAGGCAAGTTGCTTAATGTCCTTGTGTCTCTCTTATTAAGTGAAGATAATTCTAATTCCATTACAGTGATCTACAACCTACTTCTTTGGAATAGCATGTAAGTAAATAAGAGCATTTTGAGCACCTTAGAGATAAGCATTGTTCTCACATGGCATATTATAATAGGTCAAGAAGGTGGTAGTTATTCTCAGAGATATCAAACCAATAGTGCATTGTTTTCTCTGATTTATCAGAATAACTTAACAAAAGCTCTGTGTTCCTCAAGTGAGCCAGCCAGTTATGAATAAGATCAGAATAATGCAGTCATTGCAGGATGGTGAAGGATAGCCACTTAGCTCTAAAGCTGAAGTAAGTCCAATTGACTTAGAGCCTCCAATCTAGCTGTCATTCCAAGTGGGGTCCAGTTTACAAATATTTCTGCCCTGCATTTCTTCTGCAGTTCTGATAGGGGAACATCCCAATGAAAGCACACCTTTCTTTCACAACTACCTGAAAGACAAAATCTGGCTTACCCTGCTATCAAAGGCTTTCCATTATTCAATTCCAGTGGACTCTCTACAGCTTATCACCAAGTATATACCATTCAAGGTCCAGCCAGAGGCCCATGCAAGGCTGTGTTCCCTCATTTCCACCCACCAATGGGTACCCACACTGGTCCTCCTATCCTGAAAGGTCTTTACCGTCTCTCTCAACTTTCCCAGTCTTGGCTCTCCCTCATTCACTCATTTCTTCAGCAGATATTCACTCAACACTCTGCTTGGGACTCACCTTAGACCCCTCCATGCAATCCTGCCTTTCGTGGGAATCCTTCATCCTTCACTCACCACTCTGGCTGCACCTTGCCGAAGCCTTGGCCCTCCTTAGATCCTCCCTGACTTGTTGGATGACTTCTCAGGTGGTGAATGGGAAACTCAAGATGATGGGAAATTAAATTAACCTCTTATGAACTGACCTGATTAATAAATAGAAAGAAAGGGCTGGAGTAGCAAATATAGGAAAACTTGACCCCTCAAAGTTTCCATATTTGTAACTTATCACTCTCTTTGACTTCTGGGGTAAGTGAAGCCTAACACTTACAAAAACATGCTCAATCAATACTAAGACTTGAGTCTTCTACAGAGTTAATTTTATACTTAAACTTCCTCAGACCTTGATTTGAATTTTGATCAGACCAGGGGTTTCCTAATACAGACGTTTCCTTGAGGAGGTAACTCAGTTCTCAGACTTCTACCAAACCCTTCTAAGCAAAGGTTAGAAATTAAAGAATTTAACAATATTCTTATAGTATGTATGTATTAAGGTAACACTAGGTGTCATAATACATAAGCCACCAAATCCCAATGGCATAACCCAAGAGAAATTTATTTCTATTCATAATAAATCTAATTGGCAGTGATAAGAAGTAGGGTTGGGAGGTGGTAAGGACTCTGTTCCTCACATTTCTTCAGAAAACTAGGCTAACAAAGGTTCTGGAATCTTTAGTGTGTAGCTTCCAAGGTCATCTTGGCCATCAACAATCAGGTGGCAACAGGGAAGAGAGACTTTTATGAGTTAGGCACGGTAGTAACACACTTTGCTTCTACTCACTTCACATTGATCAGAACTCAGTCATATGACCACATTTATCTTCAAGGGATGTCGGAAATGTAGCCTAGCTGTGAGGATGAGAGGTAAATGGGTTTGGTGAATAGCCAGTCTTTGTCACACCAGACAATAATGTTGAAATATTTAAAAGATAATAAGATATAATGGAAGCTATTATTTTTGCAAGTGATCATTTATTTTCTGTTATTTCATTAATGAACAGAAAATATTTATTAAGTGACTTGCCTATTAAAACTTTTTTTAAATATTATTGTAATACAAGGTGGTAAGTGTAATAATGGTGTAATGCAGTGAGAACATCCAGCCTGGATCTTTTTAGGAAGTGAAGCCAGAGCCATGTCTTAAGGCAGACAAAGAGTGTCTGTATGTGAGGTGAGATGAGGGAGAGGTGAAAGGTGAGAACAGTTAGGAAGAAAGAGAAGAAACTGAAGAAATTACTGAAAAGTGACAGTATGAAAAAAGGCTAGGAAGGAATAAAAAGCAGGGTGTGAAGTGAAAGCCATTTGATACTGCATAGGCAACAAATGGAAGGTGGAACATCAGAGATCAGGCAGATTATTGTCTTCTGTGCTAAATAACTAAGCTCTAAAAGAAAACCAACACTTCCCAAAGAGAGTTTTTGTCATGACGTAGGTAGATTTGTATGAAAGGTTAAATAAATGTATTTGATATGTGTGCTAAGTTTCCCAAGTTAAACGGTTTTTCACTTCAGTATTGCTCACAGCACTTAATAAGTTGATTCAATCAGCAAATATTTATCCCACATCGTGTTTGAGGCCATGTGCAGACACTGGGCACACAGTGAGGAATAAGAAAGATATTTCCACTGACTGCTACATCCTAGCTTTTGACATGAAAATCCCCAGCATAGGACAAGGGTACATTTTTTTTTTCCACAACTCTTTTTGTTGATGGCCATCTCTAGGGAGAACTTTGAAACTGCTGTTATGAATAAATGCAAAAGAAATGGAGATGTAATGACTGGCAAAGAATTTAGAATAGTCCTCCTAAAGCAGTTCAGTGAAACACAAGAATAAACAGATAAAAAACTGAATGAAATTTAGAAAACATACTCAAACAAAATGAGAAGTTTAAAAAAAAAAAGCAGGGGACATTAAAAGAAAGAAATTCTGGAAGTGAAGAACACCACAACTATACTGAAAACTTCAAGAGAAAGCTTCAACAACAAGTTCAATGAAGCAAAAGAAAGAATCAGTGAGCTTGAATTGAAAACATTTGAAATTTTCCAGTTAGAGGAGAAAAGAGAATTAAAAATAATAAAGACCACACAAATTACAGGACACCATCACGGGGTCTAACTTTTGCATGATAAGGGTTCCTGAGGAAGAAAGGAAAGCAAAAAAACCAGAAATTATATTTGCAGAGAGTGGCTGAAAACATCTAGATCTGGGGAAAGATGCCAACAGATATAAGAAGTACAGAGACCTTCAATAAAATTTAACCCAATGAGAAACTTTACCATCACACATAAAATTAAACTACCCCAAATCAAGAACTAAATAGTGTATCATTTGTGTTAGCTCTACATGTAAATACATACTTTTTGTTATTCACCAAAAAAATGCTGTTATAAATGATGGTTTGATGTTAGAGCTAGAGAAAGAGTTGTCTAGCACCTGCAGAGTTGAGGAGTTGAAATCAAATAAAGAGACCACCCAGGAGGTGATTACAGTGGTCCAGGAGAAAGGTGATGAGTATCTATCCTGATGTTCTCAATTCTATCTTGGGGATCTTTCTCTCTATTCATTGCTACTGTGCCTATCCTTCCACTCCTCAACCATCAAGACTTTGATCAATTCTTCCCTCATTCATGAAACCTTCACTGCCTTTTCCAGCCAGTGTTAGCGTCATCTTCCTCCCAGTTCTCACAGCTGTTCCCCAGACATCTCTCTATGTACCATTTGTCAACTTTCAGTCTCTCTGTGGACATTTCCTGTCTTCTGGCAGAACAATTGGTAACATGGGCACTCAATGAGACTTGGTTTAGCATTGAACTGGTAAGAAAATAATGACAATAACAAAATATTACAAATAGATTTGGTGCTGGAGTTTTGATGCTGTTGAAAAAGTAAATTTTACTACAAGTTGTCCTAAATATTAGTAGATTTCAGTGGCCTGAACAACTTGAGTTGACTGAGCAACTAGATTTCTTCTACTCCAGCTATCCTACTTGGTTCTGCTAAATAAGAGCTTTCTTGGAGCCTGGATTTTATCATGCGAAACATTGTTTTATTACAGAGTCTGCTAGTAAACTGCCAACAGGTCAATGATTAATTACACTAGGTGCCTTCAGAAACAAAAATAAAATTATCAGGAAGGTGCTGTGTCCAAATAAATTTGTCAACCAATAAATTGTCAGTGGGTCAATGATTAAGTGCACTTGGTGCCTTCCAAAACAAAAGTAAAATTATCAGAAAGGTGCTGTGTCCAAATAGGTTTATCATACATGACATATATACATGTAGAATCAAGTGACACACTCTAAACAGAAGCAACTCTCCTATTTGTAAACAAATGATCTGGGCCGAGACTTGAGTTTTATAAAGCATTTGTAAACATTTGTATTTATAAAACACATGTCATAAAAGCTGTTGTTAAAATACTCATTTCTTAAAATCCCCAGACAATTTAGGGAAATGAATTCACCCTAATTAAGTAAGGCAAATTAAGTTGTATTATATGCCCTTCCAAGTAAGGTAGAACTGTACTCTCATCACTCTTGTATCATTCTATTTTCATGATCTTTGGTGCTATATCACTTGTATAACTTCAATCGTAGCTAATTGACATTCCAAAGTATTCAGAAGAGAAATAAATGGCAGCTTTGAAATCAATCAGACACTCAAATTGTTGAGACTAAAAGCAAAGTTTTCTACTGAGGAAAGAACTGAATTTTACCAATCATTAAGTGATGATTTAAAAAAAAATACTTGCCAGAAGTGCATAATCTATACAGTTGACCCTTGAATAACACAAGTTTGAACTGTTAGGATCTACTTATACACTGATTTTTTTCAATAAAAATTACGCTGAGTGAGCCTCTCCTTCCTCCCCTTCCACCTCATCCACCTCTTTCATCTCTGCCACCCCTGAGATAGCAAGTCCAACCTCTTCTCTGCCTCCTCCTCCTCCTCCTCAGCCTACTTAGTGTGAAGTCAGTGAGGATTAAGAACTTTACAATGATCTACTTCCACTTAATGAACAGAAAATACAAGTCCTCTCCCTTATGATTTTCTTAATAACACATTTTTCTCTAGCTTACTTTATAGGAATATAGTATATAATACATATAACATACAAAATATGTGATAATCTACTATTCATCAGTAAGGCTTCCCATCAACAGTAGGCTTTTAACAGTAGCAGTTAAGTTTTTGGAAAGTTAAAAGTTACACATGGATTTTTGACTGCACAGAAGGTCAGCACCCTTAACCCCCATGTTGTTCAAGGGTCAAGGGTACTACCAATCAGGTTAGGGCATTCATTAACCAATCAGAGTGGATATGGGACATAAACAACTGAGATGAAGATATCAGTGTGTACTAGATAGCCATCAGTCCTGCCCTCTCCACTGAGACTCATCAGTTTGTCTCATATTTAGTTTACAAGTTTTGTTACTCTGATGGGAACTGACTGATGGATCCTTTCCGCTGCAAGTAATGGAAGCCTCAAATGTGGGTAGATTAAAATGAGGCTTTCGTCATTCTCTCACAGCAAGTCTAGTATTGGGTAGTCCTTGGCTTTGTTGATTCAGTAACTCAACAATGTAATTGAAAACCAGTATTTTCCATTTCTTCATTCTGCCATATTTTGTGCATTAAAAAAAAAAAAAATGCCTTCCCCTTATGGCAACAGGAAGGTTGTTGTAATTCCAGAAATCCCAATCAGACACAACAATGTCTGGAGAAAAACAGGGACATTTTCCTTTTTTTCCCCAACTATTTTTATTCTTACATAAAGCTTCCTCAGAAGTCACCCAATGGACCTTCCCTCACTTCCCATTGGCCAAGACTGGTCTTCACGCCCATGTCTAAACCAGTCACTGGCAAGACTACTATGGCTATCTTGGACCAATTATGCTTTACCCCCTGAGGCTAGAGAAAGGTCACCTTCAACTGAACATCAAGGCTCTTCTTACAACAAATAAAGAATATGACCTTAAGGTAGGCAATCAACAGTGCATCACATAACAAACGCCGCCAGATTATCTGTTTGAAAGGAGAATTTGTGGTCTTGTAAAGCCACACTTGCACTCAAGTCTCAGTGTTAATGCTCATGAAACCCAAATTGACCCCCATTTTTATGTTTCATTTCTTCTGTAGTAATAACAGTTGGACCACAGGGCTTGTTCAGAGTCTGAGGGAGAAGTGATCCTATACAACTATGAATGAAGATTGAATCTTCTACAATCTTTGAAGGCTCATCTCCTATAATAGGACACACTTTCAGGTTATCAAGAATAAAATGAGTCTTGGAGATGCAGAAAGTATTTATCCTTGAAATATTTTAGATGGGTGGATTAATCAGGATAAAAAATGCTAACTGCTGCAACAGAAAAGCCATAAGTCTCACTAGTTTAACAAAGAGTTTTATTCTTCAAACATGTAAAGTTCATTGAATATCAGGCACCACTTTTACCTTGTAGCTTTTCCATCTGGATCTGGTGGTTTGCAAGATTCAATGGTAGAGGAAGAGAGAGATGGATGAGGCATACCAGCTGACTCCCTCAGCCCAGAAGTGACACATGCCATTTTCACTCAGAGTCCATCAGCCAGAATGAGTCATGTGGCCTACCATAATGTCAAGAAAGGCTAGGAAATACAGAGAAAAATATGTGTATATATATATATATATCTTCATTATTAGCTGTATTCTGTCTGCCACATGGTGTGTAAAAATCATTTCACCATTGATATATTATTGGTCTGCACTTTTCTTTTCCTGTGATGTCTTTGTATAATTTTGGTCACCAGGATAATATAAGGCTCATATAACGCATTCAGAAGTGTTTTTTCCTTCTTAATATTTTAGAAGAATTTGTAAAGAATAGGCATTAATTCTTTAAATGTTTGGTAGAATTCACATCTGGGATTGAATTTTTTCTGTGGGAAGTTTCAAATTATTAATTCAATGTCTTCATTTTCACAGGTCCATTCAGATTTTCTACTTCTTATTGAGTTGGTTTTTTGTATTTTGTGTCTTTCTTAGAGTGTCCATTTCATCTTAATTCTACTATGTTGACATATAATTATTCTTCACATTCCCTTATAATCAGTGTCACTTCTGTAAGGACAATAGCAATGTCCCTCTTTCCTGATTTTAGTAATTTGGCTGTTTTCTCTTTTTGCTTGGTCCATCCAAGCAAAGATTTGTTAATTTTGTTGATTTATTTGAAAAGTCAGTTTATTTCTGTTATCTATTTCATTAATTTCCACTCTAATTTTTATGATTGTTTTCTGTTTGCTTTAGCTTTAATTTGTTTTACTTTTTCCATAAGGTGATAAGTTATTGACTTAGATCTTTCTTTTTAAAATATAGGCATTAGAACTATAAATGTCCTGTTAATCACTGCTTTAGCTGTATCTAATAAGTTTAGGTATACATGTCTTCATTTTTATTTATCTCAAAGTGTCTTCTAATTTCACTTGATTTCTTCTTTGACTCATTTACTATTTAGAAAATGTTGTTTAATTTTCTCATATTTGTAAATTTTCCCAGTTTTTCTGTTATTGTTTTCTAATTCCATTGTGATTGGAGAGAACTTACTTTGCATAATTTCAAGCCTTTTACATTTATTGAGGCTTATTTTATGACTAGCTGCAGAATGTTCCGTGTGCGCTTTAGAAAAATGTGTATTTGCTGTTTTGGGGAGAAGTGTTCTATAGATATCTCTTAAGTCTAGTTGGTTTATACTATTGTTCAAGTCTTCTACTTTCTTGTTGGTCTTCTGCCTAGTTATTTTATTCATTATTGAAAGTAACATATTAAAGACTCTAATATTATCACGAAATTTTCTACTTCTCTCTTTACTTCTATCAGTTTTTACCTTAAACATTTTGGGATGTTGATGGTAGATGCATATATGTTTATTATTGTTACATCTTCCTAATGAATTAACCATTTTATTATTATAAAGTATCTATCTCTCCAGCAACAGTTTTGTTTTAAAATCTATTTTGTCTGATACTATGTTAGCAATTTCAGCTTTCTTACCAGTGCTGTTTTCATGATGTATCTTTTTCCATTCTTTTACTTTTACCTTGTATGCATCTCTGAATCAAAAGTGTATCTGCTCTAGATATCTTACAGTTAGATTTGATTTTGTTTTCATCCAGTTTGACAATCTGCACTTGATTGGATCCTTTCATCCATTCACATCTTCTGTTATAATTGAGATAGTTTCATTTATGTATTTTTGCTTTTTGCCTTCTGTATATCTCATGTCCTTTTTGTTTATCCATTCTTAGTTTAGTGCTTTATTCTGTGTTTTAAGTGAATATTTTCTAGTAGGATTTTTCATTATTTTAATAATTTTTCACTTTTTTTGAGTTTTCTTAGTTGCTGTGAGGCTTACCATACCTATGTTAATGTACCAAAATCAACTTCAAATTTATACAAACTTAAATCCAGTGATACATAGAAATATTACTTCTATATAGCATACCTTTCCTTTTATGCTGTTATTGTTATGACATCTATATATTTATAAAATCAACAGCACAATCTTATAAATACTGTGTTGTACAATTTTATGTCTTTTTTAAGAAGCTGGAAAAGAAAGGATGCCAAATATATGTGTATGCATGTACGTGTGTGTGTGTGTGTGTATATACATATTGAGAAAGAGTTTGTTACATCAACTTTCTTATTTCCCTTCCTATTTAACATTTCTGGTTTTATTCATTAGTTGCTGTGGACTCTAATTGCCATGTTGTATAATTTCCTTAATTCAATATAGTTTTGCTTACATACAATTTCTTTGTGCTGTTTTTGCATAATATATGTCTATATATATAAGTTCAACAATTAATTTATACATATTGTTTTATACAATTTCTTTTAAAATTATGTAATAGTAGTAAAGGGAAGGGAAGAAATGTGTATTTATACTTTTTTTTTTTTTGATGGAGTCTTGCTCTGCCTCCAGGCTGGAGAGCAGTGGTGCAATCTTGGCTCACAGCAACCTCCGCCTCCCGGGTTCAAGCAATTCCCCTGCCTCAGCCTCTCAAGTAGCTGGGACCATAGGCATGTGTCACCACACCCTGCTAATATTTTTGTATTTTAGTAGAGAGAGGGTTTCACTATGTTGGCCAGAATGGTCTCGATCTCCTGACCTCATGATCCACCTGCCTCAGCCCCCCAAAGTGTTAGGATTACAGGCGTGAGCCACTTTTATAATTTCATAATCACCTTTTCCTGTGCTCCCCCCCTTTTTTTTGGTTGGACTTGAATTATTGTCTGAAGTCACTTGCTTTCAGTCTGAAGACCTTCCTTTAATACTTCTTGTAAGGTGGGTCTACTATTAACAGATTCTCTCAGTTTTTGTTTATCCTGAAATATCTTTATTTTGTCTTCATTTTTGAAGGATAATTTTGCCAACATAAGATTATTGGTTGACGTCTTAAAATACTTCTGCATTTTGAATATGTGATCCCACTACATTTTGGCTTCCATTTTTTCTACTCAGAAGAAAGCTGTTCACCTTATTGGGGTTCATTTTTATGTGATCAGTTGTTTGGCTCTTGCTGCTTTTAAGATTTTCTCTTTGTCTCTTAACATTTTTACTATAATATGTCTGATAACAGATCTCTTTGCCCTTATTCAATTGGATATCATTAAGCTTTCATAGGTATGATTAATGTTTTTCATCAAATTTGGGGAGTTTTCAGCCAATATTTATTGAAATGTTTGTTCTGTTCCTTTTTCTCTCCTCTCTTTCTAACACTCATATTGTGTGTATGTTGGTGTACTCAATGGTATCCCACATGTTTCAGAGACCTTGTTCACTTGTCTTCATTTTTTTCCTCTGGCTTTTTGTTTGTTTGTATTTTGTATAGTATAAATTCCCCTTCTCTATCTTAAAGTTTTCTAATTTTTTGGTCTTCTAGTTTAAATCTGCTACTGAACCCCTCTAATAAGTTTTTGTTTCTGTTATTACACTTTTCAATTTCAGAATTCCCATTTGGTTCTTTTTATTGTAATTTCTATTCTTTATAAATATTTTCTATTTGATAAGACATTGTCATCATACCTTCTTTTACTCCTTTAACATGGTTTTTTTTTTAGTTCTTCATATATATTTGTAACAGCCACGTGGCAGTATTTACTAAGTCCAACATCTTGGTCCTTCTCATAAGCAATATCTGTTGTTCTTATGTAGACCACATTTTTCTGTTTCTTTACATGACTCATATTTTTGGCCTAAAACTGAACATTTGAAATAAACTGTAGCAACTCTGAATAGTAACCACTGCCCCCACCCCCCGCCCCCACCAGAGGATTGTCTTTGCTGTGTTGGCTTCTTTTTTTAGTGACTTAGATGAGCTATTTTCATAAAGTGTATTTACCTCACAGTGTAAAACCTCTAAGGTTGCCCCTTAGAGAGTGCAGACTTCAGCATGTCGTTGAAATGACAGTGGTTTTAGAAAGCTTCTATATGACTGTGCCTTTCCCAAATCACTCTGTAAACTATCTTCCTCTGTTACTATCACTCCCAACTGTGAGTCTCCACTACTTGCTGCCTGATTGCTCTATTGGTCTTGACAGTGCCCTGGGGCATAAATTGCTTCACAATCTGATCCAATTAAATTCATGATCCTTGGTGTGTTTAGCCTTTGAGGTTTATTCTGATCCTAAGAGGGCTCTTCATAACTGTCAATTTCCCTGGTTCTCTCTGACTAAACTACCTACATAAGGATTAGCTTGTTGCTTTTACAGAGCTACCAGTCTGTTTTAAAGTGCTTGCCACCAGAATCTCCACTGTTTTCCAGAGCACCCTTTAATCTTGAACTTCCCTACTCTTTGTACCAAATAAGATAAGTTATCTTGGGGAATGCTCTAGAGCTCTCTGTCCCACTGGGCAAAGCCAATGAGTCACTGCTTCAGAGCTAGGGAAAGGATGGTGGCTTTAAGTGGGGCAATACCTTCTGGTTTTCTTGGCTTTCCTCTTCCACCATGGACCCTCTATCCTGCTAGTGTGCTGGAGGAAGGGTAATTGGGGCCCCAGTATTCCCAGCATGCCATGTCTGATACAGAGTCTCTACCCTAGGAGTGGGTGTTCATTAGAGGAAACAAACCCTCAACCTCTCAGCCACACTTGCACAGAATTTAGCCTCTGCAAAACAGAACTGAGAGTGATAAGAAAAGATGGTAGCTTGCCCCTCTCAAAGAAATACCATAACCCTTGCCTGAAGCAGGGGACAGGAAGCCTCATCTTCTTGGCCACCTGCTCAAAGTAGAATGTTTTTACTTGCTGAACTGGGAGGTAAAGGGAGAGAGTAGGTCATGGCTCAACGCCACAGACTCTCAGTGTTCTTTTTTGATATTTAGTGTATTTCCTTAAATCAATATTTCTTCATTTGCTATATGCCCTTAAGACAATGTCCAAATACTTTAAAAAGTTATATTTTTATAATTTTTACCAGTCGTGCTTTATTTCTACTGTGAAGATGATCTCTGAAGCTCTTTATGCCACCAGCAGGGAAATGATTTACCTTCCATAGATTTTTAACCAGCTCCCATGTTTGAACACCATATAATGTTTAAAGTAAATCTCTTATTCTGTAACACTCACAGTGGCCCTGTTTGCCTACTCAAAAGCTAACTGCTACAATGTAGGCAGAGATTTATTCTTAAACACCAGTGTCCTTGGAACACCTTGGAAGAAGGTGTTCTCCCTCAGAGAAGGATCTAGGCCAATCTTGGTCATGATGTGGAAAACCCCAAATACATTCCATTTCAGAAAGGAACATAGCCCTCTAGTTAGCTCCAGTGTTCTAGATTTCCGTTGCCATTTCGTCCTCCCTAAGCCAATCTTATCCCCAACTTTCCTGCCCTTGTATAGCAACTAAGGCCTGAAAGCCTCCTCTTCCCCCTCATTCTCATCCTGACTTTTCTTTTCAATGACTAACCCAGCAGTGTAATGGTGTGTGTCATGTTGCATGGGCTGCCTCATTCTGAGAACAAAAGTCTGTTTGTCAATGGATGGTGAATTTGCAGCATTAAGTTGGTTTTAGATTTGCTCATCCTTTTGTATCATACCCTAAAGAGCTAGAGCACAAGAAGTGACTGCACCACACATTTTTCAAAGTGCTACTGAGATAGTCTGCGTCCTTGTGGTCAGGACAGTCACGTGTGCTCTTCATCCTGCATCCCTCCAGGGGTCGTGTTCCAGGAATTATACTGTCTCTTACCTTTTTCTACAATTATGCTTAATCTATTAAATATTTTTCTAAGCTCCTATATACACTCAGTATTTCTTTATTGCAAAATAAGCAACTCCTCTCACTGTTAGTAACCAAAGCCACCACCTTCTCTCTGTCCTCTTCCCTACCACTACACTTCCTTAATAAGTCATCTCAGCTCCCTGTCCCATTGCCTTCACATTCTCTCCTTAAGTACCTGCAGTCTGATAAAACTGCAGGGATAACAGGTTGGTAAAATTACTTACTCAAGTTTTCTTGTGAGAGTCCCCACATACAATGGTCTTGTTGAACTTCAGTATCTCAACTTTGTATCACTCTTCAATCTCTTACCTCTTCCTCCCTCTCCCACTTGCTGTCTCCTTAGAGGACCTTCATTCTCCCTCTTCTCCCTAGGTATTGATACATTATATTCTTTTTTCTTGTTTCTTTTTTGTTTTGTTTTGTTTTGTTTTGAGATGGAGCCTTGCTCTGTCGCCCAGGCTGGAGTGCAGTGACGCAATCTCAGCTCACTGCAACCTCTGCCTCCCGGGTTCAAGCAATTCTCCCTACCTCAGCCTCCTGAGTAGCTGGGATTACAGGCGCCCACCACCACGTCCAGCTAATTTTTGTATTTTTTAGTAGAGACAGAGTTTCACCATGTTGGCCAGGCTGGTCTTGAGCTCCTGACCTCAGGTGATCCACCCACCTCGGCCTCCTGAAGTGCTGGGATTACAGGCATGGCCACTGCGCCCCGCTGATACATTATATTCTTGATCAATATATCCTAGGTCAGTGTATATCCTTGGTCTCATGTCTTTCTTCGTCAGACTCTCAGTCCCTTTTGCTAGAGTTTTGACAAATCCAGCAAGGAAGCCATATATCCTTGGTCAATATATATGACAGAGTTAAATATTGTCTTTCTCTTTTTTCTCAAATATGTCTCTAAAAGCAGCATTATCCATCCTAATAGTTTTCATCTATCATCTCTATTCAGAATATTTAACAAAAATCATAACATTTAATGAGTTTTTGTGTTGTGGCAGGTAACCTGTATATATTAACTCACTTAATTTTCAAAATGACCTTTACTAGCCCAGACATTTGAGTCCTCAAAAAATTAAGTGACTTTCACAAGGTCACACAGTCAGCAAAGGAAAGTCTGACCCCTGAGCAAATCATCTTCATTGTTATGCTCGACTGCCCAGCAACACCAGGCTCCATTTTAACCTCCTCAGGAATCACTCCTGATCATCCAGTGTGATGTGGTCCCTTCATTTGCATCATCCTGTGATATTCACATTTTGCTCTATGTTATGGTCATTTGTGTCCCCACCACAAACACACACACACACACACACACACCCTGTTGCACTATCGATTCTGGGGGAAACATACTGTATTTATTGATTTCATATCTCCTTTAATGTTAGCCTAGGACAGCCAGTAAAAGAGCTACCTGTTGAACAGAAGAATAATTGTCTGTAAAGGGCTCCTTGCATATTCCAGTTTATTTCCAGATATGACAGAGTGCAGGAAGTAAACAAACCCCAGGATGTCACAGTATCCCAAACGACTAGATACTGTAGGCATTGTGGCTCAGGATCTGTTTATTTTTAAGGCTGTTAAAGAAAAGGTAGAACAAGCCAAAGCGTATTACAAATAACAATGCTTATCTGTAGTAATAACAAGTGCTTAATAAATGTAAACTTATTAAGCAAGATTTTATGCTTCATTTACTTTGATAGGATGAAATTTTATATTTCAAGGTAACTATCCAACAACAGATTAGGGAATTCCTCCTGGGAGGTGTGACTGACTTCAATTATAAGTAAAAGAATATAGTGAGTCACTAGCTGTCTTTTAAGGAGACCAATACATTTCCAGACAACTTTTTTCTCTGTGAAGGTATCTCATTTTTCCTCTGCCAAATAAAATTAATTAAGTGACATTAAATTAAAAATGT
This sequence comes from Macaca nemestrina, assembly GCF_043159975.1. Classification (NCBI taxonomy): domain Eukaryota; kingdom Metazoa; phylum Chordata; class Mammalia; order Primates; family Cercopithecidae; genus Macaca; species Macaca nemestrina. The sequence goes on from NC_092139.1 coordinate 46,653,182, forward strand.
ATCTATTTACATGAGAGGACAGTAGATAGTGGTTTGAGCTGACGAACATTGTTGAAATTTTCTCCTTCGTTTTATTACTTTCTTTCGGAACAAGTCACAGGGGCAAATAAATAGTTACATATAGTCCCAGTCTGTGCAACCAACTGAGGGTTTTATTTGCATCTAGGTAGACTATCTGTGATGTACGGTGCAGGGTTGCCTCAGAGCCAGTTCAAGCAGAAACTGCCTATGGATTTCGAGAGAAAAGTGCCACTTGATTTGGTTACATGTGAAGCTCATAAATGAAGATGGGTCCAGGAAAGGAAAAAGAGAAAACCTGCTGATTGCCATGGATTGGACTTGAATGTCCTCACATTTTCTGTCTTTATATACACCCACATAACTTAGCCATTCTCTAAGTCAGCCAAAGGGGTTAATTTGTGAGCAAGTTAAATTAAGGTTCTGAGGTCACCTACACTGGGTTCTCCTTATTCACTCTTTTTCTTCTGTGGTACCCAAAAAAGCACTGTGTCCACAAATTCTGTCCCAAGCCTACTGCTCTCCCCTCTTTATGATTTGTGCCTTATTCACCTTCAACCATGACTTAAACTGTGGCCCATCGTAATTGACTCAGTCAGGGTCTTTCTTTTCTCCTACGTTCCTCAGTGCTCTGGGAATTTATGCAGGCAATTACCACCCCTAAATTAGCACGTTCTGTACAGACTCATCATGTCTTCTCTCCAAAAAGCAGCCCTCCTTCCAAATCCTTATTTCTTCTCATCAAGAATATTACACTGCTCCTTGCAGATAGTTTTCTTTCTCCTCTTCCTTGACTTCATATCTAATCAGTTTAAAAGTTCTGACATGTCTTCCTTCATGAGACTCTGAGTGCCTTTTGCTAGAGTCTGGACAAATCCGACAAGGAAGCCAATTTTATGTCCCTGTGATGCAGAAAGATGCGGGAGGTGGATCTTAAGTGGGCCAGGAGGTCACCTGGAATTGTGGAGATCAACGTAGTCCAAAGGTCAAGTGCAGAACAGACCCAAGGAAAGGAGCCGAAGGTTTGTACTAAAATAGCATAGCAAGATCAGCCATCCGTCAGACCTACATGACTGGAGTAAGGACGTAGTTAGAGGGAGGAGTAGGAATGGAGTCTGTCTTGTTCATCTTTGAATTCCCAGTGCTGAACATGTTGTTTGCTCATGGAAGGCATGCAACAAATGTCCTGTATACAGGTCAAGAGTATAACTTTTACTCAAGACTGCATATTAACAAATGCTCTTTCATTTTCATTATTTTATACCATCAAGTAGTGTTTGTGATGACACACTAGATGGGAACATCCACCACTGTTAGTTTGGGGTATCTATAGAGGTAACCCGAAATAATAAATAAGGAAGCAAGTCATTTTAATAATATTTTGTGTTTTGACTTAAGAATTCAAATGTTAGATATCACTATAGAAAGGCTTTTAAAAATTTCTTAAAGAATAATAATGTAGAGATTTAAAATATTCATCTACCAGACTGATTTGCTTTTCACCTATTTTATGGTTTGGGATAAAACTTCCAGTGACTAAATCACAGAGATTCCAAAAATTCTGCTTCTCAAACAATGTAGAGGGAATGAAGATAATATGTTCTGGAAATCTGTGTTGATTATAATGACAAAGATTAGGAAAATGGCAAAAACAGTATTTCAAATGTACATGATTTAATATAATAAATCATTCTACATATATATGTATAAGCTAAGTTGGTACATCAAATATTAGTAGAGATTTGACAATTTTTTGTAAATCACTAAAAGCTATGTATTGCAAGTGTTCAAAACATTTTTCGTGTGTCACCTCATTAAGAAATGGGGAATCTGCAGATTGATTTATATTTATTGAATGAAACAATAAATGAATGTATAAATATTTGTTAAGGACTAAAACAATTAAATATTAGCATTAGAAATATGTATTTACTAATCAATTGACCAGATGTTGTTTGACCTACTATGTGCAAATCAATTAAACAGCATCATGGTTTGGTGCTAAAAGTCTACTTTCTACTGAAAAGTGAAATAAAACAGACAGTTTTTAAAACTTTACTACGAAAAATTTCAGGCATACAGAAGAGTAGAAAAAAATATGTAATGAACACCTATATACTCTCCATCCAGATTCGAGAGTTAACATTTCTCAAAGTTGCTTTATGTTTTTATGCAATTTTGACAAACCACTTTAAAGAGAACTACAGCTGTTATAATGCTTTGCCCCTTAATACTTCAGCATACATCTATAAAGATTAAAACATTCTGTGATATAACTAAAAATATCTCTATCTTCCCTAACAAAATTAATAAATTCTTTAATAAGATATATATATGGTCCTCATTTGGATTTCCACAGTTGTTCAAAGTTTGTCGTTCACCTGGTTTTTCACACAAAAATTACAGAAAGAAAACAGAATTTGATGAAGGAACGCACACTAGATTTACTTGTTTCCCTTAAGTCCTCTCATCCACCCTTCTTTTATCAGAAATGACTTTTTTAAAAGATCAGGACAGTTGTCCTATAGAAAGCTCTACATTCTGGATTATCTGGTTGTTTTCACATAAGGTCATTTACCAAGTTCCTTTAGGCTAGTGTTTCTTGTAAAATGGAAGTTAAACATAAGAGCTTGACTAAGTTCAGGTTAAATATTTCATAGGTTTGCTGTGTATTGAATATTACACATAACGGGAGTGTAGAGTGGCTGCTTGTTCCAACACTTGTGATATAATTTGATCACCTGGTTAAGGTAACGACCCCAAGTTTGTGATTAGGAAGTAAGCTATGGGGTCATACTTTAGCAACTTGCAAATACGTTCTTCCTCATTAACTCTTCACACAGTGGTTTGAGTTTCTGTTGAGAACTTTTGCTTGAATCAATTATGTTACTACGGCTTGTAAAACAAAGTTTGAATTTTTGATTTCCCTCTTCAATGATCAGTTTCTAATTTTTTTACAATCTTAAATATGGCCTTTGGAATTTAAAGGGTTGAAAGTTGACAGTTTTAAGTATCATAGTATATTTGTAACAGGAGAATGCTAACCTTGGATTTTCTTTTGTGTTTTCAGCAAAATGGGAGGACACATTTTTATGATAAGCTCATTGTTGAATCCTTTGAAGAAGCACCCCTTCATGTTATGGTTTTCACTTACATGGGGTATGGAATTGGAACCCTGTTTGGCTATCTCAGAGACTTTATGAGAAACTGGGGAATAGAAAAATGCAATGCAGCCGTGGAACGAAAAGAACAAAGAGTACGTATGCACACCTCCCTGGATCTTTGTCAATGCCTACTACTCTCTAAAGTGTTCTCAGAAGTGGTGATACAGGTGCAGATCCTAGAAAGCATGAGGTGCTCAGGAACTATTCAGTGTAAATTTCATTCATCTCCACTTCCTAAACCCCATTCCCCATGGGTTTATGAACCTGTTTTTACAAACATCTCATGAGCAACTACTATTTGCCAGATACTGAACTAAGGCTTTTCCCATACCTTATAATATTTAATTTCTGTAACAACCCCATGAGATAGATATTAAAATATAATTTTGAAAATAAAAACATCAAAATATAAGAGCAAGTGCTCCTGGGTGGGACTGTACTTTGGTCTTCTAGTTGTAAGTTGGGTATTACTTATGCTCTATCCTGAAAAGGAAAGTGCATTTGAGTGAACTGGGACATTTTTATTTCATCTAAATCTGATTTCTCACCTTTAACACTATTAATATTTTGAACCAATTCTTTGGGCATTGTAAGAATTTTAACAGCATCTGAAAACTATAGCATTAAACCACCAAAGCTAAGGACCCTCATGGAGTCCATTGCACCCTCCACTACCTCTACTGGAACAGGCACTGGTATCCAATGCTGAGAGATCCATAGACGGTTCACATCACAGGACTCTGTGGAGACAAACCCCAGTACCAGTCTGGAGCCAGGTAGACTCGGTGGGTGGCTAGACCCAGAAGAGAGACAACAATCACTGCAGTTTGGCTCACATGAAGCCACATCCATAGGAAAAGGGGGAGAGTAATACATCAAGGGAACACCCTGTGGGACAAAAGAATCTGAACAACAGTCTTCAGCCCTAGACCGTCCCTCTGACAGAGCCTACCCAAATGAGAAGGAACCAGAAAACCAACCTTGGTAATATGACAAAACAAGGCTCTTCAGCACCCCCCAAATATCACACTAGTTCACCAAAAATGGATCCAAATCAAGAAGAAATCCCTGATTTACCTGAAAAAGAATTCAGGAGGTTATTAAGCTAATCAGGGAGAGGCCAGAGAAAGGCAAAGCCCAATGCAAGAAAATGCAAACAAAAAGATACAAGAAGTGAAGGGAGAAATATTCAAGGAAATAGATGACTTAAAGTAAAAACAATAAAAATTCAAGAAAACTTTGGACACACTTTTAGAAATGCAAAATGCTCTGGAAAGTCTCAGCAATAGAATTGAACTAGTAGAAGAAAGAAATTAGAGCTTAAAGACAAGGTCTTTGAATTAGCCCAATTCAACAAAGACAAAGAAAAATGAATAGGAAAATATGAACAAAACCTCCAAGAAGTCTGGGATTATGTTAAACAACCAAACCTAAGAATAATCAGTGATCCTGAGGAAGAAGAGAATTCTAAAAGCTTGGAAATCAAATTTGGGAGAATAATTGAGGAAAACTTCCCAAGCCTTGCTAGAAACCTAGACATGCAATTACGAGAAGCACAAAGATCACCCAGGAAATTCATCACAAAAAGATCTTCACCTAGGTACATTGTCATCAGGTTATCCAAAGGAAGCCATTTTAAGAGCTGTGAGACAGAAGCACCAGGTAATTTATAAAGGAAAACCTATCAGATTAACAGCAGATTTCTCAGCAGAAACTGTACAAGCTAAGAAGGAATTAGGGCCCTATCTTCAGCCTCCTCAAACAAAACAATTATCAGCCAAGAATTATGTGTACAGCAAAACTAAGCATCATATATGAAGGAAAGATACAGTCATCCTCAGACAAACAAATGCTGAGAGAATTCATACCAAGCCACCACTACAAGAACTGATAAAAGGAGCTCTAAATATTGAAACAAATCCTGGAAAACAGAGCTTCTTTAAAGCATAAATCACACAGGACCCATTAAAACACACACACACACACACAAGTTAAAAAGCAAAACCAAAAAAGAAAAAAACCCAAAGTACACAGACAACAATGAGCATGATGAATGTAATGATACCTCACATTTCAATACTAACATTGAATGTAAATTGCCTAAATGATCCACTTAAAAGATACAGAACCACAGAATGGGTAAGAACTCACCAACCAACTATCTGCTGCCTTCAGAAGACTCACTTAACACATAAGGATTCACATAAACTTAAAGTAAAGGGGTGGAAAAAGGCATTTCATGTAAATGGACACCAAAAAGAGAGCAGGGGTAGTTATTCTAGTATCAGACAACTTTAAGCAACCGTGGTTAAAAGAAACAAAGAGGAACATCACGTAATGGTAAAAGGCCTCGTCCAACAGGAAAATATCATAGTCCTAAACATATATGCACCTAACACTGGAGATCCTAAATTTATTTATTTATTTATTTATTTTGAGACAGGGTCTCACTCTGTCACCCAGACTGGAGCGCAGTGGCATGATCTCGACTCACTGCAAGCTCCGCCTCCCGGGTTCACACCATTCTCCCGCCTCAGCCTCCCAAGTAGCTGGGACTACAGGCACCTGCCAACATGCCCAGCTAATTTTTTTTTTTTTTTTTTTTGTATTTTTAGTAGAGACGGGGTTTCATCATGTTAGCCAGGATGCTTTTGATCTCCTGACCTCATGATCTGCCCACCTCAGCCTCCCAAAGTGCTGGGATTACCGGTGTGAGCCACTGTGCCCAGCCTGGAGATCCTAAATTTATAAAGCAATTACTAACAGACCTGAGAAATGAGATAGCCAGCAACACATTAATAGCGGGGGACTCCAATACTGCACTGACAGCACTAGACAGATCATCAAGACAGGAAGTCAACAAAGATACAGTGGATTTAAACTATACCTTGGCACAAATGGATTTAACAGACATATACAGAACATTCCATCCAACAACCACAGAATACACATTCTATTCAACAGTACATGGAACTTTCTCCAAGATAGACCATATGATAGGCCACAAAATGAGATTCAATAAATTTAAGAAAATTGAAATAATATCAAGCACTCTCTCAGGCCACAGTGGAATAAAACTGGAAATCAACTCCAAAAGGAAGTTTCAAAACCATGCAAATACATGGAAATTAAATAACTTGCTCCTGAATGAGCACTGGGTCAAAAACAAAATCGACATGGAAATTAAAAAATTCTTTGAAGTGAATGACAATAATGACACAACTTATCAAAACCCAAGGCAGTGCTAAGAGAAAGTTCATAGCCCTAAACTCCTACATCAAAAAGTCTGAAAGAGCACAAATAGACACTCTAAGGCCACACCTCAAGGAACCAGAGAAACTTGAACAAACCAAATGCAAACCCAGCAGAAGAAAGGAAATAACCAGTGTGGCTGGCAAGATGGGCTGCAGCTCCCAGAAAGATCAATGCAGAAGGAACGTGATTTCTGCATTTCCAACTGAGGTACCTGGCTCATCTCACTGGGACTGGTTAGACACTTGGTGCAGCCCACAGAGGGCAAGTCGAAGCAGGGTGTAACATTGCCTCATCTAGGAAGTGCAAGGGGTTGGGGAACTCCCTCGCCTAGCCAAGGGAAGCGGTGGGGGACTGTGTCACAAGGAATAGTGCATTCTGGTCCAGATACTACTTCCCCCAGTCTTCGCAACCCAAAGACCAGGAGATTCCCTCAGGTGCCTACACCACCAGGGCCCTGGGTTTCAAGCACAAAATTGGGCAGCCATTTAGGCAGACAGCAAGCTAGCTGCAGGATTTTTTTTTTTCACACCCCAGTGGCACCTGGAACACTAGCAAGACAGAACTGTTCACTCCCCTGGGAAGAGCGTTAAAGCCAGGGAACCAAGTGATCTAGTTCAGCGGATCCCACTGCCACCGAACCCAGCAAGCTAAGATCTACTGGCTTGAAATTCTTGCTGCCAGCACAGCAGTCTGAAGTCGACCTGGGACACTTGAGCTTAGTGGCAGGAGGGGCATCCACCATTATTGAGGCTTGAGTGGGCCGTTTTCCCCTTACAGTGTAAACAAAGCCTCAGGCGGGGTGAGGGGGCGGGGGGGGGGGGGGAGTTTGAATTGGGCGGAGCCCACGGCAGCTACTCAAAGCCGCTGTAGCCAGACTGCCATTCTAGATTCCTCCTCTGTGGGCAGTATATATTGCTCGGGTGATATACGCACCAAAATCTCACAAGTCACCACTAAAGAACTTACTCATGTAACCAAATACCACCCCAGTCAGGGGTTTACAGATAAAACTCCCATCTCCCTGGGACAGAGCACCTGGGGGGAAGGGGCAGCTGTGGGTGCAGCTTCAGCAGACTTAAACGTTCCTGCCTCCTGGCCCTGAAGAGAGCAGCAGATCTCCCAGCACAGTGCTCCAGCTCTGCTAAAGGACAGACTGGCTCCTCAAGTGGATCCCTGACCCCCATGCCTCCTGACTGGGAAACACCTCCAGGCAATGAGCTTGATGAATGTAATGATACCTCACATTTCAATACTAACACTGGCAAACAGGGTCTGGAGTGGACCTCCAGCAAACTCCAGCAGACCTTCAGCAGAGGGGCCTGACTGTTAGAAGGAAAACTAACAACCAGAAAGGGATAGCATCAACATCAACAAAAAGAACATCCACACAAAACCCCCATTTGCAGGCCACCAACATCGAAGACCAAAGGTCGATAAATCCATGAAGATGAGGAAAAACCAGCGCAAAAAAGGCTGAAAACCAGAATGCCTCTTCTCCTCCAAAGGATCACAACTCCTCGCCAGTAAGAGAACAAAAGTGGACGGAGAATGAATTTGATGAATTGACAGAAGTAGGCTTCAGAAGGTGGGTAATAACAAACTCCTCGGAGCTAAACGAGCATGTTCTAACCCAATGCAAGGAAGCTAAGAACCTTGAAAAAAGGTTAGACAAATTGCTAACTAGAATAACCAGTTTAGAGAAGAACATAAATGACCTGATGGAGCCGAAGAACACAGAACAAAAACTTCGTGAAGCATACACAAGTATCAATAGCTGAACTGATCAAGCGGAAGAAAGGATATCAGAGATTGAAGATCAATGTAATGAAATAAAGCGTGAAAACAAGATTAGAGAAAAAAGAATAAAAAGGAGTGAACAAAGTCTCCAAGAAATATGGGACTACATAAAAAGACCAAACCTATGTTTGATCGATATACCTGAAAGTGACAGAGAGAATAGAACCAAGCTGGAAAACACTCTTCAGGATATTATCCAGGAGAACATCCCCAACCTAGCAAGACAGGCCAACGTTCAAATTCAGGAAATACAGAGAACACCACAAAGATACTCCTCAAGAAGAGCAACCCCAAGACACATAATCATCAGATTCACCAAGGTTGAAATGAAGAAAAAAACGTTGAGGGCAGCCAGAGAGAAAGGTCAGGTTACCCACAAAGGGAAGCCCATCACACTAACAGCAGATGTCTCTGCAAAAACCCTACAAGCCAGAAAAGAGTGGGGGCCAATATTCTTCTTAAAGAAAGAATTTTCAACCCAGAATTTCATATCCAACCAAACTAAGCTTCATAAGAAAAGGAGAAATAAAATCCTTTACAGCAAGCACATGCTGATAGATTTTGTCACCACTAAGCCTGTCTTTATTAAAAGAGCTCCTGAGGGAAGCACTAAATATGGAAAGGAAAAGCTGGTACCAGCCACTGGAATAACATAACAAATTGTAATGACTATGGACACTATGAAGAAACTGCATCAAGTAATGGGCAAAATAACCAGCTAGCATCATAATAACAGGATCAAATTCACACATAACAATATAAACCTTAAATGTAAACCAGCTAAATATCCCAATTAAGAGACAAAGACTGGCAAATTGGATAAAGAGTCAAGACCCATCAGTGTGCTGTATTCAGGAGACCCATCTCACGTGCAAAGACACACATAGGCTCAAAATAAAGGAATGGAGGAAGATTTACCAAGCAAATGGAAAGCAAAAAAAGCAGAGGTTGCAATCCTAGTCTCTGATAAAACAGACTTTAAACTGACAAAGATCAAAACAGACAAAGAAGGGCATTACATAATGGTAAAAGGATCAGTGCAACAAGAAGAGCTAACTATCCTAAATATACATGCACCCAATACAGGAGCACCCAGATTAAAGCATAAACCAAGTTCTTTGAGACCTACAAAAAGACTTAGATTCCCACACAATAATAGCGAGAGACTTTAACACCCACTGTCAATATTAGACAGACCAATGAGACAGAAAATTAACAAGGATATTCAGGACTTGAACTCAGCTCTGGATCAAGTGGACCTAATAGATATCTACAGAACTCTCCACCCCAAATCGACAGAATATACATTCTTCTCAGCACCACATCACACTTATTCTTAAATTGACCACATAATTGGAAGTAAAACAAATATGGTGCAGTGTATCACTGCTCAGGTGATGTATGCACTAAAATCTCACAAATCACCACTAAAGAACTTACGTAACCAAATACCACCTTTACCCCAATAACTTACAGAAAAATAACAAAAATAATAATAAAATTAAATAGAAATTTAAAAGAATGATTTATGCAAAACTATTTGACTTTGGAAAAACATTTGTTCCATCTTAGAGGAGCAAATTTCAGAAATATTTTTTAGCATCTTCTATAAAATACCTCAATTCCTAGTCACTTAAGGTTTGTCAATATTCAAGTCTCTGTATACAAAATCCATATAATGCAAAGATTTGGTATACAGAGAATAATTTTGCATTATATCTGGGCAGCACGGTATAATCTCAAGTAGCTTCCTTACCATCCTCGGGCTAAAAATAGCTGAATGGGCTCAGAGCAGTGGAGAGACTGGATTTTGGTATTAGAGGGATCCAGGTTTGAATTCTGGTTTTGTGCTGTTCTGCGTGTGTGTGATTTTACTAATTAATAATGACGTTTGGATCACTGTTAGGTTTATTGATCTTGCGTGTTTTCACTTCTGAGAAATATTTTTCATAACTTTTACTTGTCTTTTCTTATTGGTTTGTAAGAGTTCTTTATATACTTTTGATGCAATCATTGGTCAGTTGTGTGTACTGCAACCTATAGATATGCCAGTTTGTATCTTGTATTTTCCCTTTGTAACATTTTTTTAATGAACAAAAGTTTATTTAAAAAAAAAATTTTAACAGCATCTGTGACTGTTAAATAATTTTTAAAAGAATTTTTAATTCTTTTAAAAGAATTTTAACAGCATCCACTGATTAGATTAACCACTGTCGCTCACATAAATACCTGTGACAACTCAAATACCTCAAGACATTGCCAAATGTCTCGAAGAGCACAAAATCGCCCACAGTGTAGAATCACTGATCTAGGTACTTTAGATAGTTAGCCTGTAAAAGTCTACACGATCTCTTTTTTGCACAATACTGGAGGACAGCCTAGAAAATATTCAGACATCTGCAAAGATCCTGCATTGCATTTTCCAAATCAGTCCAAAGGATTTATGATGTTATGAATCTCTTTTTTCTAAAAATTAGTTTAGAAGAATACATGGGCATGGATCATTCCATGAGATGGAGACTTGAAAATATCTAAACAAAGAACATTGGTGAGATACAAACTTCAAGGAACTGAGAAAATCCTATAATTTAGCAACTAGTACCCATGGTAAGAGAAGCACTTATTACGGGACACATTCATGAACAAACTATGTGGAATTATTTGGAACTATATTAAGTCAAATGTATCATCTTCAGACAAAAATCAGACCCAGTTTTATTATTATAATCCCTCCAACCATTAGCAAGCATTTGAGCATGTGCTCTATACCAGATAATAGATGCTAATATTCATAGATGACAAGACAGTTTCTGCCATTAGAGATTTTGAAGTCTGGTGGGCAAACAGACTTACAAGGAAATAATATCCTAAAAGATGACGAAGGGGAAGATTGTGATATGGGTCACAGGGATTGTGACTCCCTTAGGGATTCAAGAAACATTGATGCTGGGGCTTGAATGGTGAGCAGGAGTTTGCCAAGTTGGCAAGGGTGCAAAGGAGAACATTCTCAAAAGAAGGCACCGCTTGTGCCAAGGCATGCATTAATTCATTAATCAAGTCGGATTATTTTTGAGCATATATTTTGTGCCAGGCACTGTGCTATGATCTGGAGATATAAGAATAACCAAGGCAGACACAGTTCCTGCCTTCAGAAAGCTAATCATAAAACAGCAGTAGAATTTGCTAAAAGACAAAGCAGAGGTAAGTACAGGGCACCATGGGAGCAAAGAAAAATGTCTAACCTGATTTGGTGTTTAATGAAAACCTCTGGGTGAAAGAGAAAGCTAAATTGGGATCTAGACGCTGATGAGTAAACAGTAAGGCAAAGGGTGAATCAAGAGGGAAAAGGAGTCTCTAAGAAGAGAGAATATGGAGCCAGATGATGGTCCAGAGGTTAGAGAAAGCATTGTGCATTCAAGGAACCACGGAATTCCAACGACCTAGTGTGAATGAGAGTGGGAGTATGTGGGGAGAAAGATTGCTGAGAGGCAAGCAGGGGCCAGACTATAATGGGTTTTTTTATAAGCCATGGACATGTATTATGAGAACAATGGGAAAGCATTGAAGGACTTCAGGCAAAGGAATGCATATTTGTAGACAGAAAGATAATTCTCTCTACCCTATGAGAAATGGATTGCAGAAAGACAACTGAGAGATCAAAAAGAAATTAAGGGGCTGATGCAGATATACAGGTTTAAAAAAATCTAGGTGAGATGGTTGGCCTGGGACCAAGGTAGTGACAATAGGGGTGGTGACAAGAGAAAAGGCCAGGAGATGTTTAAGAGGTGGAGTTAGAGATGGTTGATTTGACCTAGGGAAATAGAGAGAAGGACAACTCAAAGACCACATCCAGGTTTATGACAGGTAGCAGAAGGTGGTGTCATTCACTGAAATGGATAATAGAGAAGCAAGATCCAGTTGGAGGGAGAAAGTGGTCAACTCAGTTTTTGACAAGTTGAGTTTGAAGAACTGGCAGCTAAACTTAAAGGTCTGGACCTCTGGAAAAAGTCTCAGTGGGATATTGTAACATCTTCAGTTTATCTTCAGCATGTCAACAGGAATCAAAGCCAGGGAAGTAGACAATATCTTCCAGGGTAAGTTCATAGAGAAAAAAGAGAAAGGATGAAAAGAAAGTGAAGAATTTCAGAGAATTTAATAGATTTCAGAGACAGAGTCCCAATTCAAGACGAAAAGCAAAGGGACAAGAAAAAAAAAGTTAACAGTAGTTTAGAAAAGAGATTATTTGTGCTTGAACTAAGAAAGAGGCAGAGGGAAGGAAAAGGAAATTAATCACAGAGAATATTTAGGAGGTATCAACAAGTCTTGGTGGCTGAATGTACAGAAGATAAAATAGAAGGAGGAAAACAGGGGAATTTCAAATTCTAGTTTGGGCAGATATGTGGATAGCAACATCACATCCATCACAACGAAATGGTTCTGTTGGTAAAATGATGGCCACAGACAGGTTTGAGGACATAAAGGTTCTTGAGTTATAAAGGATAAAGAAACAGTTAAACCAAGCGGGAGACAACTCAGTATGCTTCCAGAGATGCAGGTTTCCCTGGTCCTAGCAGAGCTGATAATGTAAGTGGGAAAATGGGATTTGAAGGGGAATTCTCCTTGGGCATTCTCACTGTGATCTCCATGGCCCCTCCCCCGACCAGCTGCACTGTTGTAGAGGCGCTTGTCACCAATCTGCCTGCTCCCCAGGTACAAGTAACTAATGCATAATAAATCAGTACCTTTCAGAGCACTGAGACAAAGGCTGAATCAAATGTAAATTTCTCAGGTGTGGCATTTCTTGGAAGGCTTAGGCTTCAGACCTGCAATCTATTTTCTAACCTTTCAATGTATTTGCTCTATTAAACCAGCAGGTCTAATCTTCTTGTCTTTTCTAAAGGAATTTCTTACATTTTATCAGGAAAAAAAAAATACCCATGAAGAGTTGTTTCCTAGGAAGCCTACTCTGAGATGGTGGCCTGAATGCAGGAAGGTTATTAGGGTGTGCTCCTGGGATCAGCACCTGTGAGGCAGAGAAGGAAATGGCATGGCTCAGGAGAGAGGGGAGTTGGAAAGGAAAGAGGGGATGGAGTGAATCGAGATGATGCAGACCCAGCAAAGGCCTCAACAAATCCCACAAGGAGTTCTGGAGATGGGAGGGCCTTTCAAGAGTCATCTGAGTTGAGGGAAGGGGGCTAGATCTTTTGACTCCTTCATTGATAGAAGCTGCCACCAGGGATCTTGGTGGAGGAAGATCCCTTCAGACCCAGGCAATCTTCATAGAGTTGTAAGCATCCAATGCTCCTAGCAACTAGGGGAATGGCTGCATCAGTTCTGAACGATGGGCTATGTACATCAAATGGCAGCCTGCACTGCAACACTTGCCCTGTTGCTACAAGAACTGCTCGAACCGCCCCACAGGAGAAAGGCATTGCATTGAGTAAATTAATAATTTACCTTTCTTTACAAAATAAATGGTTTCCATCCTATCTGATCTCTGTGAGGTCCAGAGCAATAGTCAATAGACTCATGTTGGTAAACGTGCCTTTCACATGGCATACCTTTTATTATTTGTTCCATTTGTGCCCCTTTAGAGACTTCTAGCATTTCAGAGTGACAGGTTCTAATTAACTGCAGTCACTATCTTTCTGATGGGACTTGATTTCCCAACCCTATCTATAGACTGACCCTTTAAATTTATTTTTATTTTTTTTTTTTTTTGAGACGGAGTCTCACTCTGTCACCCAGGCAGAGTGATGCAATCTCAGCTCACTGCAAACCTCCACCTCCTGGGCTCAAGTGATCCTCCCACCTCAGCTTCCCAAGTGACTGGGACCATAGGCACGTGCCACCACACCTGGCTAATTTTTTTGTATTTTTGGTAAAGATAGGGTTTTGCCATGTTGCCTATGCTGGTCTCAAACTCCTGACCTCAAGCGATCCATCCACTTTGGCCTCCCAAAGTGCCACTGCACCCAGTCCATCCTTTAATTTTCTTCTTTTTCTTTTTCTTTTACTTTTTTTTTTTTTTTTTTTTTTTTTTTTTTTTTTTTTTTTTTTTGAGACAGAGTCTCACTCTGTCAAACAGGATAGAGTACAGTGGTGCAAATCTCGGCTCATTGCAACCTCCACCTCCCAGGTTCAAGTGATTCTCCTGCCTCAGCCTTTCGAGTAGCTGGGACTACAGGCATGCAACACCATGCCTGGCTAATTTTTGTATTTTTAGTAGAGACAGGGTTTCACTATGTTGGCCAGACTGGTCTTGAACTCGTGACCCTATGATCCGCCTGCCTCAGCCTCCCAAAGTGCTGGGATTACAGGCATGAGCCACAGTACCTGGCCCCCTTTAATCTTTTAATACCATCCCCAGTCCCATATGTCTGATAGTATCTTTGCTTTCTGTAAATAAGCTGTCTGATGCACATTTTTAATTATCTTGCTCAAATCATGGAACATCCTATTTCCAGTGACATTTCATTCTTTTCAGCAGAAATGAGCATTATTCTATTCTAAAAGTTGGTCACTGGGAGTGCAGAATACACTGCCCCACATAACAAGCCAGCCATAAGGAAAATGACACCAGAAGAGAGAATGCATTCATGAAGTGATAGTGGAAAATAACAATTATGATTTTTTAAAAGATCATGAATGAATGTTCTTATATTCACCTTTACTCATTTACTCTTCTTCCCTTTTCTTAATCAAATATAAGAATTTATTAATCCATTTTCACCATTTTCTTTCTCTTATGATGACTTGTCTCATACAGCCTTCCATTCAAGTTAACGTGTTGCCCAAACTTATCTCTATTTAATTTCTCCATCTTTTTATTTCTAGCTCAAATATTCTGAAATTGGCTCCCAAACATAAAGGTTCTGATCATCCTCTTTATCTGAATCACTTGAGTATTAACTGAGAAGAATAGAAAAATTAAAATCTCCTTCCAAGACAGCACTAAAAAGCTCGAGTTAGACTGCACTAACAATCAGTAGATCCTAACAAAAAGGACAAGATGCAGAGTTTAAATATTTTGCTTAAATTTGACTCTTCAGTTTTGGGCCAAGAATATCTCTTTGTTTTAATAAAAGACAACTTTAGAGTTGAACCACAAATTCTCAAAAGTCCCTAATTTATTTTTTCAATGATATAACCATCCAACTTTGCAAAATCCAGAAGAGAATGTCAGCAAATATAATCAATTAATGTCAAGCATCATCAGAGGCTTAGAAAATACTTCAAGTGCAGCCAACTGTACAGGTCCGCATTTCTCAAGTTGTTATGGTCCCAATATCAAACAAGTTCTGCAAAACCCAATAACATGGCACCAATTATAATTCTGTGTTCACATAAAATCCAGATAGTTCCTAGGACCCAATACAAACTCTGTGTTCACATTAAATCCAGATAGTTCCTAGTACCAATACAAGTAAATCACAGACATTTCTGGCCCATATTCAGAGATTTTTACTCCCGCCTAAAACAAAGCAGGTTCAGCAAGCTGTAGCTGTAGAAAATTTTAGGACAAATACCTAAATGTTTGGATAAATTATAATTTGTTATTTTGCATCCTCATACAATAACAGGATTAGCCCAGAGAAACTTTCTTCTGAAGGGTGAGGTCCATTAAGGTCACTGGGTATGAGATATGGTCTTGTCCAAAACAGACAGCCTGGGCACTGGTCTTCCTGTATGGACCTGCTTGGATCCAAACTCAAAGCTTCATTGGGGTATCTCTAGGAACATAATAGATTAATAAGTATGCAACTTATGGGATCAAAATATTAGACCAGTGTTTTGCAGACTTAGCTACCCATTGGAATCACTGAGAACCTTTAAAAGATACAAATACCTAGGCTTTACTCACAAATACCCTGATTTAATTGGTTTGTGATGCAACCTGACTAGTGGGAGGTGGGGCAGAGCGAAGGGCTGGTCAAACTAACTTCCCAAGTGATTCTCATCCACATATAAAATTGCAAATCAGTGTTTCAGAGCACTGCTTCTCAAACCATGCCCACAAATTATCTGGGGAAATCATGTTAAAATGCAGATTCTTCTTCAATAGTTTTGGGTGGGGCCAAGATTCTGTAGCTATAAACAAGTTCCCAGGTGAAGCCAATGCTGCTAGTCTGAGACGACATGTTGATCCTTCTGTAACCGAGTCCAAATTCATTCTGCTCATCACATGACAGCCAATAAGTTGAGACATGGAGTTGGAGCAAGGAAGGTGACCTTATTTCGAAGACCCAGCAAAACAAGAAGATGGTAAACTAATGTCCCAAAGAACCAACCGTCAAAACAAATTTCAGTCTCTATGTTAAGGGCAGAGGGAAGACAAAGGGGCTGTGATCAAGAGGTGACCAAAGACCATAGACGTCTGGGCACCAGCAAGGGTCGGTCTGTGGAGGTTGAGAACTTTTTGGTCTTGGCCAGGTCACAACCCTTCTATAAATCTTTAACAAAACATAGTTGTTTACATATCTCCCCTTTAATCCCAGAGTTAATTTCAAAAAACTACATGATCGCTGTTTTTATGTTTTATTTCAGTGCTCTATAATTATCCTAGCCTATGCATAGGAATGGGTAAAGGCTCCTTAAACAAAAATGGAATTTGTTGTTAGTTCTTTCGCTGTTTCACGGTTACGTCGCTAGTATCACCTGAGAGCTTGCTAGAACTCTCAGACCCAGTCCAGCATCTTTAGTTTATCGTGATCCTCAGGTGATACAGATACACATTAAAGTTTGAGAAGCGCTGCTATTCTAAAGATTCTCAACCTGAAATTCGGCTACCACCTGCATTCAGATGCAGGCAGCGCCATCACTTGAAACCTCCAGGTGTCTATCACCTTTCACATGCACAGCTCTCCTACTATCCCTTACAGGAAAGATGGTCTCAGCCCATCTGTACTTTATTGTGGTAGGCTTTGGCAGTTAACTGTTACAGATCAACAGCTGATAATACCAGATCAATGCTTTACAACCTTGGCTGCACATTGGAACGAGCTGTTCTGCCCCACGCATTCGTCATTACTAGCTTTTTCTCTCCAGTACTGCCTCCAATGTCTCTTTTACCACCCCCACCCCCACCCCCAACTCCACCCCTGGAGCCTGCAATCCCTTGATTTTAAGATCTTTTCATTCTCCTTTTCTCTCTCAGGTTCTCTTTTCCTTTCTTCTATCCATCTTAAATGCCATGGGCTTTGAAACGGCCTCATCTTGATACCCACCCCCATGGTGAGTGGTCACCCTTCAAATTCAGGGCCACTAGCCTCAACATAGCTCTTGGTACTGCCTGCCAATCACACTGTTACTTAGGACCTCTATCACTGACTGTTCTAAATGGCAACTTTGTACTTTCCCCTTTCCCCTCAAACCTGCAACACTTCTTGTACCTCCTTTCAACTAATAATCTTGCTTCAATCAACTACAGAAAAAAAAAAGTAAGGTTTTAAAGAATTAAAGTGAGTTTTATTTAGCAGTCTTCCTGAGGACTATAGACTGAAGCCTAGAGCCTCAGAGTAGCCCTTTAGAGAGGTTCTATCAGACTGCTCCAATGCAGCATTTCAGTTCACAGTTTATATACAGGTAGTAAAGATTCAGTATATGCAAAATCGCATCTAAGTTTGGGTGCAAGAGTGTATCTGATTATAGTCTACAGAAGCATAACCACTAATCCCATCAGACATTATCTTATGTGTAGGAAAAGGCAAGAACTGAAGTTAATTATTTATTTATTTATGTATTTATTTTTCTGGCGGATTGTCCCACTTAATTTATTTTTTAAATTTATATTTTTTTATTTGTATGAATTTAAGGGGGGAGAGTGCAGGTTTGTTATGTAGATATATTGTGTAGTGGTGAAGTATGGGTTTTTTGTATAACCATCACCTGAATAATGTGCATTGTATCCATTAAGTAATTTCTGATTCCTTGACCTCCTCCCACCCTCCCACCCTCCCACCCTTCCAACTCTCCGGTGTCTCTTATTTTACTCTCTACATCCATGTGTATACATTATTTAGCTCCCACTCAGAAGTGAGAACATGTAGTATTTGACTTTCTGTGTCTGAATTGTTTCACTTAAGATAATGGCCTACAATTGCATCCCTGTTGCTGCAAAAAGCATGATTTCATTCTTTTTTATGGCTGAATAGTATTCCATTGTGTGTGTGTGTGTGTGTATACACACACCACATTTTCTTTATCCAATCATCTGTTGATGGACTGTTCGGTTGATTTCATATCTTTGCTGTTGTCAATAGTGCTACAATAAATACGTATCTTTCTGATATAATAATTCCTTTTCCTTTGAGTAAATACCCAATAGTGGGATTGCTGGATCAAATGGTAGTTCTATTTTTAGTTCTTTGAGAAATCTCCATACTGTTTTCCATAGAAGTTGTACTAATTTACATTCCCACCAACAGTGTATAAGCATCCTTCTTTCTCCACAATCTTGCCAACATCTGTTATTGTTTTGGCTTTTTAATAATAGACATTCTGAAGTAATTTATCTTTTGAGGAATACAGTGACTCGGGGAAGAGATGTGGGGGGCCATACACTCTATCTTGTTTTGTCTTCGAAGCATCTTTCTAGAAAGCTGCACATCATCACAGAGTCAGGGGCCTTGTGAAATTATGCAGGCAAGCAGAAATGAGGAAAAAGCAGCTTCCAACATTTGTTACTTTGTCTCACACTTCTTATTTCATTGAGAAAATAGAAAAAGGTCAGCACATCCACCTGCTGTCTCCACCACCTACCTGCTACTGTGCTCATATACTTGGCCTTCCACCTGTCACTGTGGGGCAGGTGTCTGGGTTCCTATCGAGGCCACCTGTGCACTAGCTAACAGTCATCAGCAGTCATTCAGCCTTGACACATCCAAAACTGTGGGTTGAGTTTCCCCTCCAAACCTGTGCTTTTCACAATCTCCCGGTAAGTAAATGACAACTCCACCAGTCCAGGTGCTCTGGACAAAACCTCCAAGTCAAAGAGCTTTGACTCAGCTCTTTCCTTTGCACCCAAAGTCAATTCTGTAGGCCAGTACTGTCAGTTCTATGTTCCAAATACACTGGATTTGTTATCACACTACTTCTTACCACCCCTGCTGCTACAAGCTTTGTTCAAACCACCATCTCCTCTTACCTTAGATGTACCCTGCTTCTACCCTTAAACCCAATAGTCTCTTCTCAACTAACAAGCATTGTGTAATGTGTAATTTAAACATTAATTGTGTAAAATTAATGTTTACACAACTAAACATTAATTGTGATGTTTAAATCCTAAGTCAGGTCACAGCACATGTCTGGCGAGAACCCTTTAATATCTTCCCGTCTCCCAAGTCAAGTTGCTAGAGGCTCTGCAGAACATAGCCTCTCTTATGTCTCTAACTTCATCCCTTCTCTTCCTCTTCACTCCCAAGCACTGCTTCAGACACTAGGACCTCCTTGCTCTTCCTCAGGCACTACCCACATGTGCCTGCCTCAGGTAATTTCCACTTACATAGCCCTCTGCCTGGAATGGCCCTCCCTCGGGTACCCACATCGCTCACTCTTTGACTCAGCGATCACCAGGAAACCAATAGCTTTAACTGCAGCCAGAATCACTGGCCAGCACAATACCCCATCTGCCCCACCAGGCTTGGATCTAAATATCTTCTGGCTAAAAAGCAAGAAGGGGAGAAAGTTGTCCACAATTGTATCTGGCAGAGCATGTGCCATAGGCTAAGAAAGCAACCCCAAAATACCAAAGGCCAAGAAATATTTTGCTAAATAAAATCACTGGTAGAATCAGATCATAGTCTCACACAGTGAATACTCAAGATAGACCAACATCTATTTGTAGAGATATAGATATAGATATGTATAAGATGTATATTTTTATTTGCATAATGTAGAAACATATATATTTACACACTCACATCACTTGCACAAAGCCAGTCTGTGAATGAGTGGGTTAAGACAAGCCCTAATGGAAAGTCACTTTTTTTTTTTTTTTTTTTTTTTTGAGACAGAGTCTCGCTCTGTCGCCCAGGCTGGAGTGCTGTGGCCGGATCTCAGCTCACTGCAAGCTCCGCCTCCCGGGTTCCCGCCATTCTCCTGCCTCAGCCTCCCGAGTAGCTGGGACTACAGGCGCCCGCCACCTCGCCCGGCTAGTTTTTTGTATTTTTTAGTAGAGACGGGGTTTCACCGTGTTAGCCAGGATGGTCTCGATCTCCTGACCTCCTGATCCGCCCGTCTCGGCCTCCCAAAGTGCTGGGATTACAAGCTTGAGCCACCGCGCCCGGCCGGAAAGTCACTTCTTAAACTTCTGTTTTCTTCTTTTTCCTTTTTATTATGGAAATAATGCACAAAAGCAAGCATTATTTTATCTTTGTGCACGCATTTTTCCTGTCTCTTCCGTGCACTCAATTACACTTACGTTCATGTGTACTTACTCTGTCCTTTATGGGATCACATCATACATCTTGTTGTGTGACTTGTTTTTTTTCCCTAACTCTGTCTCTGAAGATATTTATATGCCAATACAGAACTACTTCATTCCTTTTAATAGCTGCATGATATTCCATAATATTCCATGTTACTCCATATGTGGGTACACCATAATATACTTATTACCATTTTTATTTTCACAAATAACTTGTCCATGATCAGTATGTGCATTTATTCTAGGATAATTCCTAGAAGTGGCTTTCTGAGTCCAAGGCATGTACATTTTAACTTCTGAGACATACTGCCAATTTGCCTTTCAAAAATGCTTGCCTAGACCAACTCCAGTGAACAGTATCCAACAATGCATGCTTCCTTGCCAGCACTTGGTAGGTTGATTATTATCAATATTTAAAAAGTGTTTTGCTAATCTGATGGCTGAACATTATTTATTTTTGTCTTAATTTGCATTTTCCTGATTAATATCATAACTGCACTTCTTTAAATATACTTTTTAGTTATTTACACAACTATTCTCAGACTGGCTGTTCCTATCTTTTGCTCATAATTGTATTAAACTTTTTGAAAATTGATTTAGAGGAACTCTTTCTATGTGCTCTTATATCAATAATTTTTCCATTAAATATATTTTAAATATTTCTCCAGTTCTGTTTCTTGGCTCTTAACTTTATTTGCCTTCTATTTAGCCGCAAATACATGTTTCAGTCATATATAGGAAATATTTATGTTTTCATTGTTGTTATTCGTTTTGAAGTTAGTTTTCTTTTCTCTCTCTTTGGGGAGGGGTGTTAGTCATGTTCATAAAATTTTCCTATAGTTTCATTCAGAACTTTTGTGATTTGGGCTGTTTATTTTAAACATCTAGTGTATAAATCTATTCATCCATCTAGTTTATTTCTATGTGCTGTGTGAGGTAAAGGACTATTTTTTATTTTTTTATTTTTTTATTTTTTATTTTTTGAGACAGAGTGTCACTGTCTCCCAGGCTGGAGGACAGTGGCGTGGTGTCAGCTCACTACAAACTTTCGCCTCCCAGGTTCAAATGATTCTAGTGCCTCAGTCACCAGAGTAGCTGGGATTACAGGCACCCACCACCACACTCACTTAATTTTTGTATGTTTAGTAGAGATGGGGTTTCTCCATGTTGACCTGGCTGGTTTTGAACTCCTGGCCTCAAGTGATCCGCCCCCCTCGGACTCCCAAAATGCTGAGATTACAGGCATGAGCCACTGCACCTGACCAATTTTTTAAAAGATATTTCTAATAATTTCCCCAATATCATTAATTAAATAGTTCTTTTCTTTTCTTTCTTTTTTTTTTTTTTTTTTTTGGATGGAGTCTTGCTCTTTTGCCCAGGCTGGAGTGCAGTGGCACGATCTTGGCTCACTGCAACCTCTGCCTTCTGGGTTCAAGCGATTCTCCTGCCTCAGCCGTCCAAGTAGTTGGGATTACAGGCGTGAGCCACCACACCTGCCCAATTTTTTAAAAGATATTCCTAATAATTTCCCCAATATCATTAATTAAATAGTTCTCTTTTTTTTCTTTCTCCTTTTCTTTTTTTCTTTCTTTCTTTTTTTTTTTTTTTTTTTTTTTTTTTTAGACGAAGTCTTGCTCTGTCGCCCAGGCTGGAGTGCAGGGGCGCGATCTTGGCTCCTGGGTTGGAACAATTCTCCTGCCTCAATCCCCCAAGTAGCTGCAATTACAGGCATGCGCAACCGCGCACTGCTAATTTTTCTATTTTAGTACAGAGGAGGTTTCACCATCTTGGTCAGGCTAGTCTCAGACTCCTGACCTCAAGAGATCCGCCTGCCTCAGTCTCTCAAAAGTGCTGGGAGTACAGACCAGGCGTGAGCCACACAGCACCATTAAATAGTTCATTTATAACTCACTTATATGAAATGTTGACTTATTTTTCTATTATTTGGGTACCTCTACAAGTTTTTAGATAATTCTTTAAGATTTTCTTTCTGTATATACTTTAGAATTAGCTTGTGAGGTATAGAATTTGGAAAAAACTGGCCATTTTCATTAAATCTACAGGTTATCTTTGGAAAATTTGATGTCTTCATAGCAGTCTTCCTGTTCAGAAATCTGTCTCTTCATTTCTTTATGTATTTCTTATGTTCTTTAGTAACATTTTATAATTTTCTTTATAAAAGTCTTACCATTTTCTCTTATTGAGCACAATTTTTTAATCATGACATCATTTGAATATTATCTTTTTCCCATACCATCTCCCAGTTAGCTATTGATAACATATAGCAAAGCAATTGTTATTTTTATATTCTAACCTCAAATGCTACCACTTTAATAAATTCCCTCCTTCGCAGTTTCTCAGATAGTTGCATTGGAATTTTTGGAATTTTTCATGGGTGACATGAAAAACTGTACATATAATATCTTTGAGATTTATTATTATAATAAACTTATTAATTGTCATATTTAACTCCTGTAAACTTACTTTTTTCTCTACTGAATTTTTTTAAAATAAATGTATGTTAATGCCTTTCACTGTGATTGTAAATTTGGTAGGGTTTTTTTTTTTTTTCCTAAAGTATTTCTGTGTAACTATCAGAAACATAAAAGTCCTTGGCTCTAATAGTTCTTGGTGGATGTTTTCCTTTTATTATGCTTTTTACCTTATATTCTAGTTTACCTTCTATTAATATTTATGTACCTTTTTTCTCTTCAATAGCCATCTCTCTTTTATCTTCAGCATTTCCAGAAAATGTATGTCTCTTATAAGCAACAAATAGATTGAAATACAAAAAAGTTGTATTTTAATAATATATTCTATTAACACTTATTTAAACCATATGAAATTACTGTTTTGATAGGTTAAAAATAGTCAAACATTGGCAATTCCATATGGTTCAACCTATTATAATACTGTAATTACATGTTTAAACTGATTCCTGCCATATTTATGTTTTACATTCATATCTTCTTTTATTTTTATTTTTTATTTCAAATATTTCTCCTTTTATACTTAGTACAGTTGTTTTTCTTTTAACATATATGCATTTTTTACTTCTTTTTTAAAAAAATTCAAGCTTTTTAAAAATTATAAATATTCAGTGTACAATATGGTGCTTTGATATACATATACATTTTGAAATAATTATAACTATCAAGCTAATAACATATCCATCATTTCACACAGTTAGTTTTTTTCTTCCTTCCTTTTTTTGGTGAGAACATTTAGGATCTACTTTCCTAATAATTTCAAGTATACAATATATTATTAACTATAGTCACCATGCTGTACATTAGGTCTCCAGAACTTATTCATGCTATATAATTGAAACTTTGTACCCTTTGACCAGTATCCCCCCCACCCTATTTTCACCATGCCTCCAGGCCTGGCAACCACCATTCTACTCTCTGCTCCTATGATTTCAATGTTTTTAGATTTCACACATAAGTGAGAGCATATGGTATTTGTCTTTCTTATTTCCCTTAGTATAAACTCCTCCAGGCGCATCCATGTTGTTGCAAATGTCCTTCTCTTTTAAGCCTGAATAGTATTCCATTGTGTATATATACCATATTTCTTTATCCATTCATCTATGATGGACACTTGGGTTGTTTACATATCTTGTCTATTGTGAGTAATGCTGCAATAAACACAGGAGTGCAAATATCGCTTGGAGATAGTGATGTCATTTATTTTGGATATACACCAAGAAGTGACATTGCTAGATCATATGGTAGTTCTATTTTTAAATTTTTTTGGAACCTCCATATTGTTTTTCATAATGGCTTCATCAATTTACCTTCCCACCATCAGTGAACAAGAGTTCTCTTTTCTCCACATCCTTGCCAACACTTGTTATCTGTTGTCTTTTTAATAACATCCATTCTCACAGGTATGAGGTGATTTCTCATTGTGGTTTTCATTTGAATTTCCCTGATGATTTGTGATGCTGACATTTTTTTATATATGCCTGTTGGTCATTTGTATGTCTTTTTTGAGAAATATCTGTTTGGGTCTCTTGCCCATTTTTTAATCAAGTTTTTGTTTGTTTGTTTGTTTGTTTTGCTACTGAATTGTTTGGATTCCTTATACATTCTGGGTAATAACACCTTACCAGACGTATGGTTTGCAAATATTTTCTCCCATTCTGTAGGTTGCCTCTTCACTCTGTTTATGATTTCCTTTGTTGTGCAGAAGCTTTTTAGTTTGATGCAATTCCATTTTTTGGTTTTTTGTTTTGTTTTGTTTTGTTTTTGTTGCCTGTGTTTTGAGATCATAGCAAAAACTTCACTGCCCAGATCAATGTCAAGATTTTTCCCTAAGTTTCTCTCTAATCGTGTTACAGTTTCAGGTCTTACATTTAAGTATTTAATCCATTTTGAGTGCATTTTTGTATATAGTATGAGAAAAGAATCCAATTTCATTATTCTGCATATGTATATCCAATTTTTCCAACACCGTGTATTGAAAGGACTCTCCCCAGTGTGTGTTTTTGGTGCCTTTGTTGAAGATCCATTACTGTAGATGCATGAATTT
Source organism: Macaca nemestrina (assembly GCF_043159975.1). Taxonomy (NCBI): domain Eukaryota; kingdom Metazoa; phylum Chordata; class Mammalia; order Primates; family Cercopithecidae; genus Macaca; species Macaca nemestrina. Next base: position 46,678,379 of record NC_092139.1, read on the forward strand.
ATTCCTGGTATCTCTATTCTGTTCCATTGGCTTAAGTGTCTGTTTCTATGTCAGTACCATGCTGTTTTGATTACTGTAGCTTTGTAGTATATTTCAAAATTAGGTAGTACACTCTCAATTATTACAGAAAATGCCTGTGGGTGTTAACCTTATGACTCCTTGCATATACTGAAAAATATGTGTATTTGTTTTTATTTGGTTGCTGACTTGGAAGAGTACAGAATTTTAAGTTCAAGTTTTAAGCAATCTGATTTTTATTCTCTTTTATGAAGTGTGAAACTTTATTTGCTTTAATAAGTACCTAATGAACTCTTTATATCTTAAAATTCAAATCTTTCCTCATCTCTAGAAATTTCTCCCTTCTCTTCCTTCTTATACTTTGCTTTCTTTCCCTCCTCCTTCTCTTCCTTTCCTCCTTAATTTCCTTCTTTCAATCTTGCCATGTCTATTAGAGAGATGTTTGTTCTTCTGAATCTGCCCTATATATATCTCTCGACTTTCCCTTTATATTTTCTTTTCTTTGTTCTTTTCACTCTCTTATGAAAAAAATCATCAATATAATATTCTAGCTTATTAATTTGCCATTTTGTTTTGGTCATTATTTTTTGAACTGTTTATCCTTTAAATGGGCACGATGTTCTCCTATGTTTATATAAAAATGTCACTTCTACATATATATATATTTTTTTCATGTTCACCTATTTGAGTGACTGTAGAAGTGGAACAGGATGAGTTTCCAGGGCCAATAGATTGTCTTCTTGTTATGTGGGCTCTCCATTTCTCTACAATGGGGCATTGCTCTTCCCTCTACTTCTTGTTGCCCACCACAGAGCTTTGTCCTGTGGCGAATATTTTCGCTTCTTATTTATTAGCCCAATAGGAAGAAGATGAAGGGATGTACCCTCACCTTGAATGTCAGCTTGTTATAGTTCTGCACTCTCAACTTGAAGCTGCCTTTATTAGCTTACATCCATGCCAGTCTTCTCCGCAAATATTTGGACCCATGGTTTCCTGTGGTTTAATTTCCCCAGTGATCAAATCTTACTTATGTCTGTCTTTGTGATTCTTCTGCATTTCTGATGCATTGATGACACTCTTGATGCTCTTTCTAGGCATTTATAACTTTATTTTGTTTCTTAAGTATCTATTTTTTATTGTTATTTACATGGAACTTTTAGAAGAGTGGTAGGATTCATACAAGTACTGAGTCTGCCATCTTTAGTCAATATCTCTAATTCTTTAAGAATAAAAATTAAATTTAGCCATCTTTATGTTAGGTTCTTATACTTCGAAGAACTACTGTAAATACAGTTACCTTTACCAATACAAAGGAAAATATAAGCGTATTTTGTTATTATCCCAAGTTCTGCTTTAGAAACAGCTGGCTCTCAAAAGGACAATTATATAAAATACAGTGTTCAGTGAGAACTGAAGTGCCAATATAGATACAAATGAATAACTTTGTGTTTGATAAAGATTCTTTCTCACCCTACAAGAGATATGCTTCCAAATTTGATAATAGTTTTAACAATGAGCTATGGATATACTCTTTTCACTTTCGTACAAGCATAAAGCCTTGTAGCAGGGTTTATTGGAAGGAGCATGGTTTGGGAACTGGAAATATTAATAATTTCTATTTTGTCCAATCAAGTTTTCTGACTTTCCATCAACTTATCTATAAAAATTTGATAGAAATATCTATAACACTTGGAAAATTATAAATTATAGTACAAATATAAAGGTTGAAAAATAAAGATTATGACATTGCAGAAGACATAATACTATTTTGTGGGTCTTTTTAGATTTAACTCACCTCTTACTACACTCCGTTCTCCAAAATGATTGTGTCCTTATGGCCTGGTATTTTCTATCACATCTAGCCATTTGTTCAGAAAGCAAAATAAAGATGGTAAGGCAAATGACAAATTAAGTCTACAGATAAATAAAGATACATCCTATTGCAATGCTTTTGTTTTTGAAATATCAAGTCAGGCTTCATTTTCTGGTTTAGTTAAAATGCTGTGGGAAGCTTCTCTGAGACTAGAGGACATTGACCTTTGGAAGGTGTTGGCTGCTCCTGAAGAAAGCTCCTGGCTGTTTAAAGGAATGGGGTGGAGTGGAAATACACCCAGACAGGAAACCTTGCAGGTGGGGAGAAGAAGAGGGCCACGCCCAAAAGCAAGTCAATTCATTCACCTATCAGATCTTTAATTCTAAGTAGGCCTCTGAACTCAATTGGCCCTCTCAGAAACATGTACGTTACTGACCTTGTATATCGGATCTGGGTTAATGTTTATGTCATGCACAAAGAAATAACTCTGAGTACTTTAAAAAAAAAAAAAAAAAAAAAACTAGCACTTCCTTTTTGCAGGGGAGTTGCAAGTACTTAATTTATAAAATTTCTATTGAGCATGAAGATTATTCCCTAGAAGGAAGCCTTTTCTGACCCCACAGAATATATTAGAATCCCCGTGTCTTGCTCTCAAAGCATTTATCTCAGTGAAGAGACAGCTGCCCATTTCTACATAGGTACAAATTCTGAATCCCTGAGTCAGGAGGCAGAGAGGTTAGACAGGATGAAGTATTTTCTGACCTTCTCTTAGGTGGCCATGACAATGCATCCACACGTGGCATGGGCTGGGAAGCCATGGGCTGTTTTTTTAAGCCAACGCCAAGTTCCCTATGACTAAAGGACACTGCTACTATATATAGTCTGGCAACCTACTGGCCCTAGTTTTCCATATCATGGGTCAGGGTTTTTGTCATCAGTGGTGTTTTGGAGGGAAGCTAGGTATGACCGAAATTACTCTGAAGTCTCTGTCTAGGGGAGTGGGTGAGATCCGAGGCCGACCAGAGTTCAAGTCACGCACCTTTCTGGGCCTGATTCTCCTCATGGGTCGAGTGGGTGTTTGAGCTCTAAAACGGCAGTCGCCAATCTTTTTGGCACCAGGAACTGGTTTTGAGGAAGACAATGTTTTCCACAAAAAGCCAGGTGGGGTGAAGGGGTATAGTTTCAGGATGAAACTGTTCCACCTCAGATCATTAGGCATTAGATTCCCATAAGGATCACATAACCTAGACCCCTTGCATGCGTAGTTCACAATAGGGTTTGCACTCCTAGGAGAGTCTCATGCCACTGCTGATTTGACAGGAGGTAGAGCTCGGAGCTCAGGTGGTAATTCTCACTCACCCGCTGCTCACCTCCTGCTGTGCGGTTAACAGGCCACAGACTAGTACTTGTCTGCAGCCCAGGGGTTGGGGACCCCTGCTCTGTGATTGTAGTGGCGCCTCTAGCCCTGGTGCCCTGTGCATCTTGTGGTTCCAAATCTGAAATTAATTTTAATTTTATAGACAGAATATTTTGGTTCTTGTCTCCTTCTCTCCAAAACCAACTGCTACTTTATTTTGGGTAAGATTTCTCATAAAACCTAAAATTATAATTCTCTTCATAGTCCGGAAGTAGTACTTACACACCTACTTCTCTCTTTTCTCGTGATAGAAAGAGTTTACAGGTTATCATTTCAAATAAGGCTTTTAAAATTATAAATAGAGAAACAACATTTGGGGATATAGAATAATTCACAAAGCAGTAAACAGTCTGAAAAAATGTATTGAATCAAAGAAGAAATAGTTTGAGAATGAGTTTTCTAGAATTATATAATCTTGTAGCCTCAAAAATATGTCTCTTTCCCTGTGAGAAAGACATATAAAGAGTATAATTGATTATCAGAAACTTGGAGCTTTAAATTTTAACAAAACCTACATCACAGCTACTTAAAGAAAATGCATTCAAGGTGAGACTTCTAAATGTAGAATTGCCCAACCATCCTTCAAATTCAGACAGTATATGCTTACGAACACTCTTTCCTACAAAAAAAAACTATAGTTTTTCCCCCAATAAATGATGCTATTGTCACCAAAGACCAAAGGATGAAGTGATGGAACAGTCTGTGGCTTGGGTGTAGCCATCTGCCATCAAAACCTGCCTATTCTCTATATTATCTTCTGCAATGAACCAGCGCAGAGAATGAGTGGGCAAAGCAGTAGCATAAGAAGGTCATCCACAAAGGCACTCCCCATGGTTTCCTTGTTCCTTCAGGAAATCAGCTCCATTTAATAACGGAAAGGAGAGCGCCAAGTGCTCCAAGAGCATAGGAGGGAGAATGAGAACGCTCACTCCCAATTATTCAGTGACTCCTCATTACCTGCAGGATAAATGATGAGCTCTTCCTGCAAATGCTTCGGGTGCTCAAGTTCCCACTGTCTGTGCCCAGCTGACACTGCAGCCTCACCCACTCTGTAGGGAGTCATTAGGGGATGGGGTCAGAAAGGTAACCTAAAGCCATATGAGTCAGGACGTCAAATCAGGAGTGAGGTGGGAGCCATTGTAAGTTCTGAGCAAAGAGTGACAGCATACGTGTTATATTTTATTCTTATTAATTCTTCCCAAATGCACTCCACGTTCCCAGCATACAAACCCACTCTCCTGAGAACTCCCCAAGCATCCCTGCCCATAACAATCTCATTCTGCCCTGATGTCCATCACCAGGGACTCTCCTACATAAAGCTTCCCTGATTCCTCGAACAAGGTGGGACTCTCCCTCCTACTCTAATCCCACGAATGTCCAAAGTGCTTGGCTTAGACCACAGTTATTGCATTTTCTGCCTTGGATTAACTTTCTTCCTGTTTGCTCCAAGGCTGCTTGCAGGAGAATCTTGAGTCTGCAGCATTTATCCTAAGAAAACTTTGCCATGAACTATTGATATCTCACTTGTATCATTTTCTCATTGCTCCAGTATATCAACTTTGAAAACAAAAGACATCATTCTGTTTATAGCATTCTTTTTTTAGTAATGGTAATTCCACTTACATAATTTATCTCTAGCTCACAGAAAATGTCAAATCCTAGAAAACGTAGCACTCCTATGTGTGATGTTAGCATCATTCTTGAACAGCTATTGGCCAACAATTCATTTGATGAATCTGATTTTTCCTAAATAGATTATTCTGATGCAGATGATTCTGATGTTAGTTCCATTTAGAACTAACTCCAAGAACAGTTTTTATATTTTATTTTCACATTGAAAATCAGTCAGATTTGTTTCAGCCTCGAAGAGCATGTTTATGTAAAATTAAATGAGGGCCGGCAATGAGCTGTACTTTTTTTTCCAAACTGGAAGAGGGAACTATTAAGAGTCAAATGATAACATTAGACATGTCTTGCTTTAAGCCTCAGCTAGATTGCAGAGCTCTTTAGTCATGGATTACACTTTATACAGCAACTCAGTGTTGTTACCTCAGCTGTGAGAGAGGCCTGCTGCCTCCACGAGCTCCACTGATCAGTTTCCAAGCCCTGGACCATGTAACAGCCAGCCACCCCCCAACAGCAGTTTTGCCAGCAGGTCCAACAGTTCAAGTTCATCCCAACTTCTAAAAACACAGTGAGTGGATATATTCATGTTCAAAAAAGTTGAAAACACATGATCATCTCAACCATTTTTTTCCAACGAAACTGCTTTGGACATAGACACCTGTGTTACCCTTAGAGAAACGGCTGGGATTTGTTGTCACCACTTGCTCTCGTGCTTGTATTGCACTGACATCTTTGTTACCCCTATTCATCACATGTTTCCATTCCCCCACTAAAAGGCATATTCTTTGGCCTCACAGATTTACTTCCCTCACCTACTGACCTTTGCTCAAAATGTATCTGTTAGATGTATCATTTCCATAGCTCTTCCAGATCTTCTTCTCTTCTTCAGTTGTAAGTGAAATCCAGAAAGCAAAGAACCAAAAATAACCTTCTACCTTTGTTCTAACAGGATTTTGTACCACTGTATCAAGACTTTGAAAATTTTTATACACGAAACCTTTACATGCGAATCAGAGACAACTGGAACCGGCCCATCTGCAGTGCCCCAGGGGCTCTGTTTGACGTGATGGAGAGGGTGTCGGATGACTATAACTGGACATTTAGGTGAGCGCGCCACTTGGGGGGCTTCGGGAAAAGAAAATCCTTTCAAGGAAATCCTAGCATGGGCACTAGATGACAAATCTGAAAAAAACAAGGCATGGAAGCCGTTGGTTTTGTATCATTTATGCCTTTGCAAGCCCTCCTGATGCCAGGGGAAGAAAGCACAGTAAAGTAATTAAGCAGCTGCCAGAGTGACTTTTTGGATTGTAATTAACCTAAGACCTGTGTCAGAAGGTGCAGAACACACCAAGCCAGTCAGGAAGACCCCTTTCCGATTTATTGACAAATTCTACTCTCCTACTTCTAGCTGAATGAGACAGTGATGACCATGGTTCTTGTTCCGTTAGAAGGCTCTTGCTGGAATTTAAACCAGAGCATAAGTGTCATGGAAATAAGTGCCCAAGGAAAATCAGGGCTAAGTAACAATCCATGGCTCAAGATGTCTTTCTCCAACGCTCTGCCCAACTTCATCATGGGTTTACCTTTCTCTTAGGGAAAACCATTTTTTGGTAACAACTTTTTTGATGCATAATAGATGTACATTATTTTGGAGTACATATAATAATTTAATACATTCATATAAACTGTAAAGATCAAATCAGTGTACTTGGGGCATCCATCATCTTAAATATTTGTTTTTTTATGACAGAATCATTTAAATTATTTTCTTATAGCTATTTTAAAATAGACCATACATTATTTTATAAACCACAGTCACCCTACTGATCTGAGTTTTATTTCTTCTATCAAACCGTATCTTTGTACCTGTTAGTCAACTTCTCCCCCTCCTCCCTACCTTTTCTAGCCTCTGGTAACAACCAATCTACTCTCCCTTCATGGGATATGCCTTTTTAGCTCCCATGTTATAGATTTAAAAAATGTGATATTTGACTTCTGTGCCTTGCTTATTTCATTTAATATAAAGGCCTACAGTTCTATCCAAATTGCTTCAAATGACAAGGTTTTCTTTTTTTTTTCTTTATGGTGACAACAGTGCAAGTTAATAAGAAAGAAAATACATGATTTGGGCCAGACCTAAGGCCTCTCCAGCACTAGGATAATTTTTTTTTTTTTACATTTGAAAAATAAGACTTTATTAAATCAAATGAATGGGTATATCTGTTTCCTAAGAAAGACGATGATAATGAACTTGGTGGAAGGAATAATAGCGGGTAGGAGTTTGCTGATTTTGCTTTTAGCCTCATGGTAGTTGGTAGAGAATCTGGGAATGATTAGCTTTTTTTTTTGTTTTTTGTTTTTTTTTTAAATGTGACTGCTTATTCACGGCTGCAGCTTCAGTTCTGAGTTGATGCTTGAACTGCCAGCAGTATCCATTATTCCAAACGCGGTCCAAAGAGGGCAGTCAGCTTGCACTGGTCCTGGAGCTGTGATCAAAGTTGGCCCCAACTCAGCTTGGGGAAAGTTTCTTCAACTTTTTCCTTTTCTTTAATAAATTCTTTATAGAACGGTCCTGTTTGTTGGTTCCCAGAGATGTATCCTTCATCTTGGATCATCCAGGGAGGTGTGGTACCTGAGTGGATGTTACCAACTCCTGGTATATCCTGATGACCAATGAATATCAGAGATTGTCCTGTCTCCATCCAGTCAAGTCCTGGAGCTGTGGCAGGTCCAAGTTGGAGGGCTGCTGTGAGCTGGAAGCTACTTGGCTGTTCATCCTTTTCCAGCTTCCAGGGACTGAAGAACCCTCTTCTGGGTCTGGCACTGGCTGAGGGGGTCTGGATCCTCTGAGGGAAACCAACCTCTAGGACAGACTGAACCACCTCTTGCCAGTTCTATTCTGCCTCATGGATCTGAGCTGTCATCTCCTTGGTCACCTCATTCTCTTTTTCTTCATAGGAACCCAAACCTTCCATCAGGGATTTTTTGAATCATGCATAACCCTGGGGAAAGGATTGTGTGCTCATTTACATGTTTCCCTGCAGGTTTACTGGAAGAGTCATCAAAGATGTCATCAACATGGGCTCCTATAACTTCCTTGGTCTTGCAGCCAAGTATGATGAGTCTATGAGGACAATAAAGGATGTTTTAGAGGTGTATGGCACAGGCGTGGCCAGCACCAGGCATGAAATGGGTATGTACACTCACTGTTTTGAAATTTTTTCCTGTTAGGTCTCAGATTCCTTGTGTCTGCCTCTCAAATCTAGATCATATTTGGACGGTGTGCCTTAAAAACGTGTCATGCAATACAGAAAGATACATTTTGGGAAATTTCAAGCATTAGACTGTTGCCAGGCAGTTTATTAATTACATGTTTCAATTCTCCAGAATAGAAAAAAATAGATATTTCCTCCCCATATTATCTAAAATAGCAACACTGTGCCTCCTCTAGCTGGTCCTTTTCCACCCTTTCTTCCACTTTTCTTAATGATGTTCATCACTGGTTAAAATGATCTTGTATTTGTATTCGTATATGGCCTGTCTCTGCTCCTAAAACATAAACTTTGTGAGAAGAAGGGTTGGACTTGTGTAAAGTTGCATTGAACAAATGAATGAATCGACCAGGTGGAGCAGAGGAGCAGACTGCCTTTTTATTTTCCTTTTAGCTAAAATGTTTTTCTTTTACTCAAAGGAGTAACATCTGTGAGAAGGAAACCCACTCCTCTTCAATTCAGGAAGAAAGAATAATGCTTGCTTGCTCTTACGTAGTGCTTTTCAATTCTTGGCATGAGGATAGAGAGAGGGAGAGAGAGGGAGAACGTTCATTTATTCAAAAAAACAAAAAACAAAACAAAACAAAACAAAAAAAACACCTGTGTAGGCAGCACAGGTGGTGTTATTCTCATCTTCTGGGGGAAGAATCTGAGATCATGGCACCTAGGTGATGTACTTAAGGAAGGTAAATAACCAACCTAATTCCCGGTCTAGCTCAGCTTTCTCTACTACAGCACTTCTCCCTCCCAGTGACACATGCAAGGTTCACCAGGTCGGTTGGGTCTGTCTAAGAATTGGAGGCAAATGTGACTAAAAAGAGATTTACTATCATGTTAATGAATTATGAACCACATGTCCCTCTTAGATAACCAGTTAGCAGAGAGTTTTATAAACAATTTAATTATTCAGACTTGTGCAACAAATAATTCACATTGAACAAAGTAGGTACCTTTTTATCCCAACATTAATTGGCTAAAGCTCTAGAGTTAATAGTGGGCGCACAGATTTCTTTAAAAAAATCTTACTGGCAGGGCACGGTGGCTCAAGCCTGTAATCCCAGCACTTTGGGAGGCCGAGACGGGCGGATCACGAGGTCAGGAGATCGAGACCATCCTGGCTAACACGGTGAAACCCCGTCTCTACCAAAAAAACACAAAAAACTAGCCGGGCGAGGTGGCCGGCGCCTGTAGTCCCAGCTACTCGGGAGGCTGAGGCAGGAGAATGGCGGGAACCCGGGAGGCGGAGCTTGCAGTGAGCTGAGATCCGGCCACTGCACTCCAGCCTGGGCGACAGAGCGGGACTCCGTTTCAAAAAAAAAAAAAAAAAAAAAAAAAAAAAAAATCTTACTTATCTTCATTTTGAGGCATAAGGGCTGGAGATGTTAACAGGGTGGAGATGAAAATGGGAGGTTTTACTCCGCTTAGAAAAACTGGGTCACCTGTGATGCCCCATTTGGAGATGGGGCAGAGACTGAAGGAGTACCCCTAGCCATAAGGAGCACAGGGTCAGTAACCATTTGAGATATTTCCTCTGGTGCTGGTGACACCCAATACCAGGGTTGTTGACGACCAGGCAGAAGACACATTCCTGACAACAACCCCCCAACTCAAAGAGACAGCACACTCCCTACGCAGGCGGTAGAGACTGAAGGAAAGCTGCTTGATACAGCCAATGTTCACTTACAGGGGAAGCCAGATATGGAACATGGGTCCCCGACTCTGCAGGTTTAGCAAACCCTAAGAAACTAGGCAGAAATGAAGGTCCCATTTGGTACTGCACTCAGACCAAGTTCTTTCTCCACCTACTCACCCTTCTGAATCGCCCAGTTTTTAATATTTCTCCATTTCATTTAGCTCTCCATGTCAAGTTCTAAGAAAAGGACTTTAACATTTTTCAAGTAAATAGTGAAAGACTCAAAGAGAAGCCACCCACGCTAATTTTAGGCAAATAGAATGACTGAAACATGAATATAAGCAGTCAGTCAGGAAATGAATAAATAAAGAGGGGATATTTAAAGTATTCTGCAACATTAATAATAATCTTTTTTTTTTTTTTTTTTTTTTTTTTTTTTTTTTTTTTTGAGACGGAGTCTTGCTCTGTCGCCCAGGCTGGAGTGCAGTGGCGCGATCTCGGCTCACTGCAAGCTCCGCCTCCCGGGTTTACGCCATTCTCCTGCCTCAGCCTCCCGAGTAGCTGGGACTACAGGCGCCCACAACCGCGCCCGGCTAATTTTTTGTATTTTTAGTAGAGACGGGGTTTCACCGTGGTCTCGATCTCCTGACCTTGTGATCCGCCCGCCTCGGCCTCCCAAAGTGCTGGGATTACAGGCGTGAGCCACCGCGCCCGGCATATTAATAATAATCTTAACATGGCATGCAAGAATTAGGAGTAGCACAATTCTGAAAGCCATTTATTCTAAGGAATATAGGTAACTTTTGGAAAACGTGTCTTAACAGAATATTTAACAGTACAAATGGGTTAACAATGAAAATTGGAAAGCTAAAAGTTCAACAATTTTTAGAAACCAAAATAGGTTCTTGAGAACCTACAAGTTTATGAACATTTAATCACTAAAAAATAACTCCTCAGAGATTTTACAAATAGTTTTCAATATTCCAGGGGGAAAAGGAAAATAAAATCCATGTAACAAAAAAGGAAAGACAGAAAAGGAAATAACAAGCAATCACTTAAAACATAAATAACAGATATTATTTTCACAAAAAAAAAAAAATGTACCTAGAAGAGATTTGTCTATCAAAAGAAAAAGACTGAGATTTGGCCAAAAACCTAAACTCAACTATGTGCTGTAATTTTAAAATATACAATATTAAGTTAAAATTATTTCAAAGGGTGAAAAATAGAAAGATAGGTCCCACCAGGTACCTAGTGCCCACTCCCTGCTGCAACCACCAAAGGGGCTCCAAAGGGTGGTTGCGTTAGTAGAAGGAGCAGCAAAGGAAGAGCCCAGAAGGAAGGTTCGTGGAGGAAGATTGTTTGCCAAACCTGTACCTATAAATGTTAAAACCGAGACCCAAAATACAACTTGAAATGATGTATTTCCAGACACATCTGTACAGAAGTGTAAATGCTGTTTTCAAGATGTGAAATTATATACTACTGCTTATTTTAGAGTAGAACTAAAAAATAGTGGAATACAAAAGTAAGGGAGGCTTGGGCTACTTTATGGGTCAATTTACATTCCACTTAAATGAAGCAACAAAAAACAAAAAAATGATATGGCAATAGGAGACTATAAAGTGTCTCCCACAGTTGACAACCATTGAGCTAGCATAACCTTGATCTCCAAATCTGACAAAAATGCATTTTAAAAAGGGAAAAGTATAAATTATTATAACTTTATACATTTTATATATAAAATAGAAATGGTATTATTATTACTTATAAAGTAATAATTAGGTTAATTACTTATAAAGTAATAAAGTAAGAAGCCAAAAATAAATAAATAAATGATATAGAAGACATTAACAATGTAATCGTTAATGATTAATTGTTAATTTAATAGTTATCTATTGAATGCTCAACCTTAAAACATATTACCACTATACCTCACCTTTTTAAATCCTCATTGAATTTTCATAAAAATCTACTATATATTACGCCACAAAGAAAATCACATGAAATTCTAAAAAGTAGAACCTACATGAGTCACATTCTCGAATCCTGTGAAATAAAGCTAAAAATTAATAACAAACTAACAGGTATAAGATTATGGGAAGCAGCTAGTTGTGTAGATAGAGGAAACTGTAAGTCTTACCTTACTAAGCAGGAAAGATGAAAGCTAGTAAACTGGGCAACCAACATAGCAAAGAACAAAGGAAAAGCAAAAGTATTGAATTATTAAAGTTAAAAACAGAAACTTAAGAATTTGAAAGAGTAATTTCTATTGAGCCAAGCTGTCTGTACTTTTTTTTTTTTTATTTAAAGAGTTAGAGTTTCATTCTGTTACCCAGGCTGGATTGCAGTGGTGTAATCACAGCTTACTGTAACCTCAAACTCCTGGCTTCTAGTGATCCTCCTGCCTCAGCCCCAAAAATACTAGGATGATAGGGAGGAGCCACCACCCCAAGCCCAACATCTGTATTTTTAATAAGTCACCGCAGGCGATTCGGGTAAGCAGCCACACTTGACAACCATTGAGGTAGCATAACCTTGATCTCCAAATCTAACAAACATGCATTTAATAAACTGAAAAGTATAAATTACTATTACTTTATATATTTTATATATAAAATATAAATAATATTATTACTTATAAAACTATTACATATTTTTCAAAGTAACAATATTTTATAAATATATAAAAAGAAAATATAAATATATTTTGTAAGTAATAATGTAATAATATATGTATTATATATGAAAATTGGCATTAAGACTAACAGTACATTCAAATCACAGAATAACATAATCAAGTAATTCTATTCAGGGATCAAAATAATACTTCAATAAGATCATTTAAAATATTGAAATAGCTAAGAAATAAACTCATTATCTTCACAGATGCTGCTAAGCATTTATAAAGTTCATTATCCATTTCTCTAAAATTTTAAATAGAATATAAACAAGAAATTCCTGAATAGAAAAAAAATATCTTCCTTGAAGAGATTGTACTATGATTCTTGGTTAAATACCAGAAGTATTTATTTTAAAGTCAAGAAAAAGATGAAGATGCCTGTTTTACTATCATTTTTAATAACCTTTGGAAGTACTAAACAGTATAATTAATTCATTATTCATTCTTTAAGTTAATGAATATTTATCGAAAGACTATTGTGTGACAGAATAAGAAGTATATATATAACAAAGGAAGAGGTAAAACAGCCATTATCTGTAGATGAGTTTATTGTTCACCTTCTGGGTTTCAAGCTTTGACCTGTGGGGGGCAAGTGAGACTTGTGGAGGGGCTGTTCTTGGGGCTACCAGAGAAAGGGGGAATTGACCAAGTAGGACAGTGAGCCCATCCCTCACTATGCCTCTCCACTCCACTCAAAACAGAGTTTTGGTCCATTTTCCTCCACTTTACATATTTAAGTAATCAAAAATTTATTAGACATAAAAAGATTCAACAAAGAACAATTTTTAATTCATACAGTAAAGTTAATAATCAACTATAAACAGTAAGAGAATATACTAGGGAAATAATATTACTACTAAATATAACCAAAATTAGCAAACACCTAGGGAATACACTTATTTTGAAAATGTTTGGAACCTATTGAAAGAAAACTATAAAACTTTTATAAAAGACTTAACAGAAGACATTTTTAAAAAACGGAAATACCATATACTTGAAGGGGAAAATTCAGTACTGTGATTATATTAATTATTCCCCAAACGAATATGTAAATTGAACACAAGCTCAATAAGAAGGGTAGAGGTGGATGGGTAGAAACTAAAAGCCTAGAAACAGATACAACATTGCACTCTCATTTGTACGTGATAAGAAGAGTATTTCGGATCAGGTGAGAAAAGGATCAATGATTTCATGATTAGTGTTATAACTGGTTGGTCATATAAGGGAAGAAGTTATATTCCCACCTCACATATTACATCTAGGTAAATTACACCTAGATAAATTGCAAATACATTTGAGATTGACATGGAAAATACAAAAACCACCACCACCACCACCAAAAACTTTCAAAATAATTGAGTGAATGAATAAATGAATTGATGAAAAATATCAAATGAGCAAAATAAAACTACTGAGACAATTCAAATATGAAATGCACTCTGTGTGTTCCCAGGGAGGACCCTGTTAGGAATGTCAGACTATAGTTTTCTTGATGTGCGCAATGCTTTTCTAGTTTGTCACTTATGACCAAACCCTGCTCAGTTCTACAACCTGTGTTGGCCTGCCATCTTTTCCAGGTGACTTCACCTCACCCTGGCAGAATGCCCTCTGGGTGGGAGGGGTCCTGCAAGCTGACTCAGTGCCACAGGGGCCACCCTGGTCATGGAAAATGGGCAGGCACTCTTCCCTGCTGGAGGTGAGGCAGCCTGCTCCTAACCCAACCACCTGTCACAGCTGTTTGCCCTTCAGGCTTCTCAAGCCTGATTCTGACAGTAGTTTAGTTTGTCCTAATGCCCCAGGGAACCCGAGAAAACACTCACAAAAACCTGAAGGGAAAAGATTCAGCAAAATGAAACATTTAAACCTCTGTACGTAGAAAACAAGGTTAACAAAGATAAAAGCCAAAGAACACAACTGGAAAAAGTTATTCCCAATATATATGACAACATGTTAATATTCTTAACACTTAAAGACTCTCACAAACCAACGAAAAAAAGAATATCCCAATTTAAGAAGTAGGATAAGTTTTTGATAAGGTTCAAAACAGGCAAAACTTGGCCGGGTGCGGTGGCTCACTCATGTAATTCCAACACTTTGGGAGGCCAAGGCAGGCGGATCATGAGGTCAAGAGATGGAGACCATCCTGGCCAGTATGGTGAAACCCCGTCTCTAATTAGCTGGATGTGGTGGCATGCACCTGTAGCCCCAGCTACTTGGGAGTCCGAGGCAGGAAAATTGGGTTCCTTGAACCCAGGAGGCAGAGGTTGCAGTGAGCCAAGATCGCACCATTGCCCTCCAGCCTGACGACCGAGTGAAACTCTGCTGTCTCAAAAAAAAAAAAAAAAAAAAAAAAAAAAAAAAAAAAAAAAAAAAAAAAACCAGGCAAAACTGCACAGCCAGGATAGTGTGACATTTCTAAACCCTTTTGTCATTATCACATCACCCCTATGAAATGTTTATATATAAAACCTACGAGCAGGTTATATACATATGTATGTCTATATCTATATATATCTAGATAGATAAATAGATAGATAGAATATCTGTTTATATAGTGGGTAGGTATACCTGCATAGAATAAGATATTACCCCTCCCACAAGAACCAATTTTTGCCCCTTTTGGGGCAACATTGCTTCTGTCAGGAATGCATAGGATAGCACTCACCTTTAGAGGAAGGTGGATGAGAACCAGAAGGGGACGCAGGGGGACTTCCTAGGGCTGTTCATAATCCTTTCTTCATCCTGATGTAGTTACATGTGTGTGTGTTCACATTATGAAAATTTATAGAGCTCTATATTTATGATTTGTTTCCTTTTCTGTGTGTATATTATAGTTCAGTGAAAATTTAACATTAAAAAGTAGATCTAGTACACAAACAGGCATTTATGATATATATAAGATACCATTACATATATATAATGGTATCCCCATGTCTTAATCATTCTTTGATTATTAATGGGGCAGAATATTTTCCATAGACTCATTAGCCATATATGTATTATATATATGACTATTAATAATCAAAGAATGATTAAGACATTGAGGTATCCTTTTTCCCTAATTGACAAAAGTTAAAAAATAATAATACCCAGTAGTTTCAAAGGAGTGAAGAAAAAAGCACTCTCATATACCATTGATAAAGTAAATTAGAGAGCAATTTGAAAAGGCATCAAAAGGAGCCATTTAACTTTGTAACTCTATTTTGAGAAATTTTGTCTTTAAAAACATGAGTAAGTACTTAAACTCGAAATAAGTATGTTCAAGAATAATCATTGCAGTGAGACTAATAATGATAAATTTAGGGAAACAAGTAGTTTCTAACATTCAGAAATTGATTAAATATATTTGGTGGATTTGTTTAGCATAATATTATTTAGTCATTTGAAATTATAATGAAGTTCTTTAGCACCATGGTCAAGAACAAAAGCTCTGGGATTAAGTTGCTTGAAACTCAAATCCTAGTTTCTCCTGTCGACCTAAAGAAAGAAACTGAGGCGAAATTAATATAGAGAGTTCATTTGGCCCGAAGTTGAGGACAGCTTCCCAGGACACACTTCCAAGTTGCCTTGGGAAGTGCTTCCTCCCACCTTTGCCACCAACAGGTTTTCAAAGGCAAAGAGGAACAAGGAGTGGGCTGACTCATGGGAATTGTCACTGATATACAGAAATAACATTGGTTAATAATTGGCTATACATTGCTGAACTATAGGTTGTGAACTATAGGATGTCCAGCATATTGTTCTTAATCATTAGCAAATTTGTAAACCCCTCCTCCCAACCATTTATCTTCCTAACAAATTATCTGCTATCATTTTATTTAAATTATCAAGGCTCTTTCTGTGTTTCTTTCTCAAAGATTTGTAGCTAGGTCTAAGAAGTGTAGTTTTTTAACCTGAGCTTTTGAAGAAGGGACCACCCCAAATATGCAAAATGTCTAAAGTATATTTTAAATAAATATATTATTTTGGCCTTTTAAGTTGCCTTAAGAATGAGCAGTTTCTAAAAAATTGCTACCAAGTAAAGATCTTAACTTTCTTTTAAAAAGAAATTTTAATTAACTTATTTTTATGTAAATCAATGTAATAAACACGTTTTCAAGCAGTGGATTTGATTAAATTAGCAATAAACATCCCCACTCCAATTAGATAATGGACACAGCAAAACCTTTCTTCATGAATAGTGCCAATTCCTCTCAAACCAAATTATTATAGATTCTGATTAATGAGATTTTATTGCATTTCTCTCAAGCCTGTTAATTTTCTTGTAAGAGTATGTTTCGGGAGAATGGGACTCTCGGAAGAATTGTTTGGGAGGAGAAAAATGAAAGCGTATCTTGGTTTCCAAAAGCCTTTTGGCAATTTCCTGAGACCTAGTAGAGTTCTGACAACGTAATTGTCCTTCTCATGACCGTGATAGAAATTATAGCACAGCTCAATTTCAACTAGCAGGCACATTTCTGCAAGCGTAGAATTTAGTCCTATAGGTTCAACAAAGCCAAGCACAATTCAACAAGATACGACAGTAATTTTACATAAGTATAATACTTGCCAGCAAGGTGATATCTGGGATGATCAAACAATGTTGAAACTCATAGAATTTCAGAATTTGTAGATCTGCCACCTTCCATCTTCCCACATAAATACCATAAGATGAGACACATAAAACCCCAGAGATTTTTAATGACTTGCCAATCAATGTTTCCACAGTCTGTAGGTTGAGAAGACTAGACATCAGTTCTCTTGAGTCCCACTGGAGAGCCACTTGTGCTGCTCCATGCTGCTCATAGCAAAAACCAGAAACCATCAAGATCAGAGGTCACTAAACCAATCCAGCTGCCCCCTGTTTTTGTACAGTTTTAAATAATTGGAATAATAAAAATAAGAGTAAGACTTTGTGACACATGAATATTATATGAAGTTCAAATTTCAGTGTCCATAAAGCTTTGTTGGATCACAGCCGTACCCATTATTTTGTGTATTGTCTATGACTGTTTTCACTTTACAACAGCAGAGTTGAATAGTTGCAACAACAACCATATGGCCTGCAAAGCCCAAACCATTTATTCTCTAGATCTCCACCAAAAGTTTGCTGATCTAGACACGTACTTGACATCACAATGATTTGGAGAAAATAAATCCTCTAGATTTAATAGCAGTGAGCCACATTTCCAAATCTCAGTTCACATCAGCCAAATACCAAGATCCTTCCTTTAGACGAAAAAACTCTCATTACAGCCAAATATATTAAGAATACCGCTGGGCAAGGTGGCTCATGCCTGTAATCCCAGCAATTTGGGAGGCCAAGGCGGGCGGATCACCTGAGGTCAGGAGTTCAGAACCAGCCTGACCAACATGGAGAAACCCCATCTCTACTAAAAATACAAAATTAGCCTGGCATGGTGGCGCATGCCTGTAATCCCAGCTACTAGGGAGGCCGAGGCAGTAGAATCACTAGAACCTGGGAGACGGAGGTTGCAGTGAGCCGAGATCGCACCATTGCACTCTAGCCTGGGCAATGAGCGCGAAACTCAGTCTCAAAAAGAAAAAGAAATAAAAGAATACAAACTTCATCGACATCAGGACCTGTGTATATCTTTTAAGGCCATTGATATCAACTTGAAGAAGATGAAGGACATCATCAATGTCTGCTCCTAATTTCTCATATCCAGGTGATTATCTTTGGGAAGAGGAGCATTAAGGGTGGCAGAAGAACCATGTGACAGAAATGTAATACCAATCCATTTATTCTGTACTCTTCCTGATAATGCAAAAGAGTTAGATCTGGTAGTGCAATGGAAGTCATTTCTGATCATCTTGACACCTGCATTTCTTCTCATAGACAGGACATAACCTAAATATGTGACCTGACTTTCCACCTAGTGTTAAGTAGCCCAGAGTTTAAAATACTTAAGTTGCAGGGTCCAGGAGTTCATCCAGACTTTCCCTACTTTTGATCTACCTATTTTATGTTTCTATTACCATCCTTCAGGGTAAAGATGTGTATATTCCTCTGAACTATTCACCAGCTTGGAGCCCCTGTATAATTTGAGTTTATATTAGTGAGCCCAGAAGGAGTAGAATAAACTCTTCCAATGAAGAGCTAGAACTAAAAGACCACATAGGGGCCTATGTATTAATATTCATCAAAGGCACAATATAGAGCCTCTCATCTTGTCATATACTACTTCCAGACTTAATTCTCTGCTATTTAGTCAAAGTAAAATACAGAGGGAGTAATGAAATCACAGAACTGAGGTTCAGCAAGGTCCCTAGAGTTTAGTCTAACTTACTTTTGTGAAAGTGCATACCAAAGTCCTGAAAGTCTCAATAACTTTCCCAAGGTAACATAGTTAATGAATGGAAAGGCCATGTGTATCACAAACTCAAGAGTGTAAGAATTACTCAAGTTCCTTTTTTTATTACCAAGTTAATATTGGACCCAATTCCCAATCTGGATTTCTACTTTTAGTCCATATTGAGGCTCCCATTTTTCAAGATGGAGCAAAGCTTTTAGATTATTATGCAGCTCCCAACATCAGGGCTTTCTCCTGGTCCTTGGTCCCACAACCACACTGGTCAACACTGTTGACCCACTGTTTAACTAAATACAAGCCCTGTGGTCCAGAAACCTAGTGTTTCTGTCCTATGCTGAAGGCCGAGGAGTCCATGGTGAGGATAGAGACTCCAGTATCTAGCATCCAAGCCATGTTCATGCAACTTGCAACTGTCCCCAGGCAGCTACCATCAAGAGATATGAATGGATCCGTTGACTCCAGTCGTGATCAATCCTCTTCACACTCTCTGCTTCACATACCTTGATTCCTCTCCTTTGAGTACTCCTAATGGAATCCTTTCAATTTGTGTAGCTTTTATAAAGACTGGAAGGAAATAATTCCTGCTTTGGACCCTGTATCATGAACCTCTTTACAAGCAAAAACTAAACCCAACCTGGTTACTTATGAAACATGGAAGAGGGGGAATAAAAACTTTTTAAGGAGAACATGCATATATTAATATTTCAATAAATTGTCTATGATGTTTATAACAACAAATCTTTATATATTTAAGAACATACAGATGCTTAGCACCCCTTGGCCTAGCAGCTGCCAAAATTTCCTGCTTTGGAAAAAGCCATGGAATTGTGATGAAGCGTTTCATCTCTGGAGTCAGACATGCTAATATGAATCTTGGCTCTAAACTTACTAACTGTGTGACCTTGGAACCTCCAAGGGGTCTTGAGAGTAAACTAAATTCTCAAGTTTTTTTTTCCTCATCTATAAAATGAAGATAATAATAGTACCCACCTCAAAAAATTGGATGACAATTGAGATAAGGCTTAAAACATTTCAGTATATTAGCTTGGCACACTGTGAAGTAGATGGTCTGCATTTATCAGTTCTGTCTCCTTTAAGTAGCATCACGTTATAAAATAAGGATACCTGTTTCCTCACTAGTAAAATAAGGATACAGTTGCTTACTTTATAGAATATGTGTAGGTGTGAGGACTAGAGAGGATATAGAGTATGAGGATTAAATTAAGCAATCATCATACATTGGTGAACACTCATTACACATTATTTATAAAAATCAATAAAACTTTTTAAAAAAAAGATAATGGAGACCAGGGGATGAAAGAGAAGTTATTATTCTCTCTACTTAGAAAATCTTCTCTCATCAGAATTATTTTATCTGAAGGACCATCATAATTATATATCTGTGCCCCACTTAAGGTTTTTATTTACATCTGATCTAATATTTGCTAATGCTTCAACCTGCCAAAAGGCAGGTTGATTTGTGGTTTGTTTAAAATGAAGGCCCGAGTAAGTGGGCAGTTGAAAGTTATTTCCGCCATTTTTCCAGACTTCACCATGATGGAGGGTCTCTTAGCCCAGCAGCAGTGGCCTATGCTCAGTGTAACTGTATGATCTAGACCCATTTCAGATACTACATCTGGCTTCTTCCAGACTATCTCGTAATGTTGGCCAGAAAAACAAAGTCACTCGAGAAGCAATATTGTTTTATAACCTCCATTAGACTGGACGGAAGTGGATCAAAGAGGGCAGCAGAGTGCCCCAAATGCTTCTGAAGGATGAACTCCAAGGTAGAATTCTTTAAGCAGAATGTGAATGCTGGCTTTAATGCAAGAATCACCAGTTCAAGCAAAGTGCCACAAATGTGAACTCATAGCTCTGACTCACAGTGTGAATGGCAAGATGGGACAGCCGGCAGGTCCCCATAACAAACAGCCTTCTCTTAGGCCAGGTCTAAGAAACAGTTTATGAACAGGACACTCTGGACCAAAAGTGGCTACAGTTACAATTTGGAAAATAGTCTTCATGTGGGCTACAAAAGAAGAATTGGTAGTTGTGAAACAGGTTTGTTAATAACGCCCACACTCTTTGCTATTAACCAACATTAATATGTAGGCCAGTAATATCTGCCTAAAGAGTACGAGCCAGTCAGTATCAACAAAAATTCAGTAGACACGCATATAGTCCATAGATAGAATATTGGTACTTTATCTTGAATCTAGTTTTTTATGTGACTGATGGCAGCAAACATGGCACTTGGCACATGAAAATACTACTTAGAGAGCTGACAAGAGGATACTTCCAGTTTGTGTTTCTTATTTTATTTATAAGGCAGGTTTTGAGTATAACACTGGATAAATGAACCACCAGGACAAAAATAAGATTCATCAGATGCATAACACAGCAATTTGGAGATCCATTGTCAATAGCCAATTTATGGCTGTTACTGACTTTCAGAGACTAAAATGTCACAGAGAAACAGAAAAAAAAGCTATTGTGGGTTTATTTATACCTTCAGCTAGCATTATAACTATGCTTTCTTAGGAGTTAAAAAATGCCAATATTTGTATACCAAAGACAAAATGTTGTACTTGATTTCCAGAATTACCTAAGTACTTGGACCACCAACTGCAAGTTGACACCTTTACTCAATCAGGGTATAGCCTGAATGAATGTTTGTAGAAAGCAAAGCTTCTAGTGACTACTTTATTTCCCCAAGCTCTTCCTACATTTTTATTTTTAGAATATGAAGAGCAGGAAGAGTAAAGCAGCCCTTGATTAAAAGGAAGATTTTTCATTATTCCTTTAAAAACCCACCTCACGCCAGACCAGTCCAATCTGATTTTCAAAGGCATGGCTTCCTGAAGTAGAAGTGGTGAAAGATCCTCAGCCATCCTGGGAATCTTTCAGGTTTGTTAATAAAGTCTGAGCTATGAGCACTAAACAGAGAAATTCCATGGTAATGGAGTTTGGGGATTATTGTTTTCTATATAAATGAAGGTAAGCCCCTAGATGCAAAACCGCTCTTAACTTGTAACTTGGCTGTGAGACATCTGGTCGTAGAAACTGGTCTTGCATCTAGCAGCTAAAAATCACTTTGCTAACCACGTGCCCACTGGAAATCCTGAAAAAGGACTGTGTCTGGGGACCTCAGACCTCAGATAGACACTGGCATTTCCTTTTTCCTCTCTCTTCCCTTGTTTTCTTTTTCCTTTTCTTTCTTTCTTTCTTTTTTTTTTAAATGAGATCTTGCTTTGTCACCCAGGCTGGTGTGCAGTGATATGATCATAGCTCACTTCAGCCTCAACCTCCTAAGCTCAATCCTCTCACCTCAGCCTCCCAAATAGCTGGAGTGGTGCGTACCACCACGCCCAGCTACTTTACTTTTTATTTATTTTTTAGAGATGGGGTTCTCACCGTATTGGCCAGGCTGGTCTCAGACTCCTGACTTCAAGTAATCCTCCTGCCTCAGCCTCCCAAAGTGCTGGGATTATAGGCATGAACCACTGTGCCTAGCCTCCTCCCTGTCTTTAAGCCAGGTCTAATGGAAAGGATCTTGTAGTGAGCAATTTCTCAGAATGGTCTTAGACACACCCACTTCTCATGAGTTGGCTGGCTGTTTGTGTGACAACACATTCCACATTAACCTAACAACTTTTAGTGATGCAACTGTTGTAGATTAAGCTCCTGAGATAGCAGGTTTTGGAAAGATTAAGGGTGGAGAAAGACAAATGGAGTTGCATCATGAACTTCTACTCATGCACTTCTGGGTGACTGGACCAGTTGTCACCTGACCCTCTGGGCAGGAAGGGGAAAATATATCAAGTTGGCAAAGTTTGGGCACCTTATGTCTTTACTAGAAGACTTCTCTAGGAATGAATGTCTTCAGGCAGGTATTCACTGCCTAGTCACCTTATTGCCTTGGCATTGCATGGCCTTTTGATCTTCTTCCCTGTGCCATCTCCTACTCTAAGCTCAGCCCTGTCTTAGTTATTCATCAAAAGACCCCATATAACTCTACAAGTACCTACTATGTGTCAGCACTGTGCTAGACACTGTGGTTGCTAAGACAAACATCTATGACACCATCAGAATGTCTGATACTATGGCCATCTATGATACTATTGTCAGTATCTATGGAAGTCATGAGGTCTCACATACAGTATCTGCACCCCAAGGACTCTTTCTGTACTAGAGAAGATTGCCCTGGGAACATTCTCAGTTCAACTTAATAAGTGCTGCAATCATCATATGATAAATGTTATTCAATCTCAGATGAGAAGAATGACCAGTTTTCCCTGGGGAAGCTGAGAAAGGCTTCAGAGAAAAGATGAAGGGCAAAAAGATGATTTTATGTGGAGGAAATAGCACGTGCAACATTGGGAAAGCCTAAAATGGCATTTATCTGAATCCCTCTGCAAACTTCCAGGAAAGGTAGCCAGAGGCCACACAGCTGGTAATGGAAGAGCTAAAGCCAGAACCTAGTCTCCTCATACCCAGGCTGTTGGCCTTTTCACTGCCTATTCTTGGAACCATTCCCATTGGGAAGAAGCCTCTTTTAGGTAAACGCAAATCTGGCAAATGATATGCCCATGTTTTATTCCTAAATACCAGTTTGTCTTCCTGTTCCATAATATATCTTTGATGATACAAAGTTTGAAATTACAATGTAAACTTTAAACATTGCACCAAATCTTGAGTCAGATTGACTATTAGAACACTTGTTTTTCAAAAAATGGGGGAAGGATTCCCTATTTAATAAACGGTGCTGGGAAAATTGGCTAGCCATAAGTAGAAAGCTGAAACTGGATCCTTTCCTTACTCCTTATATGAAAATTAATTCAAGATGGATTAGAGATATAAATGTTAGACCTAATGCCATAAAAACCCTAGAAGAAAACCTAGGTAATACTATTCAGGACATAGGCATGGGCAAGGACTTCATGTCTAAAACACCAAAAGCAACGGCAACAAAAGCCAAAATTGACAAATGGGATCTAATTAAACTAAAGAGCTTCTGCACAGCAAAAGAAACTACCATCAGAGTGAACAGGCAACATACAGAATGGGAGAAAATTTTTGCAATCTACTCATCTGACAAAGGGCTAATATCCAGAACCTACAAAGAACTCAAACAAATTTACAAGAATAAAAAAAAAACAAACAACCCCATCAAAAATTGGGCAAGGGATATGAACAGACATTTCTCAAAAGAAGACAGTCATACAGCCAACAGACACATGAAAAAATGCTCGTCATCACTGGCCATCAGAGAAATGCAAATCAAAACCACAATGAGATACCATCTCACACCAGTTAGAATGGCAATCATTAAAAAGTCAGGAAACAACAGGTGCTGGAGAGGATGCAGAGAAATAGGAACACTCTTACACTGTTAGTGGGATTGTAAACGAGTTCAATCATTGTGGAAAACAGTATGGCGATTCCTCAACAATCTAGAACTAGAAATACCATATGACCCAGCCATCTCATTACTGGGTATATACCCAAAGGATTATAAATCATGCTGCTATAAAGACACATGCACACGTATGTTTATTGCGGCACTATTCACAATAGCAAAGACTTGGAATCAACCCAAATGTCCATCAATGACAGACTGGATTAAGAAAATGTGGCACATATACACCATGGAATACTATGCAGCCATAAAAAAGAATGAGTTTGTGTCCTTTGTAGGGACACGGATGCAGCTGGAAACCATCATTCTCAGCAAACTATCGCAAGAACAGAAAATCAAACACCGCATGTTCTCACTCATAGGTGGGAATTGAACAATGAGATCACTTGGACACGGGAAGGGGAACATCACACACCGGGGCCTATTATGGGGAGGGGGGAAGGGAGGAGGGATGGCATTGGGCGTTATAACTAATGTAAATGACGAGTTGATGGGTCCTGACGAGTTGATGTGATGGGTGCAGCACACCAACATGGCACATGTATACATATGTAACAAACCTGCACATTGTGCACATATACCCTGGAACTTAAAGTATAATCAAAAAAAAAAAAAACAGAAAAAAACACTTGTTTTTGTTGTTGTTGTTGTTTGTTTTTTGTTTTGTTTTGTTTTTTTGAGATGGAGTCTCACTCTGTCACCCAGGGTGGAGTGCAGTGGGGCAATCTCGGCACACTGTAACCTCCGCCTCCCGGGTTCAAGTGATTCTCCTGCCTCAGCCTCCTGAGTAGCTGGGATAACAGGCATGCACTACCATGCCAGGCTAATTTTTTTTTTTTAATATTTTTAATAGAAATGGGGTTTCACCATGTTGGAGAGGTTGGTCTTGAACTCCTGACCTTAGGTAATCCACCTGCCTCGGCCTCCCAAAATGCTGGGATTACAAGCGTGGGCCACCGCACCTGGCCTAGAACGCTTGTTTTACTATGTCTTCTAATAACTTTGGGGATAAATAAATTCTGGTTTGAAAAGCAAGGCCCCTCAGTGTGACCTCTCATGAACGGCAAAGATCAAGAAGTGTCCTCTTCAACATGAAATGCAATAGAAATCTTAGAACTGACCATTCAGTACCTTCTCACTATTTTAGCACAGTAAGAAAACTAATTTACCAATTTAAATACATTCTTATATCATACTCTGTATATTAAACTATGTTGATCCTTGGGCAAAAGGAAGTATGTTTATAGCGGCCCTAAACATGATAACAATACTCCTGTAACTTAAATCCGAGCAACAGCTCCTATGTTCTATGTGTGTAAATTACAGCATCTCTCCACTTGTACATTTTTCCGTTCTGTCAGTTATATCATTTAGAAAGCATTGCTCAATAAAAACAGGAGGCAAGACGCATGTGTAATATTAAATTTTCTAATAACCACATTTAATAAGGAAAAAAACGGTAAAATCAATTTAATTATACATTTTCTTTAACACAGTATGTCAGACTATTGCCATTTAAATGTGTAATCACTATAAAAAATATCGGGCTGGGTGCAGTGGCTCACACCTGTAATCCCAGCACTTTGGGAGGCCAAGGCGGGTGGATTGCCTGAGCTCAGGAGTTCGAGACCAGCCTGAGCAACACGGTGAAACCCCATCTCTACTAAAATACAAAAAATTAGCCGGGCGTGGGGGCATGCGCCTGTAGTCCCAGCTACTCGGGAGGCTGAGGCAGGAGAATTGATTGAATCCGGGAGGCCGAGGCTGCAGTGAGTCGAGATCACACCACTGCACTCCAGCCTGGGCTACAGAGCGAGACTCTATCTCAAAAAAAAAAAAGTACTATTTTACATTCTTTTTGTCATCATACTATGGCTTCAGAAAATGACACATATTTTATATTTACAGCATATCTTAATAAAGACATTAAATTTCCAATAATTAATATGAAATATGTTATCAAAAAATAAATTTGCAGTTGGTGATGTTACTTAAAATTAAATAAAACTTGAAATTCAGTTTCTCCATTGCACTAACCACATATAGCTGGTGGCTACCATATTGGACTGTGCAGACCTAGGAGTTCAAGTGATAGCAAACAGAAAATATGAGGAGCGAGCATCAACATTTGCTGTAGCAAAGCATGAGGGGATTATGTTTAAGGAGGGATCAAAGGGCAAACATATAAGCGATTGTAAAGAGGTAAAAACTACACTTTGGAGTTAAACTAGATTATCTCTGTTGCTTTTTATTGGTAACCTCTTAACTCTCAGTTTTCTTATCTGTGAAGTAAAAATACCTGCATTATTGGCTTCTAAGATTAAATGAGAGAACCTAAATAGTGGGCTTAACAAGTATCTAGTACACTCCAAAGGTTCAATAAATTATAAGATTCAATAAATTATTGGTATCTATGGAAGTCATTGAATCCGTTTTGCATTTAGGTGTGGGGAAACTCTGATGGGGTTATAATTTAATTAATTACTTGTGAGATGTAGAGTAAAAAGAGAGAATTGTGGGTGTTTTTTGTAAATTTTATTTCACTTACGGCATGGTGAAAAGTGCACCAGTCGTAAGTATACAGCTCAATGGATCTTCACAAAGCAAACATACCTACGTAACAAATGCAGAAATAGAACATTCAGAGAATCTAAAAACCGTCTTCATGCTCCTAATAAAAATAACTACTATCCTGACTTCTAACACTGTAGATTTGTTTTGCCTGTTTGCAAACTTTACGTAAACGAAATCATACAGCCTGTACTTTTTTAGATATCTGACTTCTTTCACTCAACAACAGATTTGTGAGATTTATCCACAATGTTGTGTGGAGCAGCAGTTCGTTCTTTCTCATTGCTGTATTGAATTCCACTATACAAATACCCCACATTGTATTTTTCCATTCTACAATAGTTGAATATTTGGGCTATTTCTAGATTCGGGCAATGGCAAATCTTCCTGCTACAAGCACTCTTGTATAGGTCTTTTGGTGATGTGTATGTACTGGAATTTGAGTTTTCAATCTTGGCCTTGTTGAAAAGTGAAGGCTCACTCCTCATGTAATTTTATGTGCAGGCACCTTGGATAAGCACAAGGAGCTGGAGGACCTTGTGGCTAAGTTCCTGAATGTGGAAGCAGCTATGGTCTTTGGGATGGGATTCGCAACTAACTCAATGAATATCCCGGCATTAGTTGGAAAGGTGAGAAGTTTGTTAACATAATTGTCTTCTACTGTATTACTCCTAAGAATTGTAACTCTGAGCAGGTCCTTGTTAGAAGTATGGCTGAGATGGGCACGGTGGCTCATGCCTGTAATCCCAGCACTTTGGGAGGCCGAGGCAGGTAAATCACAAGGTCAAGAGATCAAGACCATCCTGGCCAACATGGTGAAACCCCATCTCTACTAAAAATACAAAAATTAGCTGGGCGTGGTGGCGCGCACCTATAGTCCCAGCTACTCAGGAGGCTGAGGCAGGAGAATTGCTTGAAACCAGGAAGTGGAGATTGCAATGAGCCAAGATCAGGCCACTGCATTCCAGCCTGATGACGGAGCGAGACTCCATCTCAGAAAAAAGAAAAAAAAAGAAGAAGTATGTGTGAGAAGGTTCTTTTCTTAGGAGAAACTGACTGGAAATCGGTATTTTTGAATAAGTATGCAGCTTAGTCCAGCAAATCTTTTCATGATATTGCTGATTATATAATTGCAACCCTAGACATGGGTCAGAATTCATCTTCAAAGACAGTTTAACAAAGCAATCATAATTTTGGGCTCCTGAGTTCCCATTTGCAACTTCTCATAGCTAGTATTTATTAAGCATTTACTTGGACAAAATATTTTTCCTATGTTACTCATTTATTTTTTCATTCAATAAACCAATTCTTGAGAATCTACTATGTCCTCATATAAGGGAAGATACAAGACATACAAAGATGAACAAGACCTGTGTCTTTTAAATTTATGTACTTTAGAGTCTAACGGGGGAAAAATATACTGAACAAAGTAGGACAAATACCATAGAAAAGGCATGCCCATATTTGAGGAAGGACAAAGAGCTGCCCAAAACCCTTCCTGAGAAAGTCTGCAATGTCTGTGCAAAAATGGTGAGAGGAGAACAGAATTTTAACTGATAAATAAGTTGTATTTAGGACACGAAGAGGGAACAGCATGTGTAAAATACATAGGTTTGGAGGAACTAGAATATAGAATGGTGGTCAAAGAAAAGATCAGAAATGAAAGCAGGTGCCAAATGGCAATGAGCCATATAGTGACAATCATGCCGGCGTTTGAAATTGTTCCTCAGAAAAAAAAAATGGGAAGTTGGCTGGTTCATTGCAAGTAAGCAAGTACATTAATCAAATTTATGCCTTTGAAAATGTGTCTCATCACAACTACATGCAATGTATGGTCTTAGACTGGATTTTGCAATGAACAACATCAAAGGAATGATGATGTCTATTAAGAGCTTTAAGACATCATTAGCAAAGTTGGGGAAATTTAAATTTGAACTGTCTATCAAATGATAGTGTTGTAAAAGCATTGAACTTCTTAAATGTGATCATTGAATTGTGATTTTTGTAGGAGAATGTCCTGTTCTCAGGAAAGGCGAAGTAGTAGGCTTACAAATAGCTCCTAAATGTTCCACCAGAAAAATTACAAAAATGCATATATCTAGAGTACAAATATATGGGAATGTTTGTGGCTTTTGCCTCAGAAAAACTCAAAACATGGCTATGTGTGAAACTATAGAAATATAAGGGAAAATTCAAAGATTCTGGAAGGCCACAAAAGACAAATGTTCACCATAATTTGCCTGTATTTTTGGTATGCTTAAGCAGTTTTGCGATTTAGAAATGTTTAACTTAAAAAGAAAAATAATTTTACAAAGAGTAACTTGCAAGCAGTAAGTTAGACTGACTTAATCCACATACCGCAGACTGAATTGCCATCTATACTTTTCCATATTCAAAGTTTTTGACTGTAAAACAGTGATGTTTTTGCCTACATGGGATGTTAATACAGTGGAAAACGAGAATCAGAAGTAAGAGCTTAAATTGTCCTGCACAAAAGACCCCTGCCTTTCAGTAGGAATAACTACAACTGTTCCAAATAATCCCTCATGGAAGTGCCCCTACAAGTTCATAACCCACCCAAAAACCTACCAATCTTCCTGTCGGAGATCAACACTTTAGGCTCTCCCTGGTGCTTAACAAAGAT
Source organism: Macaca nemestrina (assembly GCF_043159975.1). Lineage (NCBI taxonomy): Eukaryota > Metazoa > Chordata > Mammalia > Primates > Cercopithecidae > Macaca > Macaca nemestrina. The sequence continues at coordinate 46,707,789 of NC_092139.1, forward strand.
CTTGGATGAACTTCTCGACTGCAAACTCTACGTAAATGTTGCCGTGAACATGTAATATCTTAAAACAACTCCCATCTCCATCAGCTGACTGCTATACATGATTTTATCCATATAGACACCAGGTTAAACTCTTGGCCTTTTAGAATTAAAGTGAGTTTTAGAAATTGGTGTTGCGGGTTTTAGAGTGCCTTCCTGTCCCCTCAAGTTGTTTTTCCTTGGTTTTATTTATTGGCTTGTGTTTTGTGTGCTTGCTTTCTGCACAGGGATGCCTCATTTTAAGTGATGAGTTAAACCACACATCGCTTGTGCTTGGGGCCCGACTCTCAGGTGCAACCATAAGAATCTTCAAACACAACAGTGAGTGTCAATGTATTTATTCAACATGTACTGGCTTGCTCCTAGAAGAAAGTAAAGATTATTGATGAGGCTTTGTTCTGTTTTTCAAGCTGACAACGTAGCCTCATGAAACACAATTATGTTTATATTCACTACTGGCTTGTTAACCTCTGGTGACCTGGAACAAATGGTTGAAGAGCATTAAACATCCAGATTGTTAAGTGTAACCCAAACACATTAATGTCACTGTTAGTGGTTTTGCAATGTGGCCTCTAGAGCCACGATTGATCTCTTAGGACTGCCATTTAATTATCAGAAGTGTTATAACTCTTCCCTTTCTACAACTCTGTCTTGAGGAAGTTTGGAGACTTAAGTTTTGTGTTATGGTCGGTTAAAAAATGAGCCTATTCCTTAGAAGAATGCCTCCTTTTACTTTGCCCACCCACAGATGCTCAGCTCCCCACCTAACAAAACCATCTATTCAACTTCATTGAAATGTCCTTTCAGGCTCTGGTTTGTGCGGTTGGGTGGTGAGGAGCAGGCAGAAGCCTATTTCTTTTGGAGACTTGATGAGGCAGCATGGAAATCATCAGGGAACACTTTGAAGGAGGTGGATGGTGGTGGACACCTGAGTTCTCTCGTCCAGCTATGCTCCTGACTTACTGCGTCACTTTGTATAAATCCTTTCATCAGAGATTCTTTTTTTCAGTGCCTGATTATTTTTGTTGCTCTTCCCTGAAACATCTCTTTCTTTTCCAAGAGCAGCCTACTGCTCTGCCCTACGCCAAGAGGAATGAAGTGATTATGCTCAGCTCTTTCATGTCAAACTTCTGCCAACACTTCTCATGGCATTTCTTCACTACAACATAAACAATGAAGGAATAAATTCATCTTTAGTTCATTATGTCTTCTCTCTTTTATCTGCCTTTGAGTATTCCATCTGGTTATCCTAGTTGAGGGATTTTTCCTTGTGCCATTACCAAAATTGCAAACCAAATGATAGTGTGAAAAGAGCACTTAGGTGTCTTCACATTTGATTAGTTTGCATTTATGGAGCACATTAAAGCCCTTTTACAAAACAAAAAATAAATAAATAAATAAATAAATAAATAAATAAATAAATAAATCCTTTCATCTTTCTTGCATTCAGTTTCCTCATCTGTAAAATGAGGTGTCAAACTCTGTGATAGGTAAGGATCCTCCTAGCTGAAGGGTTTTGATTCTAATTTGTTATTGTCGTTGGAAAATTCCCTTCTGTCTGTGCATGTGTGCATCCATGCACACACATGCACACACGTGTACACATATAAATTTGTTTTCTCTTTCTTCCTTACCACCTTTCTCTCCTGCCTTCCCTTCTCCATTTTTCCCTGTTCCTCCTTCCTAGCTCTCCCCTCCATCCTCCAAGGAGGTAACAAAGTTTGAAGTGACAAGAAGAAGGTTGACAGAGAACTGAGGAAGAATTGTTTCAATTCTGTTCTGCCCACCTCGCAGCAATCTTAAACCAAAGGACAATTGTCCCATGAGGGAGGAAACAAAATGCATGGGAGTATTCTCAAGTGAACCCCCTTGTCTAACTCGTACAGTTGTTCAACTGAAAAATCTATGGCTCTCACTGAGTGGGGTGAGGTCTGGCTATGCCTTACTGAGCCATTTTCAGTAGCTATGTGAAGATGAACACTTAGAGTGAAGTTCAGGACCAGACCTTCCAGAAGAGCCAAACTGTGGCCTGCTCAGACTTAGACGGTGGCTATAACATCTAGCTTAATGTCATTCAAAATACGTTGACTTCGTTTGTCCATTTCGCATCGGACACTCAATTTTGCCTTTAGACTTTGATAAGCCAAGTTAAATTCTTTCAGCTCTGCCTGAAATATCACAGATTGTCACATCTAGACTCAAATCATTTTGGCAGTGTTGGGAATTCATGTTTGGAGTAGACATCTTTCAGGGCTCCGAGTACATTTATTAAGAGAGTACAAGGAATGCCTTTGGTATTAGCTCAAGTGTGTTGTGCCCTTTGATTCTTCAACGTGACAGATGATTGCTGATCAAAGGCTCTGTCTAGTTGGCAAAGGATAAAGGGGATAGCTAGGCAGTCATTCAACTGTAGTTCCATCTACGTATGTGGTTAAACGTGATAATCTCACTTCCAGAGAGAGACATAGTTGGATTATTATCTCTCTGGAACAGATCAACACTATCATCATCAATGTAAACCTCTTATTTCTTCACTCCATTCTACTGTGTCACTGCTCTTAACGCTAGCTGCACAATAGTGGCATCTAGGGAACATCCATAAAAGACCAATGACTGTGCCCACCTCAGATCAACTCAGTCCAAATATCTGTCATATGCATAGACAGATAAGTAAACATACATACATATATAAATGACCAACTGGGAGACTAAACGTAAGCTCCATTAATCATTGACCAAGCATTCCCTAGTCTCCAGCTTAAGGCTTTTAGGGTAGAAATCCTCCAAGATGACCGCTGCTGGGTTGGGGCCAAGACATCCGCATTTTTTTCAGAGTTCCCCAGATGATTATAATGCATGCTGAGAGATATTAAGACCTAGAATCTTATTGTTTTGAACCTCCTTTAATCTAAGCTGTCCTGAGACCTTGTCAGTGTGCCCTGGGATATACCACCAGACAACTGTCATATTAGTTATCCTCACTCTTCCTCTTTCTACTCTTTTACACTCGTGATTGAAAGTTGGCAGAGAATGTGTTCCGAGCCAAAATTTATTAAGCATTTATTGAGCTTCTGATTCAGAAGGACTATAAAAATGATAAGGAATATCTTAGCTACCTGAGGGCTTGGAATCTAGTAGGAAAGGCAGATGTGTATGCAAGTTACTGTATAAAGTGAAATGGGCCATGATGACATCAAGTAGTGGTTAAGAGTATGGACTTTGGCTACAGCACTTTCTCACACCCACTAAAATAGCTAAAATTAAAAAGGTGACAATACCAAATGTTAGCAAGGATATAGAGCGACTAGAACATGCACCCATTGCCTATGGAGTGTAAAATGATACAACTTCTTTGGAAAGTTATTTGGCAAAGTTTTATAAAGCAAAACATGCCCCTGTATATGACCCAGAAATTCTATACCTAGATATTTACCCAAAAGGAATGAAACTGTGTGTCCACTAAAAGGCTTGTACAAGAATGTTCATAGCATCTTTATTCATAATAGCCAAAATCTGGAAACAATCCAACTGTCTACCAACAGGAGAGTAGAAAAAAACTGTTACTTATTTATACAATAGAACACTACTCTACAATTTAAAAAAAGCAACAAGCTACTGCTACACATAACATGGCTGACTCTCAAGAAAAATTATTTTAATTAGTTTGAGTGAAATAAACCAGACACAAATGTGTATACATACTGTGTGAGTTCATTTACAGTCAATTCAAAAATAGACAAAACTAATCTATGATGATATAAATCTTATTAATGCTTGTCTCTGGTTTGGAGGGAGGGAATTGGTGAGAAGAGGCATAAAAGAACTGTCTGGGACGATATTTTGATGGGGTAATGGTTACGTTCTTATGTAAATTCATGGAATTGTACACTTAATATCTGTATGTGTCCCTGTAAGTAAATTTAAGCTAACAATATTATTATAATCATACAATATATATAAAATTAAAACCATTGCTCCAATATTTTGAAACAGAGTACAGGCTTTGACCCATGCATTTGTGTCCTTATCCTCTAGCTTATTAGACTGTGAGACCATGGTCCTAGACACACTACTTTACGTTGTGGATCTCAATTTTCCTATTCCAAAACTGAGGATAATTGTGATACACAAATAATACCATGGTTGGAAAAGGCATATAAGTGCTTAGCACAATGCCTGGCAATGGAAACTACTGAATTATTTGTAGTTGCTACATTATTACTATTATTACCCTCGTCATTGTCGTCAGTGCCACTAAGGGACAGTAGAAAACATTATGGAAAAATAAAGAATCTGTTTCTCCTTGGGAACTGCATAAAATGGAGGGCATTTGCAGTAGATGCTGAAGGATTAAGATAATTCTAATCAGGAAAGAAGAAAAGATTATTTCAAGCAGAAAACTAATCTGGAGCATGCACAGAGCAGCAGGACTTTCAGCGTGACCTGAACGTGGGGCTGAACTACTAGAGCAGAGGCTGACAGATAAGACCTTGGCCAGTTAATGTACAAAAATTAAGATGCATACACAAGTTAAGAATGTATGTACTTCAAAAATCAACAAAAGGCACCTGGAATTTCCACTTCTCACCATACTGTTCCCTGAATAAACTGGTTTTTCTCAAAACATTTAGTTGCCTTCTCATATGTCTAGTAGAGATGGAAACAGAGACACAAGCTTTAAGTTAAAGCTTTGAACAGCATTGGATGAAAAAAAAAATACTTAATAATTCTGAAGATCATCTGTCTCTAAAGCAGTGTTCTCTCAGAATTTCTCTATTCTCTGTTTGTTTGATTTTTTTATTGTTTTGTTTTGTTTTGTTTTTGTTTTTCCATTTGCTATTGCTTGGAAGTCATCAGTGAGGGGCGAACGGACCCTGTGTGTCTCCAGATATGATACCCTAAAAAGCCTTTGACATCATTTATATGGGATGCAGGTTAGGGCACTGAATCCTATCACTAGACAACCCCAAATTAGGAATGGTCTATTTTTAAAAAAGGAATTGTATTTTCTAAACATATCAATACTATAAGAGACAGTGAAAGGTTGAGGAAATGGCCCAGATTAAATCATATGAAAGAACAGTATCAACCAAGTGCAATGACAGGTCCTAAACTAGATTCCAAAAGAGACAGAAAATGCATAAAGGAAATTACTAGGCTGATTTGAAAAATTGGAAGATGTGTGGTAAATTAGATAATACTAGATAAGAATAGTGTATCAACATTAAAACTACTGAAGTGGATCATTTCACCATAGTCCAGGAATAGACAACCTACGGCCTGTGAGCTAAGAACACTTTTACATATTTAAAGCATCGTATAAAGAACAAAGAAGACTACACAACAGAGACTGTATGTGGTCTACAAAGCCTAAAGTAAAACTATCTGGATTTTTATAGAAAAAGTTTGCTGAATCTTGCTGTAATCATATAAAAATACCCTGTTCTTAAGGGGGAGAATACCCTATTCTTAAAGAAGACACACTGAATTATTTAGGGGTAAAGACCATGATATATGCAACTTAGTCTTAGTTCAGGGAAAAAATTTTGTGTGTGTGTGTATGTGTGTGCACACACACACATTTAAACACAGGTGGACAGACATAGCTATAAATATGCACAGACGAGATGATTAAGCAAATGGGATAAAGTGTTAATAGGTTAATCTAGGTTAAAGTAAGTGGGTGTCCTTTACAGTCCTTTTATTCTTGGAATTTTTCTGTTATGTTTGAAATTATTTCCAAGTAAAATTTTTACTTAAATTCTTAACTTTTTGCGAAATTATAATTTAAGAGTTACATTTTATCTCCCGATTGTACAAAGCTCTCAAAACATTCAGCAACTTATTCTTCATGCCCTCCCTTTGTACTCGTGAAAAATAGATAATAGTTATTATCTCTATCCTAACAATGAATGGTAGCTGTTGTTATTAATACTAGCAGCTAGCATTTATTGAGAAAGGCCTCTGTGCCAGATGCTGAGCTAATGGCCTTCTCTTATTTATTTAGCCCTGTGAAGAATTCCATGAGGTAGGAACTGCTTTACAAATGAGAAGATTCAGGCTTAGAGTTATTAAGCAACTTGTCCAAGATCATACAACTGATTAATAGTGAAGCCTGGAGCTGTCTGGGTAAATACTGCCCTTCCCAACTAATTGAGAATTGGGTGCAGCTAGGGTCAGAGTCTCTCCTCTAATCCATGGGAGTTTATTATGCCTAAGCTGCTGTTGCTCTTCTGCTCTCTTTGGTAGGAAAAATAATGCTCACCCCCCAAAAATGTCCATGCCCTCATCCCCAGAACCTGTGAACATTATGTTGCCTGGCAAAGGGAATTCAGGTTGCAGATGGAATTCAGGCTGCAAAACAGCTAACCTTAAAGTAAAGAGACTATCCACGTAGGTCTGGTGCAATCATAGGGTTATTAAATGTGGAAAAGACAAGCAAAAGAGTGAGGGTCAGGGGAATGCAATGTGAGAAAGACTTATAGAGCCCTTGCTGACTTTGAAGATGAAAGAAGACCACAAGCTAAGCAATGCAGGAAGCATTTCCCCAGAAGCCGGAAAAACCAAGGACACGGATTCTCCCCTAGAGTTCTAGACAGAGATACAGCCCTGCCAATATCTTGATTTTTCACCCAGTCGAACCCATTTCAGACTTCTGACCTCTAGAACTGTAAGAGAAGTTTGTGTTGTCTTAAAGTCACTAAGTTTACTCTAACTTCTTATAGCAGCAATAGGAAAGTGCTAGGCTTTCATTCACAGGTGCACAAAACCCTTGTTCCCACACACCCAAATGTTTAAATACAACTTTGAAACATGAGCATATTCTGCTTCTGTTGTATTTACATCAAAAAACAGCCCCCTTGAGAGCAGGGTTATTTCCAGGGTCCTCTGAATGACTTCTTTCTTGAGAGGTGAGGGAAGCAAAAAGTATAAGGAGAGGGAAAGAACTGAATGAAGTTAAAATATGTGCAGCATCAGTTGCTGCTGGCTCTGTTTCTTGCTCTGCCATTCCCAGGAGAGTACTAACTGCTTTAGTATGCAGTGATGCCTTAATCCTTGATACGCATCCACACAGATTGGACTGATAATACAGAGATTGTTTAGGATCTTCAGAACCTGTGTGTGCATGACACATACAACCAGTCCAGATAGAAGCTAATAACTTGTGAGACAGGTTTTAAGAATGGCCACCTGCACTGGAGCATCTGCACACACTGGGATTGTGGAATTTCATGCAACCCTAAACTTGTTCTGCTCTCATGGACTGTCATCTGCTTCATGTCCTCTCCTTACACCTTAACAGTACTCTTCCGCCTGTTGGAGAGGAGGAGGTTCTATTTTTTTGTAGTACCAGTGGAAGTGGACATCCTTAGTTATTTAATCCAACTATAAATGAACCAGAATTCTGGGCCCTTGAGTTTTTGAATTATCTGTAGGAAAAAGGTACCTAAGGTATACTTAAACTTACTCAGACCATCATGATAAACTTTTAAGCCTGTGTGAATAGGCTTGACCATTAACTCCAAACTATTCATTATTCCTCTCTCTCCATTTCCCACAAAGCCACAATGAATACCTGAGAAGATTAAATAGAAGGAAAGTTCTGCAAGGGAGCAAAATCAGAACACCGAAAGTCTATTTCCTTAAAAAAAATAGAAAAAGACTCAGAAGTGCATTTTTAGTGATGCTAAATTCAAAACTGGGTACTAGAGCCAGGCCTGGTGGTTCATAACTGTAAGCCCAACTACTTGGTTAGCTAAGATGGATCACTTGAGGCCAGGAGTTCAACACCAGCCTGAGCAACATAACAAGACTTTATTTCTTTCTTTTTTTTTTTTAATACTTTAAGTTCTAGGGTACATATGCACAACGTACAGGTTTGTTACATATGTATACATGTGTCATGTTGGTGTGCTGCACACATTAACTCATCATTTACATTAAGTATATCTCCTAATGCTATCCCTCCCCCATCTCCCCACCCCACAACAGGCCCCAGTGTGTGGTGTTCCTCACCCTGTGTCTAAGCGTTCTTATTGTTCAATTCCCACCTATGAGTGAGAACATGTGATGTTTGGTTTTCTGTCCTTCCAAGAGTTTGCTCAGAATGATGGTTTCCAGCTTCATCCATGTCCCTACAAAGGACATGAACTCATCCTTTTTTATGGCTGCATAGTATTCCATGGTCCACATTTTCTTAATCCAGTCTGTCACTGATGGACATTTGGGTTGATTCCAAGTCTTTGCTATTGTGAATAGTGCTGCAACAAACATACGCGTGCATGTGTCTTTATAGCAGCCTGATTTATAATCCTTTGGGTATATACCCAGTAATGGGATGGCTGGGTCAAATGGTATTTCTAGTTGTAGATCCTTGAGGAATTACCACACTGTCTTCCACAATGGTTGAACTAGTTTACAGTCCCACCAATGGTGTAAAAGTGTTCCTATTTCTCCACATCCTCTCTAGCACCTGTTGTTTCCTGACTTTTTAATGATCGCTATTCTAACTGGTGTGAGATGGTATCTCATTGTGGTTTTGATTTGCATTTCTCTAATGGCCAGTGATGATGGGTACATTTTCATGTGTCTGTTGGCTGCATAAATGCCTTCTTTTGAGAAGTGTCTGTTCAGATCCTTCACCCACTTTTTGATGGGGTTGTTTGATTTTTTTCTTGTAAATTTAAGTTATTTGTAGATTCTGGATATTAGCCCTTTGTCAGATGGGTAGACTGCAAAAATTTTCTCCCATTCTGTAGGTTGCCTGTTCACTCTGATGGTAGTTTCTTTTGCTGTGCAGAAGCTCTTTAGTTTAATTATATCCCATTTCTCAATTTTGACTTTTGTTGCCATTGCTTTTGGTGTTTTAGACATGAAGTCCTTGCCCATGCCTATGTTCTGAATGGTATTGCCTAGGTTTTCTTCTAGTGTTTTTATGGTTTTAGGTCTGACATTTAAGTCTTTAATCCATCTTGAATTAATTTTTGTATAAGGTATAAGGAAGGGATCCAGTTTCATCTTTCTACATGTGGCTAGCCAGTTTTCCCAGCACCATTTATTAAATAGGGAATCCTTTCCCCATTTCTTGTTTTTGTCAGGTTTGTCAAAGAACAGATGGTTGTAGATGCGTGGCATTATTTCTGAGGGCTCTGTTCTGTTCCACTGGTCTATATCTCTGTTTTGGTACCAGTACCATGCTGTTTTGGGTACTGTAGCCTTGTAGTATAGTTTGAAGTCCAGTAGTGTGATGTCTCCAGCTTTGTTCTTTTGGCTTAGGATTCTCTTGGCAATGTGGGCTGTTTTTTGGTTCCACATGAATTTTAAAGTAGTTTTTTCCAACTCTGTGAGGAAAGTCATTGGTAGCTTGATGGGGATGGCATTGAATCTATAAATTACCTTGGGCAGTATGGCCATTTTCATGATATTGATTCTTCCTATCCATGAGCGTGGAATGTTCTTCCATTTGTTTGTGTCCTTTTTTATTTCGTTGAGCAGTGGTTTGCAATTCTCCTTGAAGAGGTCCTTCACACCCCTTGTAAGTTGGATTCCTAGGTATTTTATTCTCATTGAAGCAATTGTGAATGGGAGTTCACTCATGATTTGGCTGTCTGTCTGTTATTGGTTTATAGGAACGCTTGTGATTTTTGCACATTGATTTTGTATCCTGAGACTTTGCTGAAGTTGATTTTCAGCTTAAGAAGATTTTGGGCTGAGACAATGGGGTTTTCTAAATATACAATCATGTCATCTGCAAACAGGGACAATTTGACTTCCTCATTTCCTCATTGAATACCCTTTATTTCTTTCTCCTGCCTGATTGCCCTAGCCAGAACTTCCAACGCTATGTTGAATAGGAGTGGTGAGAGAGGGCATCCCTGTCCTGTGCCAGTTTTCAAAGGGAATGCTTCCAGTTTTTGCCCATTCAGTATGATATTCGCTGTGGGTTTGTCATAAATAGCTCTTATTATTTTGAGATACATCCCATTAGTACCTAACTTATTGAGAGTTTTTAGCATGAAGGGCTGTTGAATTTTTTCAAAGGCCTTTTCTGCATCTATTGAGATAATCGTGTGGTTTTTGTCTTTAGTTCTGTTTATATGATGGATTAAGTTTATTGATTTGCGTTATGTTGAACCAGTCTTGCATCCCAAGGATGAAGCCCACTTGATCATGGTGGATAAGCTTTTTGATGTGCTGCTGGATTCGGTTTGCCAGTATTTTATTGAGGATTTTTGCATTGATGTTCATCAGGGATATTAGTCTAAAATTCTCTTTTTTTGTTGTGTCTCTGCCAGGCTTTGGTATCAGGATGATGTTGGCCTCATAAAATGAGTTATGGAGGATTCCCTCTTTTTGTGTTGATTGGAATAGTTTCAGAAGGAATGGTACCAGCTCCTCTTTGTACCTCTGGTAGAATTTGGCTGTGAATCCGTCTGGCCCTGGACTTTTTTTGGTTGATAGGCTATTAATTCTTGCCTCAATTTCAGAGCCTGTTATTGAAGACCTCATTTCTTAAACAATAACAACAACAACAAAAAAAACACCTGAGTACCAGAATCTTTTATCACCATAGATTAGTTATTCTATAATAGTAAATGTGAATAATAGCTGAGCCATAACTACTCTATCATTTATTCAGCTTTCACTGGTATTAGGTTCTCAGCTAATTAGCTCATTTAATTTTAACAGCAGCCCTCACAGTTCATTATCCTCATTTTATTAAAGAGAAAACTAATCCTCAAAGTGATTACGTGACCTGCCTAAGGTCGAAAAAATGATAAATCACAGGGGTCAAAATGCAGACCCAAGTCTGTTGCTTTTTTCTTGGTTTGCTTCCCCCAGCAGCAGACCCTGAGACATGGATGTCTCTTATTCAGAAAGTGATGCCAGGAAGCACCAGTAGGTGAGCAGGGCACAGGAAGGGAATCAACACAGTACATTGTCAAGCAAGTGACCAGAGTGGACAACAGGACCTCAATTCTACTAGGAAACTCTGGGTGCCAGGATAGATAACTCAGTGTTATCCCTACCTGTGGGCTGAGGGAGCTGAGGTATGTATCCACAAATTCCCATTTGTGACTGATTGAAGGCGGCTCCCTACTCAGGCTATGTTCCCACACCCAGAAAAAGAGCTCTTAGACAAAGAATGACCTGTGTTTGCATTAAGAAGCTGGGCTGAGAGGATATAGGCAGGATGTGCACAGCACTTGTTAACACTCTTAACCACTAGCCGAGTCCAGCTACTTACTGCCAGGCCATATGGAGGTCTCAGAAAGCTATGGTCCCTTGTGGAAAACTCAGTCCAGTGTGATGGCTAACGGAGCCCTATCCTGTTAGTAGCCTCAATTTCAATTCAGAATGCTGAAGTTTGGTCTCTGCATTTTTGCTGGCTAAGTACTAAGAATATCTCTTTGCATTTTCTGCTGTGGGCAGCTTCAGGGACATAGCCAACCCTCAGGCTGCCCTTGTGCTATCCCACCATTCTCCAGCCATTTCACCGCCTCAGCTACAGAGTCAGCTGCAACCAGGAACCAACACATTTGTTCTCCATGATGATTCTGGTGCATTTTGAGGAAATGAGCAAATGATGAAGTTATTTTTCCCCAGTATTTATCAGGCTTTCGTATGCACACGAGATACTTGCAAGTCTTGTTAAAATGCAGACTCTCATTGAGCGGGTCTGGGTGGGGGCCTGAGATCCTGCATTCTGACAAGCTCCTGGGTGCTGCTGCTGCTGCTGCCATGCAGAACCACACTTAGAGCAGCGAGACTGCAGGCAACCTCAGTCCTCAAGTGAGTTACAAAGACTTTCCTAAGCTAGCCTTGGAGAAAAGCTGTTTCTTTGGCTTAGACAGTTGCCATGAGGTCAGAGGTCCAAGCAGGCCAAGAATTTGGAGTGGTTAAAAAAAAAAAAAAAAAAAAAAGTGGAAAGGAAGAATCAAAATTCTACCTAACAGCAACTAAAGACCAAGAGGAGGAAGAAAAAGAAGGCCAGTGTTTGCCAGAAAACTCTGAGCACTACCTAGTCTGCAGAGCAAGGGCTCGTGAGGTTGTTTAAGTAAAACATTAAACCCATACGCATGGCTTAGACTACTTTGCAAGCCATGATCTTTTAGATCTCAATGTCCAACTTGGATTTCTAAACTAGTTTGCTTAATAAAGACAGCAATTGCCTCCCTATCTTTTGATGATGATCAACTGTATGGAGCCTTCGTTGTAATGAGCCATTTACATTCACCAACTCATTTTAGCCTCATAACTATAAAATGAGGCACCTGCTACTCTTATCTCCTCTTTGACAGATGAAGAAGAAACTTCTATAAAGTGGTGAAGTTACTTAGATACACAGAGCTAGTAAGAGTCAGAGCTAGTAAGAGTCAGAGCTAGTAAGAGTCAGAGTAAACTTAGGAAGTCTGACTCCTTTCCTGGCCTTTTCTACCCTCTGTTTGCCCCTAGACGGTAGAGTGATTGTACCAATGTAATACTTGGTAACCTCCATCTCCCATACACCTCTCCCAGGGCCAAGGCAGTTTTGTTTAGGTGGATGCTGCCAGCACCCACCTGACTGAAAATCCTAACCACTGGGCTCCTACACTGTTCCCTAAATCATGTCTCACCTTCATGCATTGAGTCCCCTCATTTAGGGATCCCATCTCAGTACTTTGTCTCATTCCACAATCTCCTCCCTGAGGATCAGAATCCTATGCATTGCATCAAGCCCAGAGCCCAAGCGTATTGGACACCCTGTCCCTGGTTTCTAGGCTCTGCCTGTCCTTCATCTCATGCCTACAGGGTCAAAAGTTGCTGCAGTCACCCCCTCTCCCTGCCGGGTAAACAGGCCCTGTCCCTAGCACCTGCCTCATCCATAAGCCCAACCCAGGTCATCTGCTCTCAGCTGTCTTTTGCACTCTTCCAAGAAGATCCCCTTGCTTCTTTGAACTGCCTAAGGCCATGCAACATCTATCCACATGTTTAAAGAGCCATCCAGAAAACCTGAACCAAAGTCCTTGCACAATCTGCTTTACAAAACTTAAAGGCACCAAATTTTCAGTGTGCCAAAAATGCCGTCTGTGATCTCATGGAGAACAGACCCCAAAAATGTGACTTTCAAAAATAATTGTTTTGCTTGCCCAAATTGGTCATTTTGATTTTGTTTCCACCCAAAGGCTAAACAAGGGGGACAGTCCTCCCCATCGCCGTCTTGAAACTAAGAATAATTTTTTTGTCATCATTCATAGCTATTTAAATACCCACTACTTACTATTTCACATTTGGGCTGAATCTTGAAGGATGAAACTGCATGTCCAAAGGAATAAGAGCAGTGGATATAGAGATGGGGAGTAAGGGAGTAGAAACAGTAAAAAGTAACATTCATTCGTCATCCATTCATCTTTTCATTTACAAAATATGAGTGCTGCTGATAAGCAGACAGAAACATATTTTTGCTGAGCAACCCAGAGAGTAGGGAACCAAAGGGTGTCTCTAAATGCAGCTGAAAGGGGCCTTGGATGAAAAAGAATAAACCACCAACCACACCAGGAGCATATAGAAAGTGGAGGCTGAATTTCGGCCCCAATCTCGCGTTCCTGGATCCAGAGGAGCGGGGGCAGGGGCGGGGGCACTGAGAAATGGGCAGTGAGCGAAGATCTCACATTAGATCTAGGCCTTTGGAAAACCCACAGCTGCACAAGAGAAGAGAAAGGCGGAAGCCCTGGCGTATGCAACGGTGTAGCCATTCAACAGTGAAATAAGGGGAAAGCTAAATGTCTGGGTTTTTGCTTCAGGAAGACACACTATGAACTATGCCCAACCTACCTTCTTGGAAGATTCTGGGTTCCTTGCTGCCTTGTGCCTTCTTTTCACAAAACTACATCTTCAGCTTTTCCAGATCCAGGAGGCTTGCTATCATTAGGGTTTTGAATGTAAGAACAGGCACAGGCTCAGGCTGGCTAACAGCATTTGTCACCTAAGCCTGATTGTAGTTTTAGACACATAGTTGGATTATTCCAAGTATTTAGCAATTCAGTAATCCAGTTAACCATGCTGGTGAAAGGCTAAGACTGTTTTGCACTAGGCACCAGAATGTGGTCTCCACATTTTCACTTCTTATAGCTAAATATTTATAACCATCTGATAGGGTTTGGCTGTGTCCCCACCCAAATCTCATCTTGAATTGTAGTTCCCATAATTCCCATGTGTTGTGGGAAGGACCCAGTGGGAGATAATTGAATTATGGGGGCGGTTTCCCCCATACTGTTCTCGTGGTGGTGAATAAGTCTCACGAGATCTAATGGTGTTATAAGGGGTTTCCCCTATCGCTTGGCTCCCACTCTGTCTTGTCTGCCATCATGTAAGATGTGCCTTTCCTCTTCCACCATGATTATGAGCCTCCCCATCCACGTGGAGCTGTGAGTCCATTAAACCTCATTTTCTTTATAAATTACCCAGTCTCAGGTATGTCTTTATTAGTAGCATGAAAATGGACTAATACACCACCAAACCAGCTCAATCCTTTTAGTCCTCTACAAACCAAAAGACACCTCCTTAGTGAGTCAAATTTTGTGCTGAATAACACCAAAGGTATTATTAATGCTCAAATAATGGTTATTTTAAGTCCATGCTGTGTCATTATGACTCGACAGCCACACTGTACAATAGCACCATGTGTGTGTGCCTAGATGGTGTCAAATTTATACTTTCTATTTTCATATCTCAGAATATTCTTATTAAATCCACAAGAACAGGTTTGTTTGGAGGGCTTTTGTTTGGGGAACTTTTTTTTAACAAAACTTCTGGCATTCTTTTTTTCATCTGCAAAAAACAAAAACCTAATAGTCCTTCCCTACGTCTCAGAGGTGTCATGGGAATTAACATAATGCAAGTGTAAGTGCCTTAATAAGCATCATCATTTAAAAAATCCCTTGCAGATGTGAGCATGCAGCTTGCTGAACCAGTAGAATCCCATAAGACCTGCAGAACATAAATCACAATCCCTTAAATCCGCAGGTTTGTAACCCACGCACTGTAGCCCTGTAGAACTACAGAGAATAAGAGAGGAACATACCAGGGGCTAAGGTGGGGCCAGAATCCAGGCAGAGCACAGTCTTCCCTTTTCCTGTGTAGCTTCTGTGATTCTAAGAGGTCGGAGAGTTCATCCCTCGCAGGAGAGAAAAAAAAAACGCTAATTGATTTTCCTTCTGCTCAAGAATCCTGGTGTGTTGACCCTGGGGGTGCTGTGAACTCCACCAAAAACCACTCCCATGGAAATCTCCATTCGAGTCAAACACAACGAAGTCCTTGCCTTGGAAAAGACTGAGATTCCTCTTGCTTCCCTCTGTGAAATGTATAAAACACAGCGCGGCCACTGAAAGGCTTGATTTCATGTCTTGCGTGTTAATTTTAAAAATGGAGAAAAGCTTCTCTTCAGGACTCGTGGTGTTCATTTTTTAAATCCTGGATTAATCCATCGTGTGTATGTGACCTTTTTGGTGCAAAAACAACACAGTAGCCTCTGAATTTACATATTTTTTTCCAAATCTTAGAATATTCATTTTAAAATGACTACTAATGTACTTCACTTGGGTTTAGTTTTTATTCCAATGGCACTGGAGTCACATTTACCATGTAGCATTTCTGCACAAAAACTTATAAATTCCAAATCCCGGAAGGGAAAACATTCTTAACAGAAATACTTTTATTCACCATCTCTTTATTCCATTCGGAGACTTTGGTTATAGATGATGAATAATAGTATAAAAGATTATAGACATAATAAATAAAAGATTATAGGAAAAGAAGACCGGTTCTCCAAGTCGCAAGGTTTTCTTCAGTATTTTAGGAACTCTGCCTAAACAAAAGTGAAAAGAAGATATCTAAATAGGTGAAAGTTTATTAACTGAAAATTTTAAAACAAGAAAGCCGCTTTTTGTTTCTTTGGCTGCCATCTGGTGGTTAATAATATACACTAAAACACGTTCTTGGAAACATTCAAAAAATATCTATCTGCTCGTGTTTAAAACAAAACAAAAGATACCATCAATTTTTTAAAATATATTGCAGGTAGGAGACATTTATCTTTTCTAATAATTCTTATTTAGATCCACAAGTGGCATTTCCTTGCCTGTCTCCTAGTCTACGTTCTTTCTCCAGGAAAAGAACATTGATGCAATCATTAGATAATGATTAAGCCTAGTACTGTGTACTAAGACTAGGGCGAGAAGGATGAGGACGAGGTCCCTGCCTTCAGGGAAGAGAGAGATGAAAGCAAAAAATGAACATCGCGATGAGTGCTTAAAAAAGAACAGACAAAGTCGAGAGGGACACCAAGGAGGAAGTCCTTAACTCTGTTCTGTGTTATTGACGAGAAGAGTTTGGGTTAAGACTTGAGTGATGGGTGAGCACTCTCCAGACAGACAAGAGGAAAAAAAGCATGGAGGAGAATCAGGAGGCTGTGTGTTGGGGGATGTTGACAAACTATGTCAGAAAGACAGGCAGAGGCTAGATCAGGAAGGGCCATTCCCTAATAGTATTAGGCAGCTATTATTGGAACAAACCTCAGTGGCCAATAATAATCAGCACATATTTCTCACTGGAGACTGCTGGTGAGCTGAGGTAACCGTGCCTTACGTGCCATTAATCCTTTCCCAGGGCCAACCTGAGACCAGGGGCTAGACTGGGCGTTTTCTTTTTCTGTCGCTAGCAGAAGCACAAGAGAAAGAGTAGAAAAGACCTCTTTAGATCTAGGTTTGGAACTAGCAAACTGTCTCTTCTCTGTATTCCGTTAGCCAAAGCAAGTTACTTAGCTGAACCCAAGCCAAGGGGCAGGGAAACTTTCTCCACCAGTGAGAGGGAAGGACTGCAAAGTCACAGAAGAAGGAACTCAAATGAGGTGGCAAATGGGGCCAGTAAAGTAGTCTGCAGCAAGTTCTCTCTTGGAAATGGGCTTGAGGTTCCCATATTTGTCTAAAAAATGGTTAGAAAAACACTATATCGATCAAAGTAGAGGTCTGGCTTTGTGTTATGAGTTCCAGACCCCAGGGACACGGTGCATGCAAACGTCTTGGGTCCTGTCCCGCACCAACTGATTCAAAATCTCTGAGTAGAAATTTCGAGAATCTGCATTTTAACTGGTTACCCAGATGATTATTTCTATTCATCCTGAAGGTTGGGAACCACTGGGAGATTAATGAGAAAATAGAAAAAAAAGTCAAGGAAGAAATATAAAAGGAAAATGGGTTAAAAGAGGAAATAGTGCTCACGAAGAATACTAGAAATAGTGGGAAAAGGAATAAGAAAAACCAATGAAAAATGGTGTCCAGATGGCCAAGGGAAGAAGCTTAAAAGATAAGTGTGTGTTGAATTCTGTCAAATGCTGCCCACAGGTCAAATAAAACAAGAACTGAGGAAAGCCCTGTAAATTTTTCAATTAGGGAATATTATGTGAAAAGAATACAATAGTGATGCCAGGATATCATGAGGGCTGTTTTGCAGATGAAAAGAAAAAAAAAAAAAAGAAGAAGAAAGAAAAGGAAAGTGGCATGAAACAAAAAAAAAGATCCACCATTCTTCCATTTCTTCTTTCACAGGTCCTTATGGTCTTGGTGAAATTGATTAATTCCACATTTAAACTTACATAGCACCTAAAAAGTTAGTTTCTGGCTAATGATTAAAGAATGGAAAATGACCTTTTTTTGTATCTGTTGGTTCTGATATCATGCCAGATATTATTGGTAGCATACTGATAGCATACTGTATCTAATACCTAAGGCTTTATATATTTGAATAAAGAATTATTCCCTTAATTCTTCATTATTTCATTATGTATTTCCTTTATTTTTCCATTATTTATATGATGTTTTCTTAAGGAGGTTAAAGGAAATCAAATAGTGTATTAACACTGCTGTTTGGATTCCCAAGAGATCTTGCTAGTATGCAGCATCTTATTCATGTCACACGCTTTTTCTGAATTTCAGGACCCAATATCCAGTCTCTAGTGGGTGGATGCTGACGACAGCTTGGAAGGTGCCACGCTAACAGGGGCCTCTCAGAGTTGAGGTTCTGATATTGCACTGTCAAATTCTGACTTGTCCTATCCCACTCCAATTCATAGGAAGGCACCTTTGTTTAAATGTGGTTTGCTTAAATGTACTTGATAATTTACAAAAACACACACACAAATATATTCACAACTCTATTTCAAAGAACTATCTTATGGCCTCATTGAGTGTGGCAGGGTTGCAGTGTGGAAAAGTTAATGCACCCACTAGTGCATTCACGCAGCTTTGGGGGAAGCCCTAAAACAGATCCAAGCACAGACTGGAGACTCAAAGACAAAGTTGAAGGGTTCTCCATTGAGACCAAGAACTGCAGCTAATTTGAGCCTAGACCAGTGAATGATAAGCCAATGCACATCTGCTTCTTGAGAGCTTTGTCTATCGTGGTCAAAACCAGTATGCAGCTTTAGATTTAACTTTTTTTTCACTTTGAGACAGAGTCTCACTCTGTCACCTAGGCTGAAGTGCAGCGGTGCAATCTCGGCTCACTGCAACATCCATCTCCTGGTTTCAAGCAATTCTCCTGCCTCAGCCTCCCGAGTAGCTGGGATTACAGGCACCCACCACCATACCCACCTAATTTTTTGTATTTTTAGTAGAGACTGGGTTTCACCATGTTGGCCAGGCTGGTCCCGAACTCCTGACTTCAAAGATTTATCTTTGCTAGATGTCATCTTTTGTGAGCATTTTAAATGGTGTCTCTAATGCCTGGTGAACATTGCATAATAGTCAAGCCAGCAGTTAAGTAGCATCTCCATCTTTTAAAATTAAGATTGGATTCTGGACCTAAAGTATTTCAGTTTCAGATTCTCAAAAAAGGGTAAGCTCAGGAAATGCAAAAAAATACACAGTAGAAATATAATCAGTCTTAAAAGTATGCCCATAAGCCTCGGCCATTTTTTTCTTGCTAGGCTCGAAAGTTAAAAACAAAATAACACACACACACACACACATACATACCAAACAGCTAGGTTGGTAGGCAAGTTCTTCTAAATGACCTCTCAACCCAAGCCCAGTCATCTACATCTGATTGCAGATAAATGAAATGTCACTATTGATTATATTTGACATTAGAAGTTAACAAGATTATTCTGCCAAACATTCATCCTCTCTTGTTCTACATCACCGTTTCATTTGAGAAGCAGGGACAATGGCTTCCACATAAGGCAGCAAAGGGTAGTGTTACAAATGTGGATATGGTACAGACTACATGGATTCAAATCCTGATTCTGTTGCTTATGATAGACCTCAGGCAGTTAACTCCTGTGTGCCTCAGTTTCCTGAACCATAGAATGGAAACGCTACTAGTACTTCCTTCAGATGGTTCTTCTGAGGATTAAATGAGCTATGACAAAAACTGAGCTTAGAAGGGTGACTGGCACACAGATAGGGCTCAATAACTGCCAGCTATTATTGTGTTCAGAGATCTACAAATATTTTGAAAAAGAGGCTTCATTGTCCCACTGTTTTAAAGTTTTGGAACTTCTAAGGTTGGGGGATGTCAGAAATCAAGTCTCAAAGGGTAGGAAGTGAGATCCGTGCAAACTCAGCTAAACTCTAACATGCTTGTGTCTAAACGATTGATGAGTGGTATTAATTATGTCTCTCGGAGTTCATTTCAGCCTGCAACAAAGCTTAGACCTAAGAGATGCATTTAACGTAGAATTTCAATCTCTCTAAGGCAGGCGGGGAGAGCCTTTAAGAGCCTAGGAAACCATGCCCCACTGGTGAGAGTTTACTCTGCCTACTTGTAGAAATCCGGCTATTTGTCTTGTCAGAGTTAAGTTCTACTGAAAAATAGACCTCTCTGTCTCTCTCCCTAAGGGTTCTCTGATTCTGAATTTGTTCTCTGGAAGTTTAGGTCTGAGTGTAAACATAAAACGTCTGGAAAAAGAAAGTAGAAAAGGAAAAGTAAGCCCTTTCATGACTGAATTTCTTTTTTGGTATTATTTAAAGACACACAAAGCCTAGAGAAGCTCCTGAGAGATGCTGTCATCTATGGCCAGCCTCGAACCCGCAGAGCTTGGAAAAAGATTCTCATCCTGGTGGAGGGTGTCTACAGGTATGTACATAACGGAACACATTTTACGACTAGCAGGCCTGCAGCAAGCTGATCAGTGCGGAAAGGCTGACCTCTCCTAGCTAAACAGAGCAATGACTTAGAATCGGTTATTACAGAGAGACGTGAGACAGAGCCACCAATGGGAGCTGTCAGACGTGGGTCATCTGTCTTTTTGATGACTCTCTATGGCGGAGCAGCTTGGAGGCTATCCTGCTGGAGAAGGCTTTCTCAGAAATATCCTCGCAAGGCATTGCTAACTTGAGTAGATTCTTTCCACTACCTTTGACTGCCCCAGAGTTTCAAAGGTGTTTTGCAGCTGGGTTATTCAAGATCAGAACACTCCTTGCCTTTATGACTGGTAGAAATTGCTGACGGGTGGCCCAGATGCCCCTACCTGGACAGCATGCCCAACCCCCAGCTGCTTGCTGAACTTGGTTAGTGCTTGCCATCAGAATACAAAAAATCTGCCTGCTTTGCTCAAGGTAGGAGTAACCTGGAGTGCAATTCTTGTCCAGAGCCAGCAGGTAGGAGTGCGCTGATGTCTAGTCCATAAGCTAAGGAGACGTTATTTCAGAGTGCCCAATCCTAAATCAATTCTCAAACAATCCTGACGTTGGACAAATTGAGGGAGATATCTCCTATAATGATAGAAAAGTGAAAAACATTAAAAGGAAGGAAGCGAAGGCTGTTTAAGACAAGGAGGAGTATGGCTACAAAGGAGGCTTGAGAATAGACATAGGATTTCTTTCAACCCGCTAATCTCATTAGTCCCTGAGTGCACATTTTTTCTGCTACATGAGTGAATAATGAGCAGCAGCAGAAGTGTGCCTTTATTCCTTTTAAGAAAAAAAAAAAAAAAAGTGAATTCTCCCAATTTTAAAAGAATAATAATAATAAGCTTGGTTTCATTTTATTTTTAACATTTTTAATTCCAGTACTTACTGCCCCTGTGGCTAGGGTTCTGGGTGTTCCCCGTCCTACTGTGGGAAATGCAAAGTTTGCATTTCCAGTTTCTACTAGCTCACTTTCTGCATCACCTCCCAGTACCTCCTCCAGCCAGCCCAGAGAGTACGTACTGTTGATGAAGTCTTTGGGAGCACTCTAGACATAGTAGTTCTCCAGGCTAAGCTTGTCCTTGCCCCAGCCTAGGCACATTTGGCAATTTTGAGTCATTATAACTGCAGTAGTGTGTGACTGGCATATGGTGGACAGAGGCCAGGGATGCAGCTAAGCATCCTACGATACACAGCACAGCCCCCATAACACAGAGTTATCTAGCTCAAAATGTCTATAGTACCAAGGCCGAGGAAACCTGTTCTGGTATAACTGACAACTTGTAGGCCTTAACTTGCTATTTTAAGAAATAATCTCATATTGACTCTGGGCTATCGTAACCTCAAGCGTGGATCTTTTTCCCTGTGTGATTTGTGCTGCTGCCAGCCTGGGAGGGGAGCAAATACCCCTTATCTAAACACCTGTCATTCAGGCCTAGATTCGTGGGAGGACAGAGCAGCTGAGAGAGAGCAGACTGGGCATCTCTTTTAAGCAGAGTAAACAAAACCCCAACTGTAAATAAACAGAACTTGGCTCCATTAAAGGAAAGTTAGGTCTTAACCACTTTGATCATGGCTGAAATTAAGTAGACCACCGGCATTTTACTGGCAAATATTCCCATCAGCCACACAGAGAAACCACTCCAGCAGCAGGACTTGTTACTGGTCATGCCAGGCCTGCGTCCCACCACTTCAGAAGGACAAGGGAGCCAGGTGTGGACTTCCAGCTCCAAGCCAGAGTGGCACCAAACCACAATTTTCATTGCACTAGCAATAGTGACTGCTCAGTTACCTATTGCCATGTAACAAACCATCCAAAGCATAATGGTTTACACAGCAATGATTTATTATTTCCCATGCTACCGTGGGTTGTGTGGACCAACTGGACAGTTCTTCTACTCCACATGGCATTGGGTGGAGGCCATTTCATTCAGTTGACAGTTTGTCTGGGGCTGGAACATCCAAAATGACCCCACTTGCACATCTGGCCCTCGGTACTGGCTCTCACCTGGAGTGCCATGCTCTCTTCCACATGGCTTTCTCTATAGATAGTCTCTTCTCATTCTGTAGTCTAGCCAGAACTCCCTTACAACGTGGTGCTGCCTACCGACAGAGCAAAAGTGAAGGCTGCCAGCCCTGGGACATTATCCCTTCTGCCCTGACCCATTGGCCCAAGCACATCATGAGGCCAGCCCAGATTCAAAAGAAGGTGAAATAGACCCTACCCCCGATGGAGGATCCACTTGTATGTACAAGGATGGGAAGCTTTGCAGGCAGCCATCTTCGGAAGCCATCTACCACAGTGGTTCAGTCAACCTGGTGACGACACAGAGTGAAGTCCCCACTTTCCATGAAATTTCCTTCACAAGGACGTTCTTTTCATTTCACGCGCACAAGAATGTTGGCTTTAAATGAGACCAAGACCTAAAAGGCCACATTCACAGATAGGAAACACGGCATTTCTTTGACAAGCCTCAATAGCTCTTGGGGGCTTCAATTTCCTTATCTGTAAAATAAAGGTAGCCTAGAGTTCAGTTCTACAGCCTTAAACCTCAAAGGAAAAGCCTTTACACAGGTGTTCTAATTTGCAACTCTCACCAGATAAGGCCAGATGCAGTGGCTCATGCCTGTAATCCTATCACTTTGGGAGACAAAGTCAGGTGGATCACTTGAGGTCAGGAGTTCGAGACCAGCCTAGCCAACATGGTGAAACCCTACCTCTACCAAAAATACAAAAATTAGCCAGGTGTGGTGGTGCACTCCCATAATCCCAGGTACTCAGGAGGCTAAGGCACAAGAATCACTTTAACCTGGGAGGCGGAGTTTGTAGTGAGCCAAGATCATGCCACTGCACTCCAGCCTGGGAGACAGAGACAGACTCTGTCTCAAAAAAAAAAAAAAAAAAAAAAAAAAAAAAAAATTATTTCCCAGAGTATTTTCCAAAGGAGGGTTAGGAATGTGAAGTCAATAGTTCACAAATGCACTCCTACCCTTCAGAGGTATATTAGGAATGCATATCTTGTTGATACCTACACAAAGACTCCTTTGAATTTTAACTCCCAGATTTTTTCTCTTGCTTGTGGTCTGCCACCATGGCTAAAGAACCCCCACATACATCACCACAGAGCCCACACACATCAATTTTTTCATAACCCTCAAAGAGAGCAATCAGCCAAATCAGAAATTTTCAGGGAGATATCGAGATAGAAAAGGCTAGATACCCAGTCTGAGAAGTCATCAAACTAATAATAATAATGTCATCATTCATAGGTATTATTATTCTTATGTAGAATATAGAGGAGTCAGGATTTGGAGGCAGGCCTGGGACCTAGGTTCAAATCCTGGCATCACCACCTACATCTGCGTGGCCTCCATAGGGTACTTCGGTAATGATAAGTATTGAATGAGGTCATATAAGCTAGTGTTGGCAGAGGCCCAGCCCATAGAGAGCTCACAACCAAGAGTGGCTGTCTTCATCGTCACATTGATTTTCAGTCTAAGAAGTTGCAACTCAGAAAACAATAAGTCATCTACGTTGCAAGGTTATTTGCTCTTCATCCATCCAGAAAGTGGACGTTAGAGAAAGAAACTCACATCGACCATGTGTCTACTCCTTGCTAACATTTCCCATGTGCAACCTTGAGTAAGCCTCCAAGAAGTTACTGAAAATATGAAGAAATTGAGGCTCAGAGGTTTAGATAACTTGCCCCAGGACAAATAACTGAGATGACGCAGAGCTGGGATTAAAACCAGGTGGCCCTAGTAAGACTAAGACTCAATGTAAATAGAAGAGTCAGCCCATGTGTCCACATCCAATGAAGTAAACACGGAAAATGCAAGATCACCCATTTGACCTTTACCATTAACCTATCTAGGCCTCAATTTCTTCATCTGTAACACACGAGCATTGAAACTTGAAATCCAAAGTTTCATGAATGCATGACTTTGGGTTTAAAACTAAAACAGTATTATTTCAGTGTTCTGAGCTGTATGTGTTCATTAAGTATCGTTTTAAAATCTCATTTTCTAATTTCATGTCTCTGAGAAGTCTAGATCTCTTATCAACTCACAGTGGTAGAGAATATCAAAATTATTCAAACATATCCTTAAGATGTGGTGTCCCAAATAACCTGGGACATAAGCTAGCATAGCTGGAGCACTAACCTGGGACATAAGCTAGCATAGCTGGAGCACTAACCTGGGACATAAACTAGCATAGCTGGAGCACTAACCTGGGACATAAGCTAGCATAGCTGGAGCACTAACCTAGGAGGACACAAGCTAGCATAGCTGGAGCACTAACTTTCAAAATAAAATTAATCAAGGAATAATAGTCAGCTCTTCCAAAACAAATACATATATAAACATAGGCACATATGCTGTAACCTCAGAATACCATTTACTCTAAGAGTGTAATCTATTCTCCTACGCTCAAAACAATGTAAATTTAAGGATTGAGAACTTCAGTGGTAAATTCTCACCTGTATCTCTACGATTTAAACAAATAAAGAAAAGAACAAGAAAACATTCGTAACTTTATTTTTCATTGATCTTAACTTTCTTTTTCTCTCTTTCCACCTTGCTTTCTTGTTTTGAGTTATACTTTGGGCCCACCAAGGAGATTTTTCCACCGTGTGA
Organism: Macaca nemestrina; assembly: GCF_043159975.1. Classification (NCBI taxonomy): domain Eukaryota; kingdom Metazoa; phylum Chordata; class Mammalia; order Primates; family Cercopithecidae; genus Macaca; species Macaca nemestrina. The sequence continues at coordinate 46,732,631 of NC_092139.1, forward strand.
GTTAGCTAGCCAGTGGTTTAATTCTCCCTCTGCCAGTGGATAATATGGTTTATATGTGGAGGGAAAAGTGGTGAGAGGGAGATTTCAAAAAGGAGGCTTGTCACTTAGCTAATACATTATGTAATAGAAAAGATATAAAGGAATTATTCACTGGCTTGCTGGTTTAAGAATAATTCAAGTCCCTGAACAGAGCTTCAAATTAACTCATGGAATTATCTTTACCTACAGTTGTGTTTTAGTTGTTTTTCTTCTATTGAAGTCAAAAGAAAAACACAACCTTCCATTCAGGAAGAAAGAATAAAACACTGTTCTTGTTTTCTGTATCATTTTTGGCACTGTTTTTTGACAGCAATTCATGGGAATAACATAGATAGCCTTTTTATGCATACACTAGACTCCGTATCCCACTATGGGAAAAGGCTCAATTCAAATTTGATCACATTGTGAAAATGAAAACTTAGTGTGGGTGAATATAACTCTATAAAAGCTGAGTTCTCCCTAGGACTCTATGTGTGCCCTGCATTAACTCCAGAAGTCAGCAGTATTGTAGAGTCATTAATCTTAGAGGAAGAAATATAAACCAGGTGGGCAGGCTCCTAACATCAGCTAGACCAGCCCCATGGAAGGATGGTTAATTAGCTGCCTGCAGTGTCTGCAAACACTGTGGAACATTAACTTTGGCTCCTGTCAAATTCAGTTCCAGAACAAAGAATGGCTATTTGTGGCATGTCAGGTTTTTTGGCATATTTGTGTTACCAACTTACAACATTTTAAAGAGAAGAAAATTCTAGATTTCTGAGGACCTGCGGCCATTTATTATGTATGACATCCAGCATGACACGCACATGCCTCACTCGTATAAGATTCAACACAGAACATTGTCAAGGGCTCCCAGTTTCCCAAGTTAGGACTCGTTACAACCATTTCCTCCTAAGTTCCTCCTCCTAAGGACCATAACGATTCACTAAATGCCCATCATGGATCAGGTAGTTTACAAGCATGATTTCGAGTGATTGTTATAAAGACCATGTGAAGAGGGGCCCATCATCCTGTTTGTATTACATATGAGGAAACTGAGGCAGAGAACATCATGCAAATTGCCCAAGTTCAAAGTTAGTACACTTAGGCAGCCAGATGGCCAGACTGTCTTCTCCTCAGTGGAAACAATTTCAACAAGCAATTAATTTAAGAACATGTTGGAATTAACTCACAAACTTACACAAGAAAAGACAACTCTATTTGGCCTTTATTTCATTAAAATCTGAACTCGGCCATCCAAAACTATCTCGTGGAACACACAAATGCTGCACCCAATGATCATGATACCTCTGCAAACCAACACCCGTTGGTCTGGGTAACTGTACACAGCCAACTGGACTGTTTTGACTGAATCGACCTAACACTTAAGCTTATTTTTTAATACATTAAATTTAATCTAATAAATAATTAGGGGGAAAAGGAGAAGTTCAACTCTGTTTGATTCAATGAATTAGCTCTTGAACTAACCTAAAGGGTTGTTTGAATTGTTTGACAAGTTCCTTTGTGTGGTGAGTATGTCTGTGTGTTTTCGTACAACTCGCCTGTCAACGCAGTCAAAACTGTATGCAACATAGACACAGCTTGCAAAGTGTTCTAAGAACTGATTCGTGTCAGATTTTTTTAATCCATTGAGTCCCAGAGGTGCCATGTAAATATAAATTTTAATTTTACTTATTCATAGATTTCATTTTTTTCCCTTTGTGCCAGAGGATGTAACAAAGCTTCCCAGGAGGGTGTTTGTTAATGCAGAGCATTTCTCTCTCTGCCCTAGCATGGAAGGTTCTATCATGTATCTTCCCCAGATCACAGGACTTGAAGTGCTTTTGCAGCTTACAATATCATGAAAAATAAAGCACTTCGGGCTAAAACAAAAGAGCTCATCTACAGCAGTGGCCCCTATGTGTGGTCCCCAACCATTGGTGGTAGCATCTCCTGGGAGCTTGGCAAAAATGCACGTTCTCAGCCCACCCAATACCGACTGAATCAGAAACTCTGGGGTGGGAGTTTAGCAATCTGTGTTTTAACAAACGCTTCAGAGGATTCTGATGCTCACTCAACTTTCTGTTCCTCTACCCTAAAGGAACAGAAAGAGGAGACACCTCAGTCTTTGACTTGCAGTGGGTATTGAACAAGAGGTCTTAAAGACTTCCTACTGTACTTTAATTAACACTATGATGTCTTAAATAAAGTTCTGTGTCTTTTTAATTCCCTCTTTTAATCTATGGCAATTCAAGCACTGAATTTAAGTCAAACAGACCTGGCCAAACAGACAATGCCAGGCAGAAAAAGGGAATGACTATAGAGTAATTTAATCTATTCTAGCAGAATAACTAGAATCCAAAATGGTCAGTCTAGTTACACTAGTTGGCTTTACAAATAAATTGGATCAATAATGCAGTGAGCTGATTGTTTGCTTGGGAATTAGCTGAAACCAAAAGCACTTAAATCCATTGAATGTAAATTATTTTATCCAAGTAGCATAGAAATGCCCAACCAGCCTTACAAGACTGAGAGGGTTGTCTCAGACAAATAAAACATGCCTTCAGAACAAAGGAATGGCATGTGTCAGGGAAGACTGCCTAGGATGTACTGATGGGGAAGCTGACGGAGCTTCCCAGGAGGGTATTTGTTAGTTATGAGCATTTCTCCTTCTGTCCTAGCATGGAAGGTTCCATCGTGCATCTGCCCCAGATCATAGCTCTAAAGAAGAAATACAAGGCTTACCTCTACATAGATGAAGCTCACAGTATTGGGGCCGTGGGCCCAACTGGCCGAGGTGTCACGGAATTCTTTGGACTAGACCCTCACGAAGTTGATGTGCTCATGGGCACATTCACCAAAAGCTTTGGAGCTGCAGGAGGTTACATAGCTGGAAGGAAGGTAAGAGAGGGACCCCTTGTGTCTGTTTAAAACCTGAGCGCCCTGGGGGTGCCGTGTGTAGGGCTTCTCTGAATTTCATGAAAGCTTCAATTCAGTTCACCACACCTCAGCTGATCACTCCAGCCTGGCTACAATGGGTTCACAGCCAGATAAGGCCCAGAATGTCGAGGAGCTCTCCCTCGAATAGTGAAGAGGAGGATGTGATGAGTGATCACATTATAATGAAATGGCAACACTGGCCATGTACACAAGGTGCAAAGTACCAGGGGGAGGAATAATTAACTTTGTTAAGTAGTATTTAGGACATGGTTTAGATTGAATGTCCACCTTATAGACAGATAATGGGGGGCCGTATTTAACACAGAGAGAGAATAATGTATACCAAGCCACAGAAGTGATAAGGGATGTTCTGAAAACTATAAGCAGTTTGGGGTTTGTGGCATTAAAAAACACAAGGAAGGTAATAGCAACAGTAGGCAAGTGTTAGTTATTAGGGAGGCTGACCCTGTGTTACGAGTTGTGGGTTTTAAGAGTTGTAATCAAAACAGTGGCAGGAATGTACTTTTAAGAAATTTTCTCTGCAAAAAAAAATTCTTTCCATAATGTTGCATAAACCATAGGTCAAATCCTGTCTTTCTCCAGTATCTTATCAATATGCCTTAAAAATTCTTATCTGCTGGGATTAGATTGTTAAGTGAATGTTGGCCCTGTCAAGGATCTTGAGTCCACTTGGTCAATATCACCAAGAGGTTTGTGAAAATAAAACAATAAATACTTGAGAGAAATTTAAAAGGAGGGAAAGGAAAGGGACAAAGAAAGTCCAATATTCAAACCTGGGCTTGAGAGATAAAGGAGCCAGTTATCCAACCAATGAGAGGACAGCCTCGTCCAAATTCTGACACCTATCTCAGACAAACCTACACCTGTCCCAAAGAGCGTGACAGTGATGTTGGCTCAGCTTAGGATGGCACACCAGGCCCAAAACCAGTGCATGCAAGTGGTATCAACAAAAATCCCCACTTCCTTACCTATTGTGATGAACAGGAATTTCTGGTAAACCAGTTAGACAAACCAAGAAGTGCAGCAGAAAACAGTCCTCTCATTGAAAGCTCATGATTTAAAACAACAGATTTAATTCTGGCCACTGGCTGTGCCATGAAATGCACAGATGCTTAAAATGTTCAGAGTTGTAAGTGGTTTTTACCCTTCAATAAACACTGCTTTCTTTCGGGTTCAAAGCATTGTTTTTCATCCCCTCTCCACTTGCCTGTGGGAATTAGCCAGGTAATGCTAAAACCATTGGGAATGCCCAGGATCTTACAAAATTCAGCTAAATCTGGTGAAAGGTTAAATGTTCCCTTCCTAGACTGCCGAAGCAGTAGGATCAGAGGGTCTCAAATTTAGGAGCTCCCTGATCCCGGCTACATTGCCTTGTGAGCTTGTGGTTTTGTGATTACTTTAGCAGCAGTTCTGAACTTCAAAATTTTTAACCAAGCGTAACTCTGTTTCCTGAACCAAAGGCACCTGAATAAACTGAAGCAAGCCAATCCTTGAAATGTTGTCAAATTTGGTGGATGTCACATTTTTCCTCCTAGAGTGCCTTCATTTGATACCCACTTTAAACAAAGGCTCGTGACTAGCAGAAGTAAAGACCAGTTCACCATGATTCTCTCTCATGCTCTCCATTCTGACATTAGCAAGAGTATCTTTAAGGTGTAGATGTTCCTGGGTACACAATTTCTACTCATTTGGCGTAGATACCGAGCAATTGTGAAAATTACCATTATTTACATTAAGCCGGATGCAGAAAAAGTATGTACATCTGTTCCTTTTCTTACCTTTTAAAATGCTCGTTTTGTGCATATTTACATCCAGAGGGTCGCATCGTTCATTCCCTTTCCTCTCCCTCCTTTTTCCTCCCCACCTTTCTCTGTCTTCTCTTCCCCTCATGTTGCACTGCAGTGTCTAAATTTACCACTAGATGGCAGCAAGAATTAGAGGTGTTTGGCAGAGACCCGTTAGCCTCCCCTGAGATCTACCGCCCTAAAACAGCAAGATGCAAAACCTTGAAAACATAGGACTGTTTCCAAGACCTGGGCGGTGAGCAGGAGCGCACTTAAGAAAATGCATGTATCTGTGATGACTTAAAAATCAGTCAGATACACACCTATGGTTTTGATGAGACTGTGACAAACCTGGGTAAACAGGCTTCCTTTCGGCCTAATGAGCTCCTGATTTAATGGAACTTAGGTATCTGTTCCTTTGTACCTTTAATTCTTTTTAATTATGTTAATTTTTATTATGTATAATTTCAAGTCAAATTATATATTGTATTCCTATGAACTTTAGACAATTTTGTGAAGAATTTTTACTTTGAGTCTGTTTAAATTATGCTTTTTAACTGAAACAACATAGGATTGGGCAAATACTAAAGAAAAACTACTTCTACTAGTAGTTTGAAAAACTACTTCTACTAGTATGTTTAAATAATTAGAGTACAGTTTTCAAACTCTGATAACTGTACTGTAAGATAGATAGATAGACAGTTGATAGACGAATAATCTCCCAGATACTTTGCCATATATCTCAGTTTAGGGGATTATTGCAAAATAGCTAGGATTCTAAACCAATGTATACAAAAGCAACAAAATTGAACATAAAAAAGTTAAAGTACACACATTCAGACTTGCTGTTTTTCTGAAACTATATAATTTCAATTTCACTGTGCCCATAGGGTTCTCAGTAAACCCTGAAATTTGAAAATAATCAGTTAGCTCCAAAAATCTAGAAAAAAAGATTTAAAAATCTGGCTCTTAACTCTCTTTTTAAATGATGTTAATATTGGTGTAGAGGGGCTGCATTTCCAATAACAGTGTCTGGGAGGTTCTGGAAATCTTTATGGAATGGGTCAAGGTCAGAGCTTTATATATTAGCAACTAGATGAGTCATGTAATGAAATATACTTGAAAACAAGGAGGAAAAAATGGTTTAGCATGATGATACTACCAGAGAAAACAGAGGTTTTGTTTTGACCTCAGAGCCTTTTCCTCACAAAGTGTCCTACAAATTCCCCTCTGCTAATTGGAGGTTGCTGCCAGGCTGTGATTCCCTCTTTCCACTCAAGGAAACTGCTAACAGTCTGTCCAGAGCCAGCAGAGTTTTGCTGTTCTGCTCACTTTGAGTTTGGAGCCACTATAGATGCACAGTGAACAGCCTAACTTGGAGGAGTCTGTCCTTTCAAGACTTTCCTGATGAAATTCCAGATCACTACTTCTCTCCACCTGTCAGAGCTCCATGCCATGAATGGCTTCTTTGAAGGGAAGCCTAAGCTGATGAGACTAGGTTTCTCATTTTTATTCTTTTACATCTGTATTGATCCTGTTGCTGGGAAATGTGGTCAATGCCAAAGACCCCAAACTTTTCCCCAGACAAGGATCTTGAGTCCACTTATATGCTTGGCACTGAGCACTGGCTCCCACAGCCTCCACAGGCTGACCAGAGACTTGCAAATGAATGAAGCGATGGTAGCCCTTGTAACTGATAGGTTGCAGGGCTGGAATTCTGGAGAAAGGAACTGGGACAGGGCGGACAAATTTGGGGTGAGCATTAGTCCCAGAAGCCCGCATGCCAGCCAAAGCCGGGTCGCTCTAAAAAGCGAGCCCTGCCCTGCACGCTAGGCCCTGGCTGTATTTAACATCCCTTTGAAGTAAGCAGGGGTCATGGTGTGAGCTCTGAGATGTTTATTCTAAGAGTCTCCTGTCTGATTTCCTCCCAAAAAAAGCCACCCTTGCCCTTGAACTTCAGGCCCATGGGTAGAGAAAACAATCAGGGTTTTGAACTTCCAAATGGATGTGGAAACCTCAGTATGAGGAGACCTCTAGCCCACCTTGAAGAAGACACATCCCAGACTCACCTTGCAAAAGACCAAAGCCACCTCTTAACTCATGGCTCATAGCACCCATTGGGGAAACAAGAGGGGGAATTCGTAGCCAGGAATCAAGGCTCTCCCTGACCCTCTCCAGAAGTTACTCAAAGAGCTCCATTTTTTGAACCACACAAGCAAATAAACTTCCATCCAGAAACTCAGACCCTGAGAGAAAGCGAACTCAGTCCAAAAAAAATAAAATTTGGGGCAAGATAGTCTTAACATTAAAAGGAACCAGTGCTGCACCAATGAGGTATTCATTCAAACTAAGAAGGCTCATGACCTTGACTTTAAAAAATGTCTCAATCTGTGAATTAGGGTTGGAGACATTGGGAAGAGCCCTTTTCAAGATCAAAGGAAGTTTTGTTTTGTTTCCTTGTCTGATCTTTGTCAGTGATGACCCCCAAGCTAAGTTAGTAATACCCTATATGCTTTGAGGCCCCTGGCCATCTTTCCTCCATCTCTAAAACTCCTCTGTTTTCCATTAGACCGTCAGTATTTAGCAGGCCACTACTAGGTATCCACCACTATGGATTTTAAAAGAAGTGTAAAGCTCCATCCCTGGTCTCAAGGAAGTTTCAGTCCCTTTTGGAGAAACTAGAGAGATAGACATGAAACATTTTGAGGCCAATGTGACTCAATCTGCGGTTTAATACCATATGGATGAGTAGATCAGGACGTCTCCCCACCCTCTCCAAAAAGAGGAACAGTCTCTGGGTTAGGGAAAGCACCGCAGAGTAAGGAGAGTGGAATTGGGGTCTGTGCTCTCCTGGACCCCCTCACACCACGCCAAGCTTACTCTTCTGGGGAGAAGTCTGGAGAAGTCAAGTGTGGTCTAAGGGTGGGGCTCTACAGTTAGCTTCTTTGGGTCCAAATCCTTGTTCTACCACCTTTTGGGAATAATTTGGGAATTCTCTGTGATTCAGTTGTTCTGTCTACAAAATGCCAATTAAAACAGTATCTACCTGAAAGAGTTATTGTGAAGTTTAAATGTATTAATGCATACAAAGTTCCTAAAATGGAACCTCAGGCCACTGGGGAATATCAGCTATGCTGTTAGCTTCTAGCCTTATCAGCTCTTCAGGGTCATTCAACCTGTCATCAAGCCTAGGTACTCCCTTATTGAAAATGTTTCTCTTTTCCTTTCTTTTCACTCCTGCTGCCACCCCTCCCCATAAGGATGCAGGAAGAGCTAGGCTGAAAATCCTTGGTTCGATGTATAGGTCTATCAATGTGTAGTCACACAACCTTAGAATGTAACCGTGTGCAAAACAAGAGAGTTGAAACAAGGACACTCCAAGAAGCTTTTATATTTTGGTCCCCTCCTCCCACGCCATGCTCGCAGTTCTAAGAATCTTTCAATTGGCTATTCATTAACAATAATTGGCCAGGCGCAGTGGCTCATGCCTATAATCACAACACTTTGGGAGGCCAAGGTGGGCGGATTACCAGAGGTCAGGAGTTCGAAACCAGCCTGGCCAACGTGGTGAAACCCCGTCTCTACAAAAAATACAAAAATTAGCCGGGCGTAGTGGCACACGCCTGTAGTCCCAGATACTCTGGAGGCTGAAGCAGGAGAATTGCTTGAGCGCAGGAGACAGAAGTTGCAGTGAGCCAAGGTCATGCCACTGCACTCCAGCCTGGCCGACAGAGCAAGATTCTGTCAAAAAGAAAAAAAAAGTTACCAACTGCATCAGGCATTCACTGTTTCACTGTGTACCGGATGCTTTTCTAAGCATCTCATATATGTATTCACCCATTTCATCCTCATAAACTCCAAGACAGGTATTACTATGATCTCATTTTTCAGAGAAGCCAACTAAGGCACAGAGAGATTTAGTAACTGGCCCATAGTCACACAGCAGTAAGTGGCAAAGCCAGGATTTGAATCCAAGCTATTGGGCACCAGAGGCTGCGCTGTAACTCCTGGGTTATACTCCCTCCAAGGGGACAGCTCCTTAACCCCTTGTCTCAGAAGCACTGGCTTCTCCCTCTCTTCCCAATTGACATCTCCATTCTGTGCCCATAAGATGCCATCCTTATTCCTAATTTTAGGACAGACCCATGCCTTTTTGCTCCTCTGCATCTATTCAAATCTCCCCATCCCTCATGGCCAGATCACACCCTTGAAACACCTTGTTCCTGACAGAGGTCCACATGAGCCTCCATCATCCAATTCCCAGGACCCACCCACTGTCTCCTCGTTGACTTCCCCTGCATCCTGTAGGGAGATATTCACTCCAACAGAGAAAGGCAATCCCTGCTGCTGCCCTCCAGGAGCACGGAACATGGCACTGTGAAGGACAGCCCTGACTGTAGCTACTCTGGCACATGACTGCTGTCATCTCTTTGAGGCACCTCAGATACTCCAAAGTGAACTTTCTGGATACCCTGTGGCTGATGAATTCAGTCAGGCCAGCATCATGCACATACTCTTCAGATATGGGGAAAACCCACCCAGCTTTTTTCATAAGGCTCACCAAATAAAAGAATCAGCAAAAAACTTAATTTCATTTATATAAATGGATAACGGATGCCAGGGACTAGCCCTATGGTCCTTTTCTATCCTCCCTCCCCTCCTGGACTCCCACACATGTCTAGGACGTAGAAAGTTACTGGTATATTCTTGCTGGAAGGAAAGGTGGAAGGAGGGAGGGGGAGAAGAAAAGAGGAAAGAAGGGAGGGAGGGAGGGAGGAAGGAAGGAAGGGAGGGAGGGAGGGAGGGAGAGAGGGAGGGAGGAAATACTTTGAAATACAGAGAAGAAAAGGATTTAAATAAAAAATTTGAAATGAAAAGAGAGAGGGAGAGAGACAGAGAATCAGAGTAGACGGGAAGGGGAAGGAAGCTAGAAGGAAAGGAAGAAACAAAAAACAAAAGGAATAGTTTGAAGTGAAGGAGAAGATGGAAAAGGGAAGTCATAGAAGAAGGATGGGTGGACGAGGAGATTCAGAATGAAAGACATATTGAAGAAGGCAGGAAGAACAGAACAGATTCCCTAGTTCCCCTCATGGACCAGGTAGAGTCATCACATCATTAATTTAACCTTCACCAACCACTGTAAGGCAGGCCACACACTGTTCTGAGGAAGAGAAACTGTGACTGTTGAAAATGCTTATAAGCAACAATGCCCATACATACCCAAGAGAGATGGAATAGTGCTGGGCAGGGAACAGGCCCAGGCTCGGAGGTGGGAATGAATGTGACTAATAAAGGAGAGTGAGGAGGACATGAACCTACCCCAAAGCAGAGGATCTCAATTCCCAAGAGCTCTTTCCAAATCACCTTCATGAGGAAGGAAGACATAGCGAAGACACTTGCCTAAGTGGGAGTCTAAGCTGTGCCATTATTCTAAAGAGAAGGCACCTGATCCTTTAAAGACCCCACTGCTAATGCAGAGGGCTGCCATCAGCCCATTAGCTTTTCTGAAAGACACTCTGAGGGTCCCAGGCCATGAGACACTGTAGGTGGGCTGATGGAGGGTCTCTGCAATCCAACTGAGCACCTGCAGGTGCCAGCTCTGAGGCCCTCACCACTGCGGCATTAGGTTACTGGAGCTGCTTAGGGCTTTCAGCAAGCTTACTTGGGACCTTACATTTGGCCTCAGGAATCAGGCATACAGGTGAAAACTGGCTCCTCCCACTGAAGACCAGAATTCTGTAACAGCTCAGCATTCCAAAGAGTGTTACACAAAATACACAAAATTCCAATAGTTATCTGCTGCCCAAGGCATAACCAGAGTTTATCTGGTCCTAACCTATATTCTGGTTTCATTTCCCACAAACCTGTACTCAAACTGTCCTTTGCTGTCCTCCAAACACACTGCCTCCATTAGTTTTTGCTGTGTAACAAACCACCCCCAAATTTGGTGTCTAAAATCACCACCATTTATTTAGCTTCCAATTCTGTCCATCAACAATGTGGGCTGGGCTCAGCTGAGGAGTTCTTTTGGTCTCATCTGGACTTGCTTCTGTACAACAGTCCATTGCTCAGTGAGCAGGGCACTGCCTGGCCTGTGGTAGCTTCAGCTGGAGTGGTCCTTCTCTATTCCACATGGTTGTCATCCTCCAGCAAGCTAGCTCAGGCTTATTCACATAGCAGCTGGAGAGAGTTCTGAGAGGACAAAAGCACTCAAGGCATTTTGAGGCATAGACTCAGAACCACCACACCATCATCTCTGCCATATACTGCTGGACAAAGAAAGTCACAAGGCCAGCCCAGATTAATCCGCCTTTTGATGGAGGGAGCTGCAAAGTTGAATTGCAAAGATGCATGGTTACAGGCAGTGAGAGAATTACAGCTATTTTTTGTAAACACTCTACTATACATGCCTTCTACTTTCTTGCTTGTGTTCCTATGTTCAGCTTCTCTCTTCTGCCACCCTCCCTCCACGTTTTCTTTTCCTCCTTAATTATCTTCATTCTTCAAGGCTTAATCATATCTTCTCATTGGAACCTTCTCTATCTACTTCAGCTAGAAGGACCCTCTCTCCTCTGCATCTTGCAGCCCTGTTGTATGTCCTAGTTTGCATGGACTGTGACTTATTCTACCATGCTTGTTCATGGGCACAATCACATGTAATATTCTCAAGGGCAAGGACCACATCCTGTGTTCTTTGGGCACTGAACACAAAGTCAGTGCTCACACATAGTAGGTACTCAACAAATGCTTCAGAGATCATTTCTTCTTCACACATCTGGTTTTGCCTTAAAGTTCAACTCCAAATTTGCAGCATCCTGCTTTGCTGTAGATTCTAGGTTTTTGAGGGAGAAACTATGAAGGAAATAGAAAAAAATAATTTGATGAAAACCATTGAGAGTTGGACCCCATTCCTCTTTTGAGCTGTGAGATCAAATGTCTTTTGCTATGAAGATGGGGATGGGACTAGATGTAATTCCCACCACCAGTGTTGAGATTTACTTGCCCTCTTTTTGGGTTTTCCCTCTTTATTTAAGGACCTTGTGGATTATTTACGGGTTCACTCGCATAGTGCCGTCTATGCTTCATCCATGAGCCCACCGATAGCAGAGCAAATCATCAGATCACTAAAACATCTCATGGGAATGGATGGGACCACACAAGGTAAGAGGATCTGCATAGAGCACAGCTCTTGCATCGCTCTGTCTCCCTTCTGCCTCATTAATTTTTCCACTTCTCAAATACACACCTTTATCTTATAGAACCCTATCTGTAAATCAAGCCATGTGATAAATGCACAAAAACTGCTGTTAGCACACCACACAAAAACCCTTCGTTAAAGCAAAGAAAACTTTCTAATTTACCTCATTGTGAACAGCAAATTGAGATAATTTTGTGTGATCAATTATGTTGAAATGAAGCAAATATAGTGTGTGTGTGTGTGTGTGTGTGTGTGTTTGCGTGTGTGTGTGCGCGCACGCTTGCATGCACATGCTTGCCTGTGCTTGCTTGGGGCTGTCACTTGTGTTTCCCTAAGACCAAAGTAGCCAATTTAATATCCAATTTTTCATCCTTTTATTTTTTATAGCCAGAGGTTGGGCAATGGAAGTCCACCACTGGCCATTTGAGGATATATAGACAAAACACACACAATAACCTTCCAGCCATTTCTTTGCCAGTGGGAACAGAGCTAAACTGTGCTACTTTGCTCAACCCAAATTAATCCTTTTTGAAAAGTTGTTTCATAAAAACCTCTTGGAACTCTCCCTCCATTTTGCAGAGATGGTTTATAGAGATTCTACTGCATGTCACACACCAGAGGGGATACGGTGCTAAAGAAGGCAGTTCTTGCTGCCAGGCAAGCTGGTGAGCACATTTATGGAAGTAGCCAATTTATCCTGGCCACTGGACTGTACAATCCATGTGCCTCACCTCACTTCCCAGCTGTCCTGAAGTCTGACATTGTTTAATGCAACCCTCCAAGCCTGCTATTTCAATAGAAGTATGGGGTACTCCATGAGTTTTCGGTATTATTAAAGCAGCAGAATATTCACATACAAATTTTATCAGAAGCCTACTGTATAAAACAGATAAGAACAAGGCTGATCTAGTTAAAGTAGTGTCTTCACTTACCCCCATACTGATACCCCTTGGGGCCCTTCTACTGAGCCCTAGTGCACCCAAGACACTTGTTTGAAAGACAGGACTTTTTTTCACTAAAGCAGGGTAAAGGCCTACAGGAGGATATTTTTTCCTCCATATGAAATGCAGTGATTGGCTGATCTCTAGGATTCCTTCCAGGCTTGCCTTTTCAGTGTTATGACTCTGCATCTTATTGATTAGTCTTTGTGAAAAGAAAACGACAGTCCAGTCTAGGAAGCCCTTATGGTATGAGACCGAAGGTAGCTGCCTGGATCTGACTCCTGTGATACTATTCACTCGTGTGTGGCCTTAGACGAGTGACTTATCTATTCAACCCTGTGCAAGTGACTCAACTTCTCTGTACTTCAATTCATCCAGTTATAAAGTGAGAAAAAATGATATTTAGGAGCCAAGGTTTTTGTGAGAAGTGGATACATTAATCTGTACAAAATATTTAGCATTGTGTCTGGAGACAATTATTAGTAAGCATTATATAATTGCTTGCTACTGTTATTTGCTGTTGTTTCTGAGGTGATCAACAAGTATTTGAACCATTTCTCAGAGATGCTGTAGGAAGCATCGTTATGACAGAAGTGAAGTAGGACTAGATATCCTCTAAGATAAGATCCTGGATTAGTCAGAATAAGGGAGGTTTTGCCACCATAATAAATAAACCCTGTAGATCTCAGTGGCTTCACAGAACCAAGGTATTTCTTGTTTGCATCACATCTAATACCAGTCAGTCAGCTCTCTACACAGTGCTTGTCCTTGAAGACAGTGACTCAGGCTGCTTTCACCTTAAGGGTTCGTCATCTCAACACATGGCCCCCATGGTTACCAAGGTAAAAAGAAAGGGAGGGTCAGCCTGGAGGTGATTCTTATCACCTTGTTTACAATCTATTGGCCAAAACTAGTCATATGGCCACACCCCAAAAAGAGGCTGGGGTAAATTAAGGGATACAGATTGGATAAACAGGTACCTTTTTTTGGTGGGGGGAGGTTCTTTTTTTGGGGGAGTTTTAAAAATTTGAGACAGAGTCTTGCTCTGTCGCCCAGGCTGAAGGGCAGTGACGTGATCTGGGCTCACTGCAACCTCCACCTCCCAGACTCAAGCAATTCTCCTGCCTTAGCCTCCTGAGTAGTTGGGACTACAGGCGCGCACCACCATGCCCAGCTAATTTTTTTTTTTTTTTTTTGAGACAGAGTTTCACTCTTGTCACCCAGGCTAGAGTACAATGGTGTGATCTCAGCTCACTGCAACCTCCGCCTCCTGGGTTCAAGCAATTCTCCTGCCTCAGCCTCCTGAGTAGCTGGGATTACAGGTGCCCGCCACCACACCTGGCTATTTTTTGTATTTTTAGTAGACACGGAGTTTCGCCAGGTTGGTCTCAAACTCCCGATCTCAGGTGATCCACCCACCTTGGCCTCCCAAAATGCTGGGATTACAGGCATGAGCCACCACACCTGGCCAATTTTTGTATTTTTAGTTGAGATGGGGTTTCACCATGTTGGCCATGCTGGTCGGGAACACCTGGCCTCAAGTGATCTGCCCACATCAGCCTCTCAAAGTGCTGGGATTACAGGTGTGAGCCACTATGCCTGTCCTAAACAGGTATCTTTTAACCTTTTAACATTGAAGCCATATAGAGCGGCATCTTTTCCTCCACAAGCTTTCCACTGTATGAAAAAACTGGCCTGGAACTACTGGCTTCCCATAAAGCCATATTAATTCTCTTCTTAAACTTCAAGTGTTTCTTAATGGAAAATCAATTATTTGAGTTTTAAGCAAAAATGCAAGTTAAGTGAATTGTCTCAGAATGACTAGAATTATTCTTTGGTCTTGTTTTAAAGACAAGTGACTAGGAAAAAGTTATTCTAGAAATTAGCTTGTGTCTCAACAAAAATTTTCACTCATTTCCGGGGTCCTTTGTTGTATATGTCATCCGAATCAGTTGCTTTACATGTACGCAACTTTACAATCATTTCCTTCCGTCCTCTGGATTGGCTTACCACTTCATCACAGACAGAACTTGCTCTGTTGATCTGATCACAGTGGAAGAAAGATTACATTAAAGACATGAGTAATCATCTGCCATCAATTTTTCTTCCCCTGAGGTAGGAGATATTTCCCTTGCTTCTCTCTCTTAGCCTTATACCTAAGTAATTCTTTGCTTATTTTTTTAACCTCCCATTTAAAGTTTCTCACTTTACTCCTCTTGTCATCTTAAGAGAAAAAAAAAAACAGAGAATGTCATGTGTACGGTCTGGTTTTTTTAGAGGCAAGATAGGAGAATGAGGGAGAAATATAGGACAGTTTATTTTCAAAGAAACAAACAAAGGAAAGTAGAAGAAAAAGAAAATTGACAGAATTATCAGCCAAGTTTCAGGTGGTTGTGCCTGACACATCTTTTGAAGCATTCAAAGGCACACAGTGAATGATCACACTGGCCTCATTTGCAACAGTGGCTTCTTTAAATCAAATGAGCAGGACAGGTTAGGGACATTGCACTAGCTCACCCCTTTCTGCAGAGATAGACTCACTCTCAGGGTAAAGTTGCACAGAGCTCAAAGGATGCACTGTTTCATGCAAGAGCTGCTTTACAGGATCTGAGAAAGAGGAGCCGGGCTCTGAGCCTTCATCTTCAGCCCACTCCACTGCAACTGTGATTGGAGTCTTTCAAGGCTTTGTTTCGGGTTGAGTTTGGAGAGCAGTTGGCCAGATCTGTTCCTTGATGAATGTCTTCACTTTAATCTGCAATGCAAAGCCATACGCTTCAAAGAAAGGCAAGCTACAGGAATAAGGTCAGTGTTCCTTTGATGCCAAGGTTCAAAGATGAAATAGCAGTCCCAGTGAAATGACAATGTTTATGCACAAACAGCCACCTTCACTCTGCAGCCAGGCTGCTTGTGGAGTTAATGCACACAGGCTGAGGGGCTGCAGGCCGCGCATGCATTCCATATGCACCAAGACCCTTTTAATCTCCTGGCCTGTCACTCTGAGCAGTGCAGTGAGTCCAAAAGTGGAGGTTTGATTTCTCCATCCTAATGGATGTTGGGTGGTCTTCCAGCCAAGCCAATGTTGTAAGCCCCTTAAGGGCAAGAAATGTGTCTTGAATTATTTTGGTGTTCCTCTGAGTGTCAAACTCAGTGCTCAGCTTAATAAATATGTCATGACTCAACTTCCATCTTGCCAGCCTGCTCCATTTCAGGTCAATGTTTATGCTAAATAAGATCGTGAGGATGTTTATCTCATAGGACTGGGAGCTGGGAATTGGTTCCACACCAGTTGTGGCAGCGGAAGGGATCACTCAGTGATTGAGGTTACTTTTGGAAAGGTCTAGAAAGATCACAGCTCAGTCGTTTTCTTATCTAGACATAGCATACATAGCCACAAGAAGGTGAGCCCCAAACCACACTGACTCCCCTAAAGAAAGCATTGTCAAAAAATCATCTTATTGTCATGTTTAAATCTTTGATGTACATTTTTCGAGAAATCACTCAACATTTTTTGAACTCCCAATCTTGATCTTACCTTACTACACCTTCTCTCCCCAACTCTGGGTAAACTTCCATTTCTCAGAGAAGACAGAGGTTGTATGATGTGGGCTAATTCACAGAGTGTGCCCTGCAGCGGTGCCTGGCCTGACATCTGCTCCGTGAATGGCAAGTCACTTTCCCTCTCTTGGCCTTAGTTCCTTCATTGCAAATTAAGGTTGTCAGAAGAATTAAGTGAAGTGATACAGATAAGGAACTTAGCATGATGCTTGATACACACTAAACATTCAATAAAGACATACTACTTTCAACACATCTCCTTTCTTCCCTTACTTCTGCAAATTTTCCAATAGCTTTACCCACCCCAGAGTTCTCCCTTTTTCCCCGAACTCACATCTTCCTACTCTATCAGCAACTCCTGCACACTCTACTTAACATATATCCAGAATCAGGTCACTTCTCACACAGCCACCACTCTCTCCATCACCTCTCACTTGGATTCCTGGAGTAGCCTCCTGAATATTCTCCCCACTTCTGCCCTTGCCTTTTTATGGCCTGTTCTCCATGCAGAAGCCAAAATTATCTTTTGGAAAAAAGAGAAGAAAAACTAACTCATACCATGTCACTTCCCCACTGAGAACTTTCTATCATCTTTTCAGCTTACTCAGCAGAATCCAGACTCTGTTCTTTACAGCTTCTCAGGATGTGGTCCTCCATATGTCCTGTCACCCCTCCCCTCGCTCAGCCCACTGAAGGCAGCTGGCATCCTTGCTTTTCCTAAAACACAGTGAGCAGCCCACGCAGAAGGGTCTTTGCACTCGCTGGTCCCTCTAAAACTGCTCTTCTGACCTATCTGCATGGCCCACTCCCTCCCTGCCATCCACTTTCTGCTGAAAATCTGCCTTGTTAGGAAAGTGGCCCTATCCTAAATAGTAAATCCTCCTGTCCCTCTAATTCTCCTCACCTTGCTTTATTTTTTATTTATTTATTTATTTGAGATGGAGTCTCACTCTGTCGCCCAGGCTGGAGTGCAGTGGTGCCATCTTGGCTCACTGCAACCTCCACCTCTTGGGCTCAAATGACTCCTGTGCCTCAGCCTGCTGAGTAGCTGGGACTACAGGCACCTGCTGCCACACCCAGCTAATTTTTGTATTTTTAGTAGAGACGAGGTTTCACCATGTTGACCAGGCTGGTCTTGAGCTCCCATCTTCAAGAAGTCCGCCCACCTCGGCTGCCCAAAGTAGTGGGATTACAGGCGTGAGGACCGCACCCAGACGCTTTAATCTTTATAGCATTTATGAATACCTGACAAATTGTATATGTATCTGCTTATTATCTGTTTGCTCTCACTAGAGGGTAAACTCCAGGAGAACAAGCACTTTGTCTTTTATTTATTACACTGAAAATAGTGTCTGGCAAGTACAGGTTTCCAAAAATATTTATTGAAAGAGTTCTTCTCACTATCCCTCTTATCTCAGCAAATAAACAGCTCTGATGTCTTTTACATCTCTGTGCTTGATTTTTTCCCTTTCCACCTTCTTTTTTTTTTTAATTTATTTATTATTATTATACTTTAAGTTGTAGGGTACATGTGCATAACGTGCAGGTTTGTTACATATGTATACTTGTGCCATGTTGCTGTGCTGCACCCAGCCCCTTTTCACAGACTAGGATTGTTGGTTTCTCTCATCCTAAAAAGACTTCCCTTGCCCCTTCTTTTTCCAGCAGCCACTGAGCCTCATCCCATCCATTGCAGCAGATCTCAAAAGAGTGAGCTATTCTGCTGGCTTCCCCTCTACCCTTCTCATGCAGTTTCCAGCCCCTGCAGCCTGTCGCCCACCTGTCCTCTGCCTCCTTGCTCCATGGATCCTGCTCCCTCTAAAGTCACTCCTGTAGACACACTCTCCTGCTTCTTCGCCAGATTAAACTTGATCTCTCTGCATCATTCTCTCTCTTTGAAAACAGTCTTCAAAAACTGTCTTAGTCGTAGAGATGCTCTTCTCTTCTGGTTTTGCTCTTATTTTTCTATTTGTTCTTCCTCTCTTTTCCGCCAGGCCTCTTTCCCTATCAGTAAGTGTTTGCCCTAATCCTGCGCTCTGTTCTCTTTATAGTTCCCGCTGCACAAGTACCCTCAGCTGTTTCCTTTCCAAAACAGCTTGTGGACCCTCTACCCCTAGAAACTTCTGCTTGAAATGCTTGCTGCATTCTAACAAGCCCCAGGTGCTGCTGCTGGTCCAGGGACCAGCCTTTGAGAAACACTGCTGCATAACGACCCTGTAGTCACTCTTTCCCTCCCATCAGACACTAATGGCTTGTGGATTTCTTGTAGATAGAAACCATTAAATCTCCATATCAGGTGGGGCTCGGTGGCTCACACCTGTAATCCCAGCACCTTGGGAGGCTGTGGTGGGCAGATCACTTGAGGTCAGGAGTTCGAAACCAGCCTGGTCAACAGGGCAAAACCCCGTCTCTACTAAAAATACAAAACTTAGCTGGGCATGGTGGCGCAAACCTGTAATCCCAGCTACTATGGATACTGAGGCAAGAGAATCGCTTGAGCCCAGGGGGCGGAGGCTACAATAAGCTGAGATAAGGGGTAGCACCAAAGCTGAGAGGCAAAAGAAGAGACCCTGAGCCAGCAAACGAGATATGGGGTTTATTCAGGGGAACTTACATGCAGGGACGGTCCAGTGATGGTAGGCTGGACAGGAGAACTGCCACCACTTGTAAAAAGCATGTAGTTCATATAGCATTTTCACTTAACATCCTTTCCATAACACCCTCCACCTGGCAACCTTTATTCAACCTTTACTCAACCTTTATTCAAAGGGCCTCAATCCCTTGTATGACAAGCATCCCAGTGGACAAGCTGGGGACTCAGATGTTCCTCATAGGTAAGGAACGAATCTCCAGCTTGGTCACGCTCAAACTGTGAACACACATTCAGGTGTGTCTGCCATACAGGGTCATTCTCAGGAAATGCTTAAGCTGTCACGGTCAGGTGCATGTACCATGCACAGGTACATCTACGATATAATAATCCGCACAGTTCCTGACACATCATAGGCCTTCAATACATACTTTCCAGTTGAATTGGAAAGAAATGTGTTAAGTCCCAGTTATGCCATGATGCAGATACTCACAAAATATCTGTTTAGGGCCATCTTTTCATCAAAAGACTTGAGCTGGATCTCTGAATACTTAACATCAGCAATCTGAGTAAACAACTTGCTCATCAAGGACAACTTCTTCCTTATAATTCTTGTCTGCAGGCATGTCTAGTTTTACTCATTACACCTACCTGCTTACTATAGAGTCACTGATGTTGGGGAAAGTTCCCCCACATGTCCCCAGTCATCATTTCTTGTTTCATGATGATGGGAGTGCCTGACAGGAGGGAGACAGTGACTACAAAGTCATCATACAGCAGTGGTTCTCAAAGAGTGGTCCCTGGACCACAAGAAGCAATGTCACCTGAGGCTTGTTAGAACTGCCACAAAGCATTTCTGAATCAGCTGTTTTAACCATTCCTCCAGGAGATTCTGGTGCAGGCTCAAATTTGATAACCATGTTTCTACATAACAGAAAAGAAACAGATCTGTGCAGAGGGAGAAGTAAAGTGAACAGAGGACGGAATTCTGGCAGATGCAAGCAAAGGTAAAGGACCTAGCAAAAACAGGAGGAAGAAGAGCAGCAGAAGAATAAGAAAAAGCCCAAAAGAGAAAAGCATGAAATGTGTTTGGATCCACTTCTTTAAACCTGTGTTTAAACCAAAACATCAACCCTGCCCACTCAGTTACTACTAGCACCTTGCCTGTCCTTCAGTCCCCATGACCACTTTGGCATCAGGAATAGGAAAGAGAGTTTTGCTTATGAAATACATGTGCCTCACAACAGTCACTCCCTAAGCCTGTGCTTTCACATAACTTTTTGAAGTATGTCAAGTCATTAAGAGTTCATGGTCACAACATTCATTTTATTGTTTGATTTGATAGTAGACATCTGACAGAGATACTGCCATTTCTCCAACAACTGCTATCCCTTGGGATAAATAGGGTAGCATTTATAATAATTACTTAAATGGTTTGTCTCTTCAGTGTATCTTCAATAGGTGGAATCAATCTGATGAAAGGAAATCCACAATGGGCAACACTGCTAGGTGTTGATTTATCATAGGATGACTCAAGACAAAATATTCCATATTCCTAACTCAGAAAGAATGGCCTCTCCTGTAATTATGTGGGATCTACTTAACTTGTGCTATAATAATCACCCTCCATTTGACGGCTCATCTTCCTCCCCTGATCGTTACAATTTTGATGACGTGGTGTTGAAATGAAATTGGCACTTTTTTGAAAAAAAAGATGATCGGCTTAACCTGATGCATCTATTGAACATTAGATATTAAGGTTCTTGTTATATTTTCAATTTCATGTCAGGATGAAACAGCAAATATATATCTTATCAAGCACTTACTTTGCCTACTGGCTACTGTGTAGTTTTTAGATCTACAGGCCCACTTATCTAAAGATCTAAATGTTTAAATATTTTAGAATTTTTGTGTAACATTAAGTCTTTTGAAATACAGCACTTAACCAGAGACAGGAATAGTTGGAACGATTCTAGCTATATGAACAGGCCAGTACTTAAATTTGGATTACTCCAATTACTCCATTGACTTGTTCATTTCTAATTTCATCAAAATGGCTATAAGAAAAATCATAATGTCTCTGATTTAATCAATTCTCTCTCAGCTATTACCTCAGTGCCAGGCTGGTGGGATAATCACCAACTAACTGAATCACAAAACCACATTTTGTATCACATGCATGAAAATGTGATTCATTTATAATCAAGTGGCCAGTAAAGTCTGTAGAAAGGAAAACAGTAATGGAAATTTACTTATAAGAGAAAAGTTATACAGAATTTCAATTACTAATGTGTAATATCTGATTTCAGTAGAATACACCTGAATCATTGTTAATAACACCTAAACTTAAATGATAAATTTAGGAGAAATGAAATTCTCTATTTTTCTTCAAAGTAACACATGTCCCTCTCTGCCCTTAAACTGAAGGAGTTTCTGTGTAGTAAGGAAGGGGAGGGGACAATGTGTCTGGAAGAAAAGGCAGGAGAAAACTAAAGATAAAATTAAGGTGAAATAATGACTTGTGTTCTTCCTGGAAAACAATAGCTATTTAAGATCCTTAGAAATAGAGGAATTTGACCAGGTGTGGTGGCTCACATCTGTAGTTCCAGCACTTTGGGAGGCCAATGCAGGTGGATCACCTGAACTCAGGAATTCGAGACCAGCCTGGGCAACATGGCAAAACCCTGTCTCTACCAAAAAATATAAAAAATTAGATGGAGGTGATGGCACACACCTGTGGTCCCAGTGACTCAGGAGGCAGAGGTGGGAGGATCACTTGAGCCTGGGAGGCAGAAGTTGCAATGAGCTGAAATCGAACCCCTGCACTCCAGCCTGGGCAACAGAGTGAGACCCCATCTAAAAATATATGTATATAAAATATATATAAGTAAAAATTATATATATATTTATATCTATAAATAAAAGTTATAAATTATATACTTATATAATATATAAGTAAAAGTTATATATATTATATACAGGGAGAGAGGAATTTGGCAGGATGAAATAACAATGCAATATTTTCTTTTTAATTTTATGTTTTCTCAATGTAGTAGTCAGGGATTATTGCTGCAAAAAAAAGGTCATAAATAGTTACTCTGTTACTATTATGCTTCTTTAATTATCTTAGATTTTATCAATTAAACAGATATTATCCAGATAACTACTTCAATTCTCCACTTTCCATAGGAAGAGAAAGCTAAGAAAAAGCTTAACAAGCCTATGATAGGATGGAAACCCAGGTTTTGGTGAGCTTTTTTAAGAAAGCCAATACAAGAAGGATGGGGAAATTGAGTCTGCAAATTAGAGCTAAGTCCCCCAACCATTGTGCTGGTTACAAGTGGTTCCTCCTCAATCTGGGCTTCCTTTACCCTTTAGAAACTAATTGCTATCAGACCAAGACCTGAGGAGGAAATATTCAATAGAAACGCTCCCTAGCAGAGGGCCTCCTCACAATAAATCTTTCTGAGGTTTTAGTTCTTGGATGAGTTGGGAAGTATTCAAAGCTTTCCATCTGTGGGGAAGTTGTTGCCTTGGCTGTAGAATTCTGCTTGCACATTACACGCTGCCTTTAGCAGGGTTGGGGAATGAAGGCTTTCAGCTAACGGGATGCTCCTCTTTTCCTTTGAGTTTTGGCCTCTGGGAGAAGGTTCTCCATTCTTGACCTACAGAAGTGATGGGTTTTTCATTCATATGTGGTTAAATTATGCTGTTATAATATATCATATATAATAATACATTTGGCTATATTGTGTTATGTTTTATGATGATGTTCCCTATTCTAAAATTAAAACTGAGTTCTGTTCCTTCATGGTGAAGTCCCTGTTTCTGCTGAGAACATCAGAAAGGCTAAAGATGACAATTTGGTTTGTATACCCTGGGAAAGAAAACATATATTCTGTTAGTTGAAGTAGTTCAGATCATGTTTAAAAACACAGATAAGTAAACAGCTGTTGCTGATCAAATTGTCCTTATCCTCACGGACAAAGAGGATCTCTACAAAATTAAAGAAAGCAATCCAGGCCTTCCCTGACTTCCCCGAGACTTGCAACCTTCCCTCATATTTGCCCCTTCACCACACAGGCCTTCCTGGCTCCTGACTCCAAGCATAGGTCCCCCTGAGCTTTCTGCTACTCGAGCTCATCTCCCAGAGCAGGTGCAGAGCCAAAACTTGAGACCAGAGGAAATCTGGACTCAGAACAACTTGGGGATTCATGCTGGAGTGACCCTTCTAGTTCTTGCCACCAACCCAGGGAGACCTTCCCTAAACATCCTTTCTAAAATATTGTCCCCTTTCCTGTGAGTTACTCAGTCCACCCCCTCAGTCAGTATCATTTTTCTTCATAGCACGTATTACCTCCTTTAATATGAATTTTCTTTCTGGGTTAATATCTGTTTTTACCAGGAGAATACAAATGCCATAAAGGCAGAGACATTGTCCCCAAAATGAAGTGGTACATGTTGGCTGAATAAATGACCCATTCAGCATCAGCTTTGGCCATATTTCCTCAACGATTCCGCAGGCAGCTTTTCCTCTATCTTGAAGGCTCTCATCCCTCCCCACAACACACTACCCCCATTCATTATCTCCTGAGCCCCTGGTCATCCTTATAAGTCCTACCTTGATGGCCCCAGTCAGAAAATTACTTTTCCTTCCTTCAGTCGCTTGCAGTTTTTTACTTCTATTATGTTAGTCACACACACCCCTAACCCAGCCTTCCAAATAGGTAGTGATTAGTTATTTAATTGCACCTTAAGCATCAAATATGTGAGTGAATGGGCACTGAATACTATACTTGGGACTAAGCAGATTTTCTGACAAGCCTTGGGATCTAGTCACCACTTATAAACAATTACAATGTTATTTTTTTATAGGTTACTTATATAATTATTTTAGTTCAAATACTGCAGTCATAAATACGTCATGGATGGGTGCATGCATAGGTCAAACTCTATAGCCTCTTTCCCATTCTTTTGATAAATGCATGGTTTTATATAACTTACACTGAGGATTTGTCTAGATACTATCAGATATGGAGGTGAGCTGAGCATGCTGCATAATTCAAGCCAATGCTACTTAAATAGTAGAAGCAAAACTGGAGTTTTTCCTTTAATTATCAAGCAGTTAGTTGAATCCCTCGCTTAAAGTTTCCTATAGAGACACAATCTGAAACTCAAAAGTGCATTTCACTTTTTCATACACAGTAATCAGCAGGCACTGGGCAACAGCTAATCCTCTCTGTTCAAGTTAAGTACATTTCCAAAATAGAGGAGGGTAGCGTGATTCCTAAGCATCCAAAATGACATTTTCCATCCTCTCTCCTTCTCCTCCTCCATCTTAATAATGGTTTGCACTTAGGACGTTTTTCAATCAAGAAACTATGTTTCTGTGACATACTTGGTGACTAGTAATGAGAGGCTGAGAAACTAAAACTCCCACAGAAAAATGTGGGTTTCTTTTTACAGACAATGAAAGATAAAGGGGTATTGGGATTTTGAGTCTTTGAAAGTTTTCCATAGTATCCTTTTTTGTGGGGTTGGTATTAGTTAAGGTATGTTACTTGTTGTCACAGACAAATGCCAACAAAACCATGGCTTAACACAATAGAAATTCATTTTTTCCTAACATAAAATCCAAAATTGGTGTTTCTGTTGGGCAAGACAGTTCTCTTCCAAGAACCCAGCCTCCTTCCATTTTGTAGCTCCTCCAGCTTCAATATATGGTTTCCAAAGTTGCTGACAAAGGGGTAAGGAGCATGATGGATTGTGCCTGTGACATTTTCAAGGGCCATGGCTGGAAAGGCACATTGTATTTCTGCCCACATTCCATTGGCTGTAACTCAGTCACATGACTTTGCCTAACCACAAAGGAACCTGGGTAATGGAGTTAACGATGTGCCTAGGAGAGGAAATGAGTTTGGTGAATAGGAACCAGACTTTGCCACAGTACTTAACCTCCACCCAGGACATTCTTTCCTCAGACTTTCTGATTCTTTCCAAATGCTTTCCTATTTTCTTCATAAATAAACTCTTGACCTGGAATAGAATAAAAGTAGCTAAGAACAAAAGAAAAATAAAGTCTAAAGGACCGAAGACAGATCTCTCCTCCTTTTTTTAGGGACTCTCGGGGCTACTAGTCTGGCTTTTACCACAACTACTTCTACTTTCTTTTTCACAGAACTCATTCCTAGCACATGGCAGGTATTGCTATCACTGCTGTGATTCTGTTGCTCAATTCCCCAAAGCTGTGTACTTTCTGGAAGCAGAAAATGGACCCTGAGGATAATAATTCCTCAGAAGAGTGGCTCAAGCCTGTAATCCCAGCACTTTGGGAGGCCGAGACGGGCGGATCACGAGGTCAGGAGATCGAGACCATCCTGGCTAATACGGTGAAACCCCGTCTCTACTAAAAATACAAAAAACTAGCCGGGCGAGGTGGCGGGCGCCTGTGGTCCCAGCTACTCGGGAGGCTGAGGCAGGAGAATGGCGGGAACCCGGGAGGCGGAGCTTGCAGTGAGCTGAGATCCGGCCACTGCACTCCAGCCCGGGCGACAGAGCCAGACTCAAAAAAAAAAAAAAAAAAAAAAAAAAAAAAAAATTCCTCAGAAGAATTTCAAATGACATAAAATTGGAGTAGCTCTGGAAGTCATGCCAGAGGAGGGGAGAATGTACATTTTGGAAATGGTAGCATACAGACATTAAGGACTTTTTATTCTTTGAAGAAGGGATGTGATGAGACAGAAAATGGCATCATTATCAGAAAATTAAAAATTGCAATTTAAAAACATGAACTGATAGGCCAATTCTTTGAATTGAATGAGTTTGAGTCCACCCCAGTCACTCACTCAACTCTCCTTGGGTACTTTTGGGACCACAGAAGAAAAGGAAGCTAATAAATTTGAACAGGCATCAAACCTCTGATGTTCATGACATTAGCACCCAGCCCTTGACTAACTAAGGTAACCAGACACGAGACTGAATTCTGAGCCCAGGTAGAGAAATAAAACTAGAGGCTTCCTATCAGGATTGAGCTAATATTAGAATATGATTCCAATTAACATCACTTGCATTTTATCTACTTTTAAAAGCCCTGTTATGTCTAGATGGGCAAGTTCACACCAGATAATTCATTCTACAGAATATCTACAGGATTAAAAAAAAAGTTCTAAAGCTTAAATTTCTATTTTTTATTCAGTTATTAGGAGAAAAAGTTGATTAAAATGTCAAGGTCTTTTAAGTAACTTTATTAATTTTTGAATTTTAATCATTTTTATTTACCTTCTACAGAGAAAAGATAAAGGAAAAAAGAGTGACACTTAAAATACAATGTATGTGCACTGAAAATACAACCATGCCTCATTGTTAAATCACTTTGTGTGAATTATTTCATTTACTCTGATTATTGGTGAAATTTTATCATGAGATTGCCAGGTGAGGTATTGACCCTGCCCCTAGCCCAGCGTGGACTGGGAGAAAGTGGCACCAGCCCCTTCCAGCTGTGACCTACAACCTTTGCTCTGGTCCCTGCAACAGGGCACACATATTTTTACACTTGAGTTTGATAGGTTTAAAAAAAACCAGGGACTAAGGGGGAAGATTTAGGGCATTGAGGGGGGAAAGAAAGGAGTACACTGGATGACAGAAATTAGCTCTTAAGAGAGGAGTTTTCTCTTTCCTACTGTTTATTTTTGACATGAGATACATTCACAAACTTCTCTTATAAGACATTGATTGTCTTCAGTGCAAACTGTTGGGAACTGCAAGCTACGTTATCCGTTCACATCCTCAAACTTATCTTGTGACTGTTATTGCAGATTTACAATTCTCTCAAATTCTGTCTCTTCTCTGGGGAAGAGGGAATGAAAAGCAAAAAGGAAAAGGACTGTGATGCGGGTGATAAAACCATGATAATTCACACCTGGTTTAAAAAAGATCTTCTCACGTTTCTCAGTGTCTACCTTGGCAGAGAGTTCACTGAATACAAAACTGGTTTCCTACAACTCTTTTTCTCTCCATCCAACTCAGCCAGAACGTGGTGGTTGCTCCATTTTTCCAAGGTCCCTCAATGAAAACAAGAGGCATCTACAAAAAATTCCACCCAAATGCACTGTCCGAGGACCCCGGCATTGAAGGCCCTTGGCATTGTTGACAGAGGAGCTAGCTTCTGATTTCTAAATACATTTGCCACTTGGTTGCCAGCTGGAGAGACCAAAAGAGGCTGAGGGCATGGAGAGCTGCGTTTTCTAAATGGTTTCAGGCCCCTGGCATTTCAGCAATAGCTAACACAAAACAGATGTTGATGCTATGCTCCACTGGCTTTCAACTGAGGGCCTGCCTCAGTCCATGATTAATCACCTGCGCTGGGGGGCAAAAAAGTTCTACCTGGTCTTTTTGTGTGTGTGGACCTAAGGTCAGGGTTAGCAATCAAGGTGACAGACATTGCCTCTCTGCCTTGCTGTTGCTGCTCACCTACATGTGTGACAACTTGGGTTTGTCCAATAAATGCACAATTAGCCAACGAACTGAACTCTATTTAAGAGGGAAAGTTTGCCTGGTTGTGCATAAATAGCTAGCAAACTGTTCCAGAAACTTCTGCCCCTTCATTTACTTTATCCAAAGAGTTAGCCAAGGGTAGACTTTTATGAAAGCTCAGTAAATTCTGCAGTTGATTTGAGTTTTTAAAAAATTTCCCTAGAAAGAACCTAAAGAGAATCTGTGTGTCTTTTAGATGGCACTGGGGCAAAGGATAGTCAGCCACATTCTTCCAGCCGTCCTACAAACAAGATATCCTTTTACATGAGCCCTACTGGAGCATCCTCTTCATGTTTGCTTCCTCTGTGTGGCTGGACTCTGAGATGAGGAAGTGGTGATGTAATACATATGGAATTCCATGTTGGTTCAGTACAACTGGGAAAGGAAAGAACATTATTCCATCTGTAGCATCTTCCAGGGTGAAGGGGAGCTGGTATTCCACACTGGCCTTTGTTTTTCCTTCCTACAGCTGGGGAGGATTAGGCAGGTGGATTTGTGCCTGAGGAATCCCAGCATGTGGGTCTGGGCTAGAGAGATTGTATTCACTTTCTATTTCTGCATTACAAATTACCACAAACTTAGTGACCATTGAATAGATCAGTTCCCTTGGGTCAGGAGTCTGGGCACAGTGTACTGTCTGCTCAGGTTCTCATAATGCTGAAATAAAGGTGTCAGCAGCTGCTTTCTTATCTGGAGCTCAGGCACCTCCTCCAAGCTCACATGGCTGTGACAGAATCCAGTAGCTGTGTTGTAGGACTGAGGTCCCATTTCCTCTCTGGCTGTCAGTGGGAACACTCTCAGCATCTGGAGGCTGTTTGCGTCCCATGAGGGCCCCTCCATCCTCAAAGTCAGCAACGGATAGTCTCCCTCACATCAAATCCCCCTCCTCTCTCTCTCTTTGAATCTCCTTCAAAACTTCAGAGATGTTCACCTATAGCTAAAACCTAATCAGGACTCTCTTAATTAGGACTTAATTACTAGTGAACATCTCTAAAGTTTTGTGCCCTTTGTAAAATAGAAGG
The DNA here is from genome assembly GCF_043159975.1 of Macaca nemestrina. Classification (NCBI taxonomy): domain Eukaryota; kingdom Metazoa; phylum Chordata; class Mammalia; order Primates; family Cercopithecidae; genus Macaca; species Macaca nemestrina. Next base: position 46,761,232 of record NC_092139.1, read on the forward strand.
ACTTTATGTAGTTAAATTCTCTGTGATCATCTGCTTCAACTGGAGCACTGAGAATGAAAATTATTCTGATAAACATGTAATTCTTAAAAATAGGAATATATGGAGGACATGTCTTGGGCACCAAAAAGACCAAGAAGGGCACAGAGATGACCAGGTTGGCTGTAGGTGCTGCAGGTCAGTTACATTGACCAGAGGGACCCAGTTTTAGAGAGCAAATCCAAGTCAGTCAGTCCAATCTTTGGTTCAAATTAATTGTTTTCAGTATTTGTGAACTATAGAATTTTTCAAATAAGTGTGTATGAAAATATATATATGTGTCTGTGTGTGTATATGTATATATTCTATAGCACCCAAGTTAAGTCAGACACCCTATTTAATATTTAATCCTCATAACAGTATGAAGTGGGCAATATTATTATTATCCTTGTCATGATTCCCATTTTACAAATGAAGAATACAGGTCTCAGAAAGAGGAAGTACCTTGCCCAAGATGGTAGAGTTTATTTTGAACCCAGGAAATTGGCTTCATACTGTTGGAGTGCTTGGCTGAGCTTTGTCCTGGGCACAAAGCAAAAGTTAGGGGGCTTCCCCATCAATTTTTCCCCATACCCTCCTCCCTGAGGCCTGTTCAGTGCATCCTATCCTAGCAAAGCTCTGGAAACCACAAGGTTTTAATTCTTCAGGCAGCTGCCTTGGATGGGGCTTCTTGGTGGCCACCTTCATTTGCATGGTGTCTCAGAGCCCTTTCAAGGAACCATATTAACCCAATCACTCAACCTAGTATCTGTCTTTTGCCAACTCCTTTGTCTTCTTGCCACAAATTGGAACAGTTATCGACACAGCTCCTCGCCCATTTCAGACATTTGCTGCCACCTTGGCTTCCTGACTAGTCTTGCTACCTCCAGTTTTTCCCTCATCCTGATCCATGCACTGTACACTATAAGCTTTGTCTTCCTAACCCCCCTCAGAATATGTCATGTTCACTTATAGTGCTTCCAGGGCTCTCTAATACCCATCAAAAAATAGTGACTCTCAAGGCGGCATTTTTAGCTTATGATGATCTAACTCTACTGATCTTTCCCATGACTGGAACCAAAACATTCTAGGCAAGTACTCATCCCTCTCCTCTGCATTCCCAAACGTGTGTCCACAAGATGTTAAGTTACCATCTCTAGGTCTCCTTCGAACTCGCAGAGCACTTCTTTCATTGGGCACTTGATTTTCTATCTTCTGTTATGATTAATTTTTCTAGTTTATGAGACCCTTGAAAATAGTGGACACACTGATATTTTAATCTTCCACTGAACACAACAGCCACTTACAAATAATAGGTACTAAGTAAGCAGATGCTGAATCAATCATCCTCCCAAAAGTTCTGGGAAATAGATGTAGTAGCATTACTATCATCCCCATTTAGCAGATCAGTAAATTGAGGCTTAGAGCTGATGAGTGACTTGCTCATCTCTATAGATATAGAGGCAGATGGAACCTGATGCACAAATCCATTGACTAAGCACAAAAATTTCTTGAGGCTGAATTATTTTCTGGTGTCTTCAGTTATCATCAATCATGATTTTTAGAGAATCAACAAACACAATATAATTTGTGACTTTCAGCAGTGGTTCTTAACTGGGGGTACACACCACAGTTACCCAGTGAGTCTTTCTGAAAGGTCCAACCTAGTCCTTCTGGAGAAGAATGTCTGCAGAGGGAGGCCTACTATGTATGTATATATATATATATATATTTTGAGACGGAGTCTTGCTCTGTCGCCCAGGCTGGAGTGCAGTGACACGATCTCGGCTCACTGCAAGCTCCGCCTCCCGGGTTCACGCCATTCTCCTGCCTCAGCTTCCCGAGTAGCTGGGACTACAGGCACCTGCCACCAGGCCCGGCTAATTTTTTTGTATTTTTAGTAGAGACGGGGTTTCACCGTGTTAGCCAGGATGGTCTTGATCTCCTGACCTCGTGATCCGCCTGCCTCGGCCTCCCAAAGTGCGGGGATTTCAGGCGTAAGCCACCGCACCCAGCCTACTATGTGTATTCTTGAAAAAAAAAATTCCAGAAGACTCTGGTGTGTTTCTCTGGTTAAGAATCACTGATTTTGAGGCCAGAGAAAGAAAAAAAGGGCATCTAAATAGGAAGAGAGGAAATCAAACTATCTCTGCAGACAACATGATTCTATATCTAGAAAACCCCATAGTACTAGCCCCAAAGCTCCTCCAGCTGATAAACGACTTCAGCAAAGTTGCAGGAAACAAAATCAATGTACTAAAATCACTAGCATTTCTATACACCAACAACAGCAAAACTGAGAGCCAAATTAGAAAAGAATCCTATTCACAATTGCCACAAAAAGAATAAAATACCTTGGAATAGAGTTAACCAGGGAGGTGAAAGATCTCTACAACAAAAATTACAAAACACTGCTCAAAGAAACCAGAGAAGACACACACAAATGGAAAAACATTCCATGTTCATGGATAGGAAGAATCAGCATCATTGAAATGGCTATACTGCCCAAAGCAATTTACAGATTCAGTTCTATTCCTATCAAACTACCAATGACATTCTTTACAAAACTAGAAAATAAAAAAAGATTTTACAATTCATATGGAACCAAAAAAGAGCCCAAATACCCAAGACAATCCTAAGCAAAAAGAACAAAGCTGGAGGCATCATGTTACCCAACTTCAAACTATACTACAAGGCTAAGTAACCAAAACAGCATGATACTGGTAAGAAAACAGGCACATAGACCAATGGAACAGAATAGAGTGCTCAGAAATAAGACTGCACATCTACAACCATCTAATCTTCAACAAACTTGACAAAAACAAGTAATGGGGAAAGCACTTAGCATCATTTATTAAATAGGGACAATATAAATAATTCTGCCATAAAGTCACTTGCATGTGAATGTTTCTTGCAGCACTATTCACAACAGCAAAGACATGGAATCAACCTAAATAATACCTAAATACTGGCTAGCCATATGCAGAAGATTTGAAGCTGGACATCTTTCTTCCACCATACACAAAAGTCAACTCAAGATGGATTAAAGACTTAAATGTAAAACCCAAAACTATAAAAACCCTGGAAGACAGCCTAGGCAATACCATCCTGGACATAGGAATGAGAAAATATTTCATGAAAAAGATGCCAAGAGTAGTTGCAACAAAAGCAGAAATTGACAAGTGGGATGTAATTATACTTAAGAGCTTACACACAGCAAAGGAAACTATCAACAGCGTAAACAGACAACCTACAGAATAGGAGAAAATTTTTGCAAACTATGCATCTGACAAAGGTCTAATATCCAGCATCTAAAAGGAACTTAAACAAATTTACAAGAGAAAAACAGCCCCATTAAAAAGTGGGCAAAGGACATAAATAGACACTTCTCAAAAGAAGGCATATATGCGGCCAACAAGCATATGAAAAAAACCCTCAATATCAGGGATCATTAGAGAAATGCAAATCAAAACCACAGTGAGATATCTTCTCACACCACATCGGATAAGATGGCATCTTATCTGACGATAAAATCCATCAGAATGGCTATTATCAAAAAGTGAAAAAACAACAGATTCTGGTGAGGTTGCAGAGAAAAGGGAACACTTACACACTGTTGGTGGGAGTGTAAATTTGTTCAACCATTGTGGAAAGCAGTATGGTGATTCCTCAAAGAGCTAAAAGTAGAACTACCATTTGACCCAGCAATCACAATACTGGGCATAGACCCAGACAAATATAAATAGTTCTGCCATAAAGCCACATGCATGTGAATGTTCCTTGCAGCACTAGTCACAATAGCAAAGACATGGAATCAACCTAAATCCTTATCAGTGACAGACTGGATAAAGAAAATGTGGTACATACACACCATGGAATAGTATGCAGCCATAAGAAAGAACAAGATCATGTCTTTTGTAGGAACATGGATGGAGCTGGAGGCTATTATCCTTAGCAAACTAACACAGGAACAGAAAACCAAATGCCACATGTTCTTATAAGTGGGAGCTAAATGATGAGAACTTATGAACACAAAGAAGGAAACAACAGACATTGGGGTCTACTTGAGGGAGGAGGATAGGAGGAGAGAAAGGAACAGAAGAGAGAACTATTGTACTGGGCTTAATACCTGGATGACGAGATAATATGTACAACAAATCCCCACGACATGTGTTTACCTATGTAACAAACCTTCACATGTACCCTGAAACCTAAAATTAAAATTAAAAAAAAAAAATCACTGATTTACAAGGGTTCCCAGAAGGCCCTCAGCTTCCCATATTACCTCACTTAATGTGTAAAATTACATAATTAATGACTTGCTAAAATATTACTCTCTATTTAAATGCAAAGTAATATTATATCTTATCATTTATTTTATAAGTATTCAGGAAGCAATAATACTACGCAAATGTCTACATCTGTCTCATGGCACCTATTTTTGGTTGTATGTTATTTGATATCTGCCTTGTCTCCTGTTAGATCATTTGTTCCAAACAGTGTCAGAAATTTTTCATCTTCTATTCCCACCTCAGCAGCTGGTCTGGCTCCTGTACATAGTGAGTACTTTTCATTTGTGAAGTGTATGACTCCGTGAATGATGGAATTCACGCCTCATCATGAGTGAGTTTACCAGGTTTTCCAAAGAGCCACCTTTGATAGTCTCCTAGGCACTGCCAATTTCCAGGTCAGCTGGGTAATGCATTCCTGATCTCCAGGCCTCAGTTTCCTCATCTGTGAAGTGAACCCAAAAAGCCAGTTCCTGGCTTACAGTAGGTGCACAAGAAATGTCCATTCTCATCCTTGCTTGGGGATTAAATAACTAACCGTGTATGTGAGCAGCTGGTGGGAGGTGGAGGCAGGGTGTCTTCCCAGGGCCCTCGAAATCAGGCCATGCAGATGGCTGCCCACCCCTGATGTCCAGCCTGCTCCTGCATGCATTCCACAGGGGCAAGACTGAACAGCCTGGAGAGTCCTTGGAACATGTGTATGTGACTGTAAAACATGCCATAGACCTGGAATCCCAACATCAAAAGGGAGAGCTTCAGTGCCTGATAAAAATGTGCATTCCTCTTAGTAAACCACTGCAAATGCTCTTTTCTCCACCCCACTGGGAAGCTTGTCAGTGCTAATGTGATTCTTATGATTCTGGCTGCTCTGTAGCCTCTTGATCTTTACTGAGATCTCTCTGCCCCTGAGTGTGTTGGAAACAAAATGTCCTGTCTGGTGTCCAGTGCTTAAAATAACAGACGCTGGCTTCCTGCTGCCACGTTGAAACTTTACTCCAAGGTCTCTCCCCATCACCCTCTGCCCCCTCGCCAAGCCAGGGGAAAAAAACCAGCGTAAACTGGCAGATAGAGAAGCAGGGAGGGGCAGGGGAAATTAGGCATTCTTAGACCACTGCAGGCATTCTTTAATATCAATTTGATTTTCCATGGGTTAATTTTTCAGAAATATCAACTTCTTAAAATGTGAGAAATGTTTTATGGAACGTGACTTCCCATCTCTAAAGACAAGGACCTCATTTTCCAAGCAATACTGCCTAGGAGCATGTTTGAGATCATGCAGTCTGTATTCTGGACAGTGGTCGTGTGCTGAATAATTTAAGGAGGGATAGAGCTGGGTATATTTCTGAACATATATTTTCAAGCCTGGGAAATAATAAAATAAGTCATCCCATGGTATCTGGGCATATTCATGTTTCCTGTTAGAAAATGAGATTGCAAAGCCTGCAGAAAATAGACAGTGACAATGGTATTGGCTCACAAACTCGTCAAGCCCATCTCTTTTGCTTAGGATTATGGGGGAAATGCCTTTCTCTTTTTTTGCATGCCAATGGTTCGACAGAGAAGAAATTTTCCTTCTTTAAGACAGGTCATTCTGGTAGTTTCCACCATCTGTAATTCTTTCTGGGCCTCTGGGAGACTGAGTTGTCCTAAACATATTTTTGGAAATGCCACTGACCATTGTTTTTATTAGGGGACTGCAAAGCTTTGTAGTAAGAGGCTTTGTGTTTTATTTGTTTTTCTTCCCCTGACCCAGCTGGTTTTGTTTTAACAGCATCGGAGGGGAGGTTAAAGTATTTGTGGCCTCTGTTAACCTAGCCTATCTCTCAAAGCCAGCAAAGACAGAAATCAGAGGAGATAGAACAGGAACAGACAGGTCATCAGCCAGGGTAGGTTCACCCTTGATTTAACCACCCTCATGAGAGGGGTGGGGTTGACAGGGAGGCTGATCTTAAGATGAGTGAAAGCTTCAGAGCACGTAGCCGTCAGGAGAGCAGGTCACCCCCACAAAAACATATCTCAGGAAACTGAGCACTCAGGAACTGCTGGGAAGTAATCATGCCAAACAAGAGGCTACCACATATGCCTATTTTTATTTGTCACATCCAGTGTAGGAGCATAGCTCAGCCAGGCTGCATTCAGATACCCAGAAAAGGCCATGCATGGCCCTAGAGGTGGACCAGAAATGGCAACTATTTCTGAGACATCCCAATCTGCTTGGCTGAGCCTTGTTAAATCCAAAACTCATGCCAGGTCCCATCCCCAGAGATCATGATTTAATGGGTCTGGGGTGCAGCCTGGACATAAGGTTTGCCAAGCTCTCCAGATGACTGTGAGATGGCACTGAGGCTGCAGAGAACTATTGTCCAGCACAAAATGGCAATTCCCCTTTCAAGGACCTACCAAATGCCAGATACAGTACTAAGCACTTTTCCTACATTAACTTCTTGATTTCTCCCAATTTTCCTGTAAGATAAGCTTATCTCTAATTTACAGCTAAAACTGAGATTTTTAGATTTTATGCTGTCCAGGTGGAGTTTGATTCCCATCCCACTTAACTCCAAAGCCTATTCCTTTTCCACTCAACAGTCTCCTCAGAGAATCCAAAATATGACAAATACTTATGGAAACTCTGCAGAAGGCTACGTAAGAGATTTTTTCATTCACTTATTTACGTGAGTAGGGACTTTCCCTGTCTTCTGTGTAATATGTAGAAGAAGGATCAGAAACTACTTAATTGGAGACTCTGAGTGTCTTGAAGGGGATGTGGCCGCAGTGCCCAATCTCCAAAGCTTCCCTTTGCCATCCTAGCATGGCCTGTCCCTGTACAAAAGAACATGCACCAAATATTGCTTCTACTTTTGCAAATCACTCTTCAAGCAAAAATCTCAAAGCCCAATGTAATTAATAAAATCATTTGCATCCTGTTTAGATGAGTAGCGTTTTATATGTACAAATTCCACCTCTGTCCCTAGGCCTTCCAAGAGTATGAGAATGTTTTCAATTTTGAAGAATGAGCAATACAGTAATTGAAAGGAGCTGTATCTTGGCAAATGCAAAAGACCTCAAAGGCATTTGTAGTGACCTATATGAGAAAGTGTGGCAACCACAAAGTGTGTCATAATGGCTTGTCAGCCATGCTGTGCTAAATGGTTCAAAGATAGGAAAGATAGGGAAGAATAAAACATTTAGTTCTTAGGCGTCAGAGACCCCTGGACATCATCTGTTCGGTAAAGTCTCTGAAGGATCTGGAAGCAGTGAAATGGTGACATTAGCTGATGATCCAGTTTCTTGGGTTAATCAAGGAAGCAGGGACAGCCGGGGCCAATTAAGTAGCTAGGCAGCCAATGATAGATGAATCATTATAGGCAAGTGCAAAGATAATGCCATTGGGAAAAGCAATTGAAGCCACTCAGGCACTTCCAGGCCAGGAAATCCTTCTAGTCTTCAAGGGGGAACATGTAGGAATCATCAGGCCCAGCCTGATTAAGTCATCTGTTCATTGTGTAGCTAATGAGCCACAAAAGTGCTGAACGCACACGGGGACAGGCCATATGGAATATATTTTGGTGGCTGAGATGTATCTCTGTGCCTTGATTTCAATCACCTTTAAAACAATCCTTACCATAGCTCTCTTTTCCTTTCCTTCTGTCCACAATCTCCCCCTACTCCACATGTTCTTAACTCTCTAAACACAGTTTCAATGTATGGGTGATTTTTCTTAAGTAAGGCAAATATTCTCCTTCTTAATTTCTAATCCTGCACTTCCAATAAGCTCTGTAAACATACAAGTTTCCAAGGGACACACCAGCATGTTATAAAATTCCTTTTTTTTAGCACAAAGGAGACTGTGTCTAAGCATATATAGAGAGAGAGACACACAGATGTTTCTACGCGTCTCTGGATTTCTTACTTCTATTCACATTGCAAATTTAGAATTGGGGATTTTGAAAGGAATATGAACTAAGAAACCATACCTGTTTCTTTCTTTAAAATCAAAGTTCCATCCAGGGACTCCAAAGTAAAGGTTGTCAATGAGTTGTCATGTTGATAAAACCAAGGAACACTATTCTATGTCCGGCTTTGTTTTCTCCCTCTCTGGTTGCTGCTATTTTGTCTCCCTTTCAAATTCATCTTATTCCTACTCCTTCCAATCATCAAGTGTGGGATTCTTCAATCCCTATGGTCTCACCTCATTTTTTCTTTTTTAGACAATCCATTCATCTTTCCAGCCTCATCTTGTCCCACCCTCAACTACATCTTGCCTTGTTCACAACTTCTGTGTTCTTCTACAAACCACAAGACCATTGCACCTATTTGCTAGGCCTGGAATACTCTCCTTTAGCTTTTTGTATGGTTAATACTTGCTCATCCTTTGGATCTTTGTTCATTCATCGTTTATTGATTTTTTCCAGATTTGGTCCAGTCTCCCTCTTATGAGCTCTCATAACACCACATAACATTTCTCTACACTGCTCATCAGAGTTGCAATTTTACAACCATTTGTGTGATTATTTGATTAATGTCTGTTTCTCTCACAAGACTATAAGCTCTTCTGTTTTTATATCTTACTATTCCTATTGTTACTGACTAACCTTGAACTGCCCACCTCTCTTCTTTATAGGTAGCCACAACTTCTACCAACCAATAGTTTACTCTGTCTCACAGATTCTGCCAATAAGCGTTTTTTCTATGTCTTTCAATTTCTACTCTTACTACCAGCTGAATTTTACTACCATCCTCTCTAGATTTTTCACATCCACACTGTAATAGCAAGAAGATCTGGTTTGTTTAATTTATATTTATTGTGTCTTTTTCAAAGCTCCTATGATAGACCAATGTATGGCTTCCTTGCAAACACCAAAGTGGATTGCCTTTGGGTCAAGGGCATGCTCCATTCATTGTCTGTGGTCAGGATAGAGGGGCTGAGATGTCAGCATCCCTAGGAAAGAACAATAAGCCGGATGACCTCTCCATCCCAATCTGCCTGCTGGGAGCTGGCAGAGTTGGGGAGGGATCATCCTTGAGAACTGGAGTTGGGAAAAAGAAAGTAACAGAAAACAAGCATGGACGATCGGGGCATTTAGCATCTTGCTCCTTGGTCTGTGTTCCACTCAACTAAATCTCCATTTCTCTGCATATACCGTATCGTTAACACAATTAAGGTATCACAGAAGTTAAGTCCATTTAGGCCCAATGACCAAAGGAAAACTTAAAGGAATATTTGAAGTATTTTGCGAGTGATAGAGACTAGTGAAAAAATGTTAGATGTCTGGGTAAAGAAAGTGCCTTTGGGAGCTTGTCTATACCTGGTTCACCCTCGCTCCTTAGACACAGCCCTTCAGGACCTCTACCTAAAGTGAAGGGGGCCCTAGACTCCAACCTAGCGATATGCTATGCTAGTGATACCTTACCCAACCACTCACAACATGAGTCCATCAAGCACTTGCTCAGCCTTCAACTCTCAACTGCCTCTACTTAAAAATATATATATATTTATATATATAATATATTTTATATGTATTTATATATATAATATATTTTATATGTATTTATACATATTATATATATATAAATCATAATACAAACAGCTGGCAGAAATGAGAGTTTTATTGATCTTTAGAAGATTCTAGAATCTAAGATTCTAGAATCCAATTCTGGCTTGGTCACCTACCAACTACGTAAATTTGTGTAAGTTACTTGGCTTCTCCTTGTGTATAACATAGGATTACAGTTCTTATACCAATTTGGTTGTTGTGATGACTAAATCAATAAATGTCAAGAACTACAATGGTGACATCACATATGGGTGAGCTATAATTATTGTTGTTGTTGATATTATTATTGTCCTTTAGAGGCTACTTGATCCAATTAGTAGCCACCACCTGAATTATTCAGGACACATTTGGTTATAGGAGGCAGAAGAGGAAATGTATTGGCTCATACAGCAGGGAAGTCTAAAAAAATGGTCTGGCTTAGGCACAGCTAGACCCAAAGGTTCAGATGATGCCATCAGGACTCTCAGTGTCCTGCGCAGTGACTTCTATGTAAGTCAATATCATTCTCAAGCAGGCTTCCTCCAGGAGAGGACCAAAGATGCAGCTTTATAATTATTTGATGCTTACACTTCTTCCTCAGTCGATCTGAAAGAAAGACTCAAATAGTCCCTAGTTGTGCTCCATCATCAAACCAATAATCAGGGGGATGAAGTATTCCAACTGATCAAGACTGGCCCTCATACTACCTTGTAGAAAAGAGGAAAGTCAGGGCCAACCCTACTCAACAGTATGATTCTCTGGAGAAGGATACTGAGCACAAGATGCCCACTGCTCAATTCTTTGTCAAGGCACAATCTGGGGCTATTTCTCTAAGAAGAGACCAGATGACTGTGATTGACATGTTTACTGAAATGTTTACCCTATTTCCATCTGAAGAGTTACAAACACCCATGAGTGATGTTCAAAACATTGTATAACCTCTAGAGCAGAATCTCTGACCAGTTCGTCTGAACATCTCACACTCAGAATGGAGGTCCGCTAAAGACAACCAGTAAGATATAAGACTGTAGTGACACATTCCTGCCCAGCAGCAATCCTGCATCAAATGCAAACTTTGAGCTGATTTCTAGGGGACTTCAGTGTTTAATCCTATTCATTCTTATTGAGCAAACACTATCTAGCTTTGGCTGGCTTACTTACCCACCTATTTTGAAGCAGGACCTGAGTAGACAGGAATCTTCAGGATGGGACTTTCTGCTCTTTCATCACTTTGACATCTCACATGTGTGAACACTGCACTGGGACACACACTTAGGACACAGGATATATGGGCGGAGCAAGATGGCCGAATAGGAACAGCTCCAGTCTCCAACTCCCAGTGCGAGCGACACAGAAGACCGGTGATTTCTGCATTTTCAACTGAGGTACTGGGTTCATCTCACTGGGGAGTGCCGGACGATCGGTGCTGGTCAGCTGCTGCAGCCCGACCAGCGAGAGCTGAAGCAAGGTGAGGCATTGCCTCACCTGGGAAGCGCAAGGGGGAAGGGAATCCCTTTTCCTAGCCAGGGGAACTGAGACACACAACACCTGGAAAATCGGGTAACTCCCACCCCAATACTGCGCTTTAAGCAAACAGGCACACCAGGAGATCATATCCCACACCTGGCCGAGAGGGTCCCACACCCACGGAGCCTCCCTCATTGCTAGCACAGCAGTCTGTGATCTACCGGCAAGGCAGCAGCGAGGCTGGGGGAGGGGCGCCCGCCATTGCTGAGGCTTAAGTAGGTAAACAAAGCTGCTGGGAAGCTCAAACTGGGTGGAGCTCACAGCAGCTCAAGGAAACCTGCCTGTCTCTGTAGACTCCACCTCTGGGGACAGGGCAATAACAAACACAGCCGAAACCTCTGCAGACGCAAACTACTCTGTCTGACAGCTTTGAAGAGAGCAGTGGATCTCCCAACACGGAGGTTGAGATCTGAGAAGGGACAGACTCCCTGCTCAAGTGGGTCCCTGACCCCTGAGTAGCCTAACTGGGAGACATCCCCCACTAGGGGCAGTCTGACACCCCACACCTCACAGGGTGCAGTACACCCCTGAGAGGAAGCTTCCAAAGCAAGAATCAGACAGGTACACTCGCTGTTCAGAAATATTCTATCTTCTGCTGCCTCTGCTGCTGATACCCAGGCAAACAGGGTCTGGAGTGGACCTCAAGCAATCTCCAACAGACCTACAGCTGAGGGTCCTGACTGTTAGAAGGAAAACTATCAAACAGGAAGGACACCTACACCAAAACCCCATCAGTACATCACCATCATCAAAGACCAGAGGCAGATAAAACCACAAAGATGGGGAAAAAGCAGGGCAGAAAAGCTGGAAATTCAAAAAATAAGAGCGCATCTCCCCCGGCAAAGGAGCGCAGCTCATCGCCAGCAACGGATCAAAGCTGGACGGAGAATGACTTTGACGAGATGAGAGAAGAAGGCTTCAGTCCATCAAATTTCTCAGAGCTAAAGGAGGAATTATGTACCCAGCGCAAAGAAACTAAAAATCTTGAAAAAAAAAGTGGAAGAATTGATGGCTAGAGTAATTAATGCAGAGAAGGTCATAAACGAAATGAAAGAGATGAAAACCATGACACGAGAAATACATGACAAATGCACAAGCTTCAGTAACCGACTCGATCAACTGGAAGAAAGATTATCTGCGATTGAGGATCAAATGAATGAAATGAAGCGAGAAGAGAAACCAAAAGAAAAAAGAACAAAAAGAAATGAACAAAGCCTGCAAGAAGTATGGGATTATGTAAAAAGAGCAAATCTACGTCTGATTGGGGTGCCTGAAAGTGAGGGGGAAAATGGAACCAAGTTGGAAAACACTCTACAGGATATCATCCAGGAGAACTTCCCCAACCTAGTAGGGCAGGCCAACATTCAAATCCAGGAAATACAGAGAACGCCACAAAGATACTCCTCGAGAAGAGCAACTCCGAGACACATAATTGCCAGATTCACCAAAGTTGAAATGAAGGAAAAAATCTTAAGGGCAGCCAGAGAGAAAGGTCGGGTTACCCACAAAGGGAAGCCCATCAGACTAACAGCAGATCTCTCGGCAGAAACTCTCCAAGCCAGAAGAGAGTGGGGGCCAATATTCAACATTCTTAAAGAAAAGAATTTTAAACCCAGAATTTCATATCCAGCCAAACTAAGTTTCATAAGTGAAGGGGAAATAAAATCCTTTACAGATAAGCAAATGCTTAGAGATTTTGTCACCACTAGGCCTGCCTTACAAGAGACCCTGAAGGAAGCACTAAACATGGAAAGGAACAACCGGTACCAGCCATTGCAAAAACATGCCAAAATGTAAAGACCATCGAGGCTAGGAAGAAACTGCATCAACTAATGAGCAAAATAACCAGTTAATATCATAATGGCAGGATCAAGTTCACACATAACAATCTTAACCTTAAATGTAAATGGACTAAATGCTCCAATTAAAAGGACACAGGATATAAGACTTAGAGCTGAAGCACCAATAACCTTGACATGGATCCCTGTATGTACTTTGCTTGTCCTTCTGTTTTCGGTCAATGTTGTCCTTTTTTCTGGCTTGGGAAAGCAGGAGTCCCCCTCTTTCCTCCCTTCTGTTAGTCTACCACCAAATGCCTCAAAAAACAGCCCTGATCTCAGCAGGACTTACCTTTGTCTATGAATGTGCTATCCCTACAAATTCAGATTGGATGAAGGATCCTTTGGTTAGAGATTTAAATGAGGGACAATTTAATGAGCCAATTCAGTTTAGCTAAAAAGCATCTACCAATATCTGCTATGAAGCATGGGGGGTGGGGGGAAGTGGTTATGTTACTTCTAATAACACTCCCTTCTCTCGTGTTGGTGTTTTTAAGGTACTTCGCACAGAGTCTATAAAAAATAGGTACCTCCCCTGCCTCCCACTGGCCTTCTAGCGTAGCCTGGCTTCAGTTGCTTGCAGCACCTCACAGCATCATCTACCTCTCTTCCTGCCTTCCAGGTTCAGTGCAGTACCTGGGCATCAGTGCCCACATCTACTCCCCAGGAGATATCTCCCTTCCCTACTTCCTCCTCCCAGCTAGTGCTGCTGACCTGCAGAAAGACTTAGAGATGCTTGCCAAGTTGACCTGAACTTTACTTCCCTCTTTCTAGCGGAAATTGATGGATTTCACGCCTGTCTCTTTTCAGGGTTGCAGAGAGTACGGCAACTTGCGAAAAACACAAGATACTTCAGACAAAGACTGCAGGAAATGGGATTCATTATCTATGGCAATGAGAATTCTCCTGTTGTTCCTCTGCTTCTTTACATGCCTGGTAAAGTAGCGTAAGTATCCAAGGCATCTCATAATCACACCTAAACCCCAAGGTGACCTAAGATGGCTTTTTGGCACAGGTATTAGATTATGCATTTGGAATGGGGTGATTGAGTTCAGAATTCACTCATACAGCTGCTCAGAAGCCACCTGCCAGCCTATCAGCTAGACCCTTCCCACAGGTCTTACAGAAAGGGAACCAGATGCTAAGATTGAGCTGTCTCCCTAAATTCAAGTCCTGTGAAATCAGGGAAATCACTTATCTCCCTCAGCCTCACCTGTAAATTAAGCACGATCCTGAGCCTCCTTCTGACCCAAGACCATTCTCAGGGAGAACTTCTGAAGATCATCTCTCCCCAATTACCATCAAAACAATGTGATCAGGCTCTGTGCTTTCTCCCATTGAACTCTGTGGCCATCCTCAGAAGAGGACATTCTCACTTCAAGCATGGGGAAGCTGAGGCTGAGAGCAGTTAAGCAACCTGCCCCAAGTCATACAAGTCAAACAGCAGTAAAACTAAGATGCAAAAACCCAAACCAAGGCTCACATTGAAGCTCATGCTCAGTTTCTCATGCCCTTACTGTGAACCTGTTTGGGGGTTGTTTACTTGATTGCAACTTTGAAACTGAGCATTAGCAACAACTGTATAAAGTGGAGAACATGACTTTTTGTCAGTTTGGCAGGGACAATTTTATACGTGAGTCCTTCTCCAACCTACTAGAGACTAATATAATTAGACTAATTACATGTTGTTAAGAGGAAGTTAACTAGCAGAGCACATTGGCTCATGCTTGTAATCCCAGTACTTTGGGAGGGTGAGGCAGGTGGATCACCTGAGGTCAGGAGTTCGAGACCAGCCTGGCCAACATGGTGAAACCCTGTCTCTACTAAAAATACAAAAATTAGGTGGACGTGGTGGTGCATGCCTGTAGTCCTAGCTACTAGGGAGGCTGAGGCAGGAGGATCACTTGACCCCAGGAGGCAGAGGTTGCAGTGAGCTGAGATTGTGCCACTGCACTCCAGCCTAGGTGACTGGGTGATAGAATGAGACCCTGTCTCAAAAAAAAAGGAAGTTAACTAAAATCCTTTCTGAAGGTAAAATGTTTGTGTCTCTGACCAAGCACATGATAGAAATTCATATTCAACATACTATGCATCAGATTCTAGTGGTCCTAACTCCCCTCCAGTGTAACCCATTGCTGGAACTTTGTTTGACTCTCTAATAGCCTGACTAGATTGGCAGAGTACTTGAAGTATAGAAAAATACCAATCAAAGAGGCTTGGGGCTTACTCATGAAAACTCACAGAGGGCAAGACTGAGTT
Organism: Macaca nemestrina; assembly: GCF_043159975.1. NCBI lineage: Eukaryota > Metazoa > Chordata > Mammalia > Primates > Cercopithecidae > Macaca > Macaca nemestrina. Next base: position 46,776,694 of record NC_092139.1, read on the forward strand.
TTAAGTTCCTAAAAGACTGATTCTTCAGACTATGTCTTGGGCCATTTTACCACAGCAAAATCACAAGCAGTTAAAACACACATGAGTTTTTAGCATGCCACATCATTCCCACCAGTTGGCCCTTTGTTCACAGATTTGGTCAGGAAAACAGTGCCTGAAGTGTCTGAGGACATAATGTGCCACAGAAATGTTATACATCGTACTGCTCTGTGATAATGTCAAGGAGGGGTGACAACGGTGACTGAAAGTAGCAGACAATCCAAAGGCCTTTAACCACCTGATTTTTGAAGACACACAAACACACACACACATGCACAGACACACATACATTTATTCAAAATGATTGGGGAAATGATGTGTGTTGGAAGAAATAGTCCAAACTTAGCTCAGGTGTATCTAGTATTTTATCATTAGCTCAAAAGAAGGCACTGAAAATAAACGTGTCCAAGGTAAAACACACATAATTCTGGAGTGTTACACTGACAGTAGGGAGTGTTCTGGATAGTTCCAACTTTAATAACAAAAGCCAGAATTAGAATTCCAACAGGTTGGAAAACTGAACCAACCCAATGAGAAGAGTCCATAAGTAGTGAAAACAAATGCACGTAACTTCAAGAATTCATACAATATGCTATGAACAATATGCTTCATATAAAAGTTATGCTCTATGGTGTGGTGAAAGGTTTGGAATCAAAAAGAAATTTGATTATTCCTCTTCCTAGCTGGGGATTCTTGGACAAGTTACTCAGCTTTCTGAAGCTCCAGCTTTCTCATTTATAAAATGGGACATAATAGTATCGATTTCATAAGGTTACTGTGAAGACTAAACAAGATGATGTCCATAAAGCAGTTAGCATGTTACCTCTTATATAAGAGCTATTCAGTGTTAGCTGTCATTATTAATAGCATCAATCAATAAAGTCATTAATAATGTCATTTTTAGTAATGTGTACAAAGCACCTAATATAGTAGTTGGCGTGCCCTAAGCATTCAATCAGTGGTAGCCATTTTACTACTACTACTCTGCAACAATGATGATCATTATCAGTTTCAACTGAGTACAAGGTTGAGTCACCATGGTTGCACAGCTCTCCAAAATAATTATTACAATTTTTGGTTGCATTACGAAAAATAAAACGTCCAGAAAAAAATAATAGGTAAAGATCCTGCTACACTCCACTTCCATATTGCTATATTCACTGGATAATATGTCAAACCATCTTGTTTCTTTCAACTTAAGATTGTTTTTTAAGAAGAGCTAATATCACAGAGTACTAAATATATGCTAAGTAAGGCTATTAGACCTCAGTGATTACCCATGGAGGGTAGGATGTTTAGCCCTGGTTTATATATGAAGATGCTAAGACTTGGAAAGGTCAAATTACTTTCTAAGGCCGGGTGTGGTGGCTCATACCTGTAATCCCAACATTTTAGGAGGCCGAAGCAGGTGGATCACCTGAGGTCAGGAGTTTGAAACCAGCCTGGCCAACACAGTGAAACCCTGTTTCTACTAAAAATACAAAAAAAAAAAAAAAAAAAAATTAGCTGGGCATGGTGGCAGGCACCTATACTCCCAGCTACTTGGGAGACTGAGGCAGAAGAATCGCTTGAACCCGGGAGATAGAGGTTGCAGTGAGCTGAGATCACACCACTGCACTCCAGCCTGGGCAACAAGCATGAAACTCTGTCTAAAAAAAAAAAAAAAAAAATTGCTCTCTAAGACTCACACAGGTTGCAGGCAGCAGAGCCTAGAATTCAAAGCCAGTTTCATTGGCTTCATAAATTAGAGCTCTTTTGAACACAGAACACAATCTCTCAAGCTTTAGTCCATAGGGAAAAAATGCACATCTCATTAAAGCAACACAGAGTATAACTATAACTATTTTTAATGTCATCATTGGTGATTCAAAAGGCAGCAATCACTACAAACAGAAAAAAAAAAAAATCTGGCTCACCTAACGAAACAGAACAGGTTAGTTACAAAAGGTAGTATTATCTGTTACCGGTAGGAGTTGCTGGCAAGAGTTTGCCCTGCTGTCTGGCTTTGTTCCCTTCTGTGATATTTCTTTGTTGGAAGTTTATAGGTAGAGACGTTTTTGAAATAGGGTGTTAATTGTATAAGCCAGTGTGGAAGCACTTCTTTCATTTGGTCATTTTAAAACCTTTGATTTTACTAAAGAATGGTGATCTCCACGTTTCCTCCTATGCAGAATGAAAACATAGTCTGTAGCAAGTTATCCTTTTGAACAAAGCCTTGTTATAAGTCTACCACTGGAATCTTCTAGAGAGCTGTGTAATGTGATTTCACCCATAAAACATACTTAAATAATCAAGAATGTATTGTATTTGGTATTTGGTAAAGGGTTTGCATTTTTCTTCCCCTGTTCATGTAATACACTTGGAAGATGGTGTTATACAAGAGGTAGTGATTCTGCATACAACGCAATGCTAATGTTTATTATCATCATTATTATTATTATTATTATTTCACATAGTTTAGTTTCTTTCAGCCTATTGCCAATTGCTTCGGGGAGTACAAACACAAAGGCTCATTATATAAAATTTCCAGTGCAATCATACATATTAACTTAAGAACACTAGCTTTAGTAGTGTAAGGTTTAAATTCAGAAGTGCTCCAGGGAGACGCCAGATTAGCCTAATGAATCAACAGAGTCGTATATTTTGCTCCGCATTCTTTGGCAAAACGTGCTTCCTTTGGTACAAAGAGAAACATGCAGACAGTGAAAGCGGTCTTCTGGGAGTCCCAAAAACTGGCCTGAGATCAGGGGTCAGGTGGTTTGTACTCTAGCAATAAAAGCACTTGACTTGTTTCTCAGACAATTATGAGCTCTCATTCTGTGCAGTTCCGTGGGCAGCCTTCCATAGGGTGATCAAGAAAGGGAAAGAACAGTCTCTGTTTTCAAGCTTTCTCAGCTAGAAAGCTTCATCTCCTTCCAACCTTCCTAGTTGAAATCAAAGGGCTAATATTGCCTCGCCCAAGCCAGGGGGCCAGAGAAGCTATGCATCTTGTAGGTCTTGCAGTCTTCATTGCTTCATCTGATAACCTATGTTCTGTCTGAAACAACCAAAGGCAGACTGCTCAACAGCAAAACAAGTGAATGGAAGAGCAGGCTTGTTCTCCATGTCTGGTTCAAGAATTCTTCCTGACCTGTGATTGGAATGTTTCTCTGGTGCTGTCAGCTTCCAGCCTAAAATAATACAACAGCAATCTCTTAATGCTAAGAACAGATCTGAGGCATTTACCTCACTTATGGGTAAAGTCACTCAGTAATTAAGTTTTCCTGCAAAGACTAACAGAGCCCAAAGGGGATAAAGAGTCACTGGAGTGACTTTTTGTCTGACCTTGGCTCTCAGCACTAGATATTTACAGACTTCGAGCTTGATATTCTAGAATTGTTACTGAGATTAGCTCTGGAAAAGAAAGAGACTAGAAGGATGAATAGAAGGAATCATAGCTCATGAAGGTTTTACCCTGCATCAAACAGCTTTCTGGTTCTATGACTTACGTCCTATAGGCTGTAAGTTTCTCTGCGTGAACACTTTTTTCCTGGTCTCCCTTCTGCCCCATTCCTCTTAAACTCAGTCGCTGAGTTTATTATCCCTGTGCATCCCTGGGTATGTTCATTCACTTATGAAACGATCAGGAGACCTTGCTATTTCTTATCTCTGATTTGATGGAAAACATAATCTTTGGCGCTGCAGTGAGAATATTGACTTGGGGTTGGATCCTACAGACCCTCTGATCTTGGTCTTCACATTATACTCATTAAGTATAGGCTCCTTGAAATTTCCACATTACGTTATTGGTATTAAGTTTTTAAAACATGCAGGTTTACAATTAATATAGATTCTTTCTTTATGGAATTGCATTATAGGAACTGCTTGGTTTTTATACCTAGGGATCCTGCAGGTGGATTTTATGTCACTGCAGATTTGTTAAACCAGTGTCATAAACATCAGCATTTTCTGCTTGGTGTCAAAGACTCAATATCCACAATTACCTGATGAGTGTGTCAGACCCATAATCCCACACACACCATCGTGAGTGGCACCAAGTGGCTGACTGCCCATTTATTCGTCAATTGTATTTGACAGAAGTTCAAAAACTTCAATCATCTTCCACTTATTATCATAAAAAAAGAAAAAAAGAAGTCAATTAGCCATATTCCTTTTTTGTCAGGATAATGTTGTCTTTTCCCAATTAACCACTTTTTTTTTTCTTTTTTTGCTTTTCCTTAAGGGCTTTTGCAAGGCATATGTTAGAGAAAAAAATTGGAGTGGTGGTCGTGGGATTTCCAGCCACTCCCCTCGCAGAAGCTCGGGCTCGGTTTTGTGTTTCAGCAGCCCATACCCGGGAGATGTTAGACACGGTGAGTACACCACAGGCCAACAGGATCTCAGTACTGGTACCCTGGATTCAAAGCAAGTCCTTTTATTGAAACAGCCTGGGGTTCTCTGAGTTTCTCTTGGGTGATTTAGGAAAACAACACTGACAAAAGTCACTGCCGAAAAATAAGGGCACGTCAACAACAGCCAACACTGTGACCACTCAGTAGATAGAAAAGAAAATCAGTTTAGTGAAGATTTCAATCAGTATTTTGGTTTCCTAGAAAAGACTGACTGAGTAGCCAAATGTTGTTCTATTTACTTAATCTTAAATGCAAAACCTGGTGTAAAATGCTATTTTGGACTTAATTATGTGTATCCTGCCATTTTTCATAGCCACGAAATCTGCCATAATAAAACATGACCCAACTAAGCAACATGTTGGAAAACCAATAACAAGAACAAATCCACATTACAGCAGCACCTAAGTGAGGCGGAAATGATTTTTAAATTGCCTTTTATTGTCCCTTGATTTCCATTGTTATGTGAATAAGTAATATCAGAGAACGAAGCCATCTACTCAGTTTGGAGATAATGGGAAGAGTCACATAACATAAATGCAGTTTTGCAAACACTATTGAGAGTCAACTATGTGCAAACCTGGGGCAAAAAGTCTAGGAGAAGATGCTAATAAACAAGCAACACATATAATACTAGACAGAATAAATTAATCTTGAAGAAGAAATATAGAAAACTGTGGGAGCATGAAGGTGGGCTGAATTATTAGAGTGGAGAAGATTCACAGGGGAAGTGGCTTTTGAGCCAGGCCTTTTTAATAAAGGTTACCGAGCATCATTCAAGACTTCCAATCAGTGGAGTGACACAATCATGTCATTATGAAATGAACGTGACAAATGAATTGGAGAGGAACGGGGCCAAAGGAAAGGACCTAAGATGTAGCTATTTAAACAAAACAAGAGATGACAAGGCTAATGGTAGTGGAAACAAAAGAAACGAATCCATGAACAAATATTACAAATGAGTGGAGCTGCCATGACTTGACAAATGATTGGATGTGGTGCACATGTGAGAAGAGAGAATCAAAGACAATTTGAGGTCTTTAGCCCTGATGAATAGAAGGATGGTGAAGCACTTAAATGAGATAAGGTATACAGTAAGGAAGAGCAAATTTTCAGTGGGAGTGGGGGAATAGAATGAGCTCAGTCCTAGACATGTTGAGACTATGTGTCCATGGGCCACCTATAGAAGAAAAGTAAGATTCTAGAGCTTAGGAGAGTATGCAAAGCTGGAGCTGCTATAGTTTAGGGAACTGAGGGATCCTTACAGCCAACAGTAGAATATGTAATTGTCCAGATGTGAGCAACAGTGAACAGGGTGGACTCCTGCGGAGTGCCTACATTCCAGGGTAGATACAGGAATCACAGGTGGGGACCCAGACTTACATGGAACTAGAGCAGTCAGGAAAGACATGTTTAGTGTAGTATTAAACTCCATACAGAGGAGAAAGTTTCAAGCAGGAGGAGGGTCAAAATGCCCCTCAAAACTGCAGGAAGTTTAAATGCAGTGAGGGATGAGAAAAAACTATTGGATTAGCAATTAGTAGGAACTTGATATTCCTTAGAGTAGGCATTTTAAGGGAATGAAGGGAACAGAAATAATAAAAGAATAAAAGAGTAAAGAGGATAATTTGAGTTTGAAATTATACACGTACACATGTGCGCACGCACACACACACACACTTGCCGTGTCCTTCATCTTCACCAGTATAGTCTCAAAACATAAACCAGTGTATTGTACACAGTAGGTACACAGTACAAATTATTGAATAGCATATTAACAACTGAGCTAACCAGGTTTTGAGATGAGTGAACATTATTTTCTTTACACCCTTCTATATTTTCCAGATTCTCTAAAATGAGCTAAAATGTATTTCCAGAATGTGAATTTTAACAAATTGTTTCTTTTAAATGAAATGAGTTGGTGTTAAGAAAAGGCAGGCAAAAAGATTTGGCCAAAAAAAAAAAAAAAGAAAGAAAGAAAAGGCAGGCAAAACGTTCGAGAAGTCTGACTGTAGAAAGAAAAAATAGGATTAGAAAATACCCTTGAAAGTGGAGAAGGCTTGAGTATGTTTACACATTAAAGGAAGAAGACAGTGAAGAAGGGACCTCGCACAGAAGGGAGAGAAGAGAGTGTGGCCAGGAAGCAAGTTCCCTGAGATGACAGGAGGGACAGACCGCATGGATGAATTTGTAATTTTGTGCTCCAAGCAGCACTGAGGTATTCGTGTAGGTGATTCTCTTCACAACTTCTTAATTGCTGCAAAATACCTACTTTGAAAGGATACTGAGACATCAATCATCTAGACAAATGCCTCTAAACTTTTCAAATCAAGCACCCATCTCAACAGAAAATTTTGAGCAGTTCCTTAATGTACATGTAAGAGAAAGTGGAAAATGACCCTGATGAACAGCCAGTACATTAAGGTAGCAATTGAACCTGAAGGCTCATAGACTAGAAATAATATTAGACATGCACTCCGCGACCACATTTGGACAAGACAGAGACAAGGCCACAATACTTAATGTCTCCCTCTTCTGACCGACATGTGTGACATTTGCTCATTTACCAATAACAACTATAGCCTTGCTTTAATTCTCTCGCCTTTCACACAGAAGTTATAACTACATAGCCAGCCAGTGAACTGCTCCCATTTCTTAACAGCATCCAACCCAGAACCAGTCCCTGCTTCCTTAGAGTCATCTCAGGCACAAGCTCAAATGCAGTGAGAAGCCGCTCCCATCCTCCTGTCACTAAGATGCCCATGGTTCCTCCGCAGTGTCCTCCCTCTCCCATACCAGCAAGCTAAAGAAACCTAACTTTGAGCACGAGTGTGTTCTGGGTGTTCTTGGATCAGCAAACAGTAACATAAATTATTTATAAATGATATACACATTACCAATATATTATGTACATTATATAAGAGACACATAAATAAAAGTTTAAAAGGTTGAGATAAAAGTGAATAGAGGTTGGGCGCGGTGACTCACGCCTATAATCCCAGCACTTTGGGAGGCTGAGGTGGGTGGATGACCTGAGGTCAGGAGTTTGAGACCAGCCTGGCCAACATGGTGAAACCCCGTCTCTACTAAAAATACAAAAATTAGCCAGGCGTGGTAGCACATGCCTGTAATCCAGCTACTCGAAAGGCTGAGGCAGGAGAATCACTTGAACCCAGGAGGCGGACGTTGCAGTGAGCCAAGATCATGCCAATGCACTCCAGCCTGGGCAACAAAGTGAGACTCTGTCTCAAAAAAAAAATAATAATAATAATAATAATAATAGAAATCCTAATGTTTTCCTCCTGCATCCTCCATAAATTATCTCACAGATGCCCCAAATGTGCAGGTCCTTCACTTTGGATACCACTGAACTAGTCCATCCCCCACCTTCAGCAAAGATTGATAGAAACTATCCCAGAGAGGTGTCATTTTAAAGATAACTTTGGTTACTTTTTCTTAGTACTGAGATACGATGTAGGAAATTTACAAAAACAGGGAAGAACATTTTAAATACTCATACTCCTACCACCAAGAAATCAATTGCTCTTAACATGTTGGAGGAAATCTTAAATAATGTCAGTTTGAAAGATTTCCCAAAGAGGAAAGTCCATAAGACCCATTAGTCACTCATTCTAACATTAACAACCCTCACCTTACCTTTTCTCTCTTTTTTTTTTTTTTTTTTTTTTTTTTGAGGTGGAGTCTCGCTGTGTTGCCCAGGCTGGAATGCAGTGAGGCAATCTTGGCTCACTGCAACCTCCGCCTTCTGGGTTCATGCCATTCTCCTGCCTCAGCCTCCCGAGTAGCCGGGACTACAGGCACCCGCCACCACGCCTGGCTAATTTTTTTGTATTTTTAGTAGAGATGGGGTTTCACCATGTTAGCCAGGATGGTCTCGATCTCCTAATATCGTGGTCCACCCGCCCGGCCTCCCAAAGTGCTGGGATTCCAGGCATGAGCCCCCGCGCCCAGCCCTCACCTTACCTTTTCAAAGTATTAGACCCTAATATTATCTTCCTCCTCATTTGGCAAGTTAAGAAAAACAGGCTCAGAAAGGTTAAAAAGGCATGACCAATACCATAGGATTAGTGATATACTACAATCGAAAATGACCTTTTTTTACTTTCTGGATCTCAGTTGTTTCATGTGTAAAACTGGGGATACGTCTACCCGCCTAAAGTAAGAGAGTTGAAACAGATGAGTTCTCAGTCCCTGTGAGTTAAGTTCTAGTATTTCATGGGACACAGAGATGAGTATTTAAAAGCAGGAGGCCTGGGGTAGCATGAGGGGACAGAGGATGATGTTAATCAGCTCCCACAACATTCCACTTTGTTCTTGGCCAGGTGGTTTGCTGTGTCTTGAAGATACAACTTCAAATACATTCTGCAACCTTATCTTTTTCTTCCACAAGATTACATATAAGTCATCACATTTTAAAATAAAATATTTTAAGGGTAAGCATGGGTCACATGTTTTTATTCTCCTCTTCACACTCTCAAAATAAAATATCATTCATAGTATGGAGTTAGACCAATAAATAAAATTAATTAGCATCTAACATTCCTCTAGGGTCTTAAACCACAACCTAATGGTACGGATCTTGCTTCTTTTCTTCAAAATCAAAGAAGCTAGCAAAGTAAGACTGTGTGTCTTTGTGAGGCTTGCTATTAACCTGGGCTCTGCAAAGCAGGGTTACTTAGGTGTTCAATGATAGCTATTGGAAAGCAATCTCATTGCAGGTTTTGGAAGCTCTTGATGAAATGGGTGATCTCCTGCAACTGAAATATTCCCGGCACAAGAAGTCAGCACGTCCTGAGCTCTATGATGAGACGAGCTTTGAACTCGAAGATTAAGTTTCCTGGTCCTGAATGACACACAAAGACTTTGTGAGAAAGACCTCCCTCCTTGCCTCACAAGGAAAATAAATGGATTTCTCCCCCTTCCTCAGGATGATTTTGGTTCCCAGACCAGCTTGATTGAACTGAGGGAGACATTGTTGTTTTTAATGTCTCCAGCCTGGACTACAGAGACAAAAACATGATTCCAGATTTAAGTCTCTCTTCTTCCAAGTATTCTACTAGAAATACACACACACACACTTCTGAGAATATTTTTAATGGCAATGAGCCTGTGTTTTAGCTGCTACTGTGCAGACCCTTTCAGGGGTTCCAACCAAATGCAAATGAGAGGATTTAAAATTTTTATTCAGTAAGTTCACTATGTGTTTACTTATTCCATCTGCAGATGTCGGTGAGTGTGGTGGACAGTAGCCACCTTCCTTGTTCCACTCACAAAAGCATCAGCTAGAACTCATCTGTATCATGGGAAGTTCCAGGCAGGAGGGTAAAGAAGTGTTGTTTCTACCATTTGTCACATTTGGACGTTTTTCACAGACAAGTGTCAAAAGACATAGTTAATGTTTCGAGGCGGAAAGCAGAACTGGTCAACTGCAACTAGAGATGTCTTTGAAGGAAGTTTTCCTTTTCCTCTTGCTGGTCGCCTACAGTTTTACAGCTGAGCTTTTGAGGTTTGGAAAATTCAAGATGTTTGTTTCATAAGAAAGGGGGCAGAAAGCAAGCACAAGCCACTTTTAGGCCTAGACTAAAACGGTAGTTACAACAACTTGAACCTTGTTGGTGCGGTGCACAGTGAATGCTTACCCTGCATAGCCTCTATTACCTTAAAAAATTAGTTGTCATTTTCCTATTGAATTTCAAGTAAATGGTGAAATTCAATGTCCTTTAGAACTCCCAAGACCATCTTTGAAGTCCTTTAGACTCCCAAGACCATATTTGAAGAATGTATTGATTCAAGAAGGACATTTAAAAGCAAATTCTAACTTTTTCAAGACCAACACCCTTGTTTAGGCCTATTCAATGGTACTATCACTTGTTACATGCCCTCTGAATTGGGAGAAAGTGGGCTTGCACACTTTGAGGTAACTAACTGTAATCTACTTGTGTTCTCTCTTTCTCTCTCTCTCTTCTACTCAACATGAACACAAACTTCTATGGAAAAGTAGCCTTTTGTTAATCCGATCTCATTTGTATGGAAAAAGCCCGTGGAGAACCTTATCTTTAACAAGCTCCCAGATGGTGCCCAGATTTGGACACTCTAAAGAGCAGTGGTGACCTTTTAGCAAAGCTTCTGTAACAGTTCGAATGAGTTGCAGAACATTCCACTCCATCAAATGACACTGTAAACAAATCACTTCAAGAGAGGCTTGGCTTTGTGTGGCACAGATGGACCCACGCTTTCATGCTGTGCACTGAGATAGAAACTCCACCCGCAGCGCCTGCGATGGATGGAGCAATGTGACTTGATGCTCAAAGCGTATTAAAGGAAAAAAGTGATCAGCGTGGAAAGTTTTTTATGGGGAAATTATAACTCCAAGTGGGTGCGTTGGTTTAAAAATGGATCACAATAATAGAGTTCTTCATGAATGTTTACAGGTTGTGAGGAATATTGTTAGTGAAACAGGAAAAGAGGTGGGTTCTGAAAATGCCGTTTCCTATCCAATGATTTTGATAACAAAATTCCAACTCTTCTCAATGAAACTGATGCATTATTTGTGCAAAGAAAATGTGTCATAAATGTGCAAAGAAAGGAAGACATACTGTTCTCATCTCTTGAATATGTGCATTTAAATGAAATTCTTGCTAGTTAATTGTCCAAAATGCATAAATGCCTTGAGTTCTATAAAGGAAACAGGAAGTCAAAAAGACAGCGCGACATCTAGTCTTTCTACAAGGTATGGAAAGCAATAAACATCTTCCTTCCTTTCTGGATCTGTCTGTGATCTTCACACACACCTTCACATCTACCATTCAAGTTTTAAGCCCCTAGATGAGTGTCTTCATGAGCAGGAATGTCCACTATTATTACTTTCATGGAGGAGATTGGGTTTAATTCATCATGGGAAACTACTTACCCACCCAGCATGGAGGGCAGGGAGTAAGTTAGTCTCTTTTCATCAAGATTCAAGAGTTCAGGGGCAATTTATTACACTGCAACGTACAAAACAAAAGGACCTATTTCTGTCAGAGAGTCCACGTTGAATATACAGGTATGAGAACAACTGTTGATATACAGGTATAATCCAAGAAGAATGCTTCCAGAGTGCATTAGAAGGTGCCCAGGTTCCATAGGGCCAATAATATTAGAATATATGTCATATAGAATAAGGTTAGTTAGGAGGGTGATTGTGAATAATGAGATTTTTAATTTTTTTAAGAAAAAGCTCTCAAATCCTAGGCTAATAGGTTCATGATTTTAATTTATGATTAAAATTATTTGATTATTAAGTCTTGATAACTATATCAGAGCCAAAAACGTCTCCTTGGTTAGATCTGTTGGAAAAGAGAATTTTCTATAATATTATGAGTCTTCAACCCTTCTGTTCACGTGTACACATATGCGCACACACATACACGTATGCGTTTTTCCTTTACAGAGTAAGCAAGTGTACAAAGGTATAGATGAAAATCTGGTTGGTTGAGAGATAAATGGAAGATGTTCTTGAAAATGACCTTCAGGAAAGCAGAAGATAAAGGTTCCAGATGATATTTGTAAGGAGGCCATCTCTGTATGATAAGGAAATGGCATAGACTTATTCCTAATCTCCGTATGAAATGATGGTGTCATGGATGTTTAACCATATTGCCTTTCGGCATGCTTTGATTTAACAGAGACTACAGGCTTTGGAATTTACTAGGAAGCTGTCTAAAATCCATACCCCTGGGCCCTACACCAGACCTTTACTGCAAAATAATAGTTGTAGTGTCCAGGAATCTACATTTTTGGCCAGCCTTCCTGGGTGATTCTAATCCATGACAAAATTTAAGAACATTATTCAAACTTCTAATTTAATAAACCAATTGGCTCTAATAGCAGGAAACTTGTTCTGATTCTCTTGTTCATAATTAAGTGTATATATACTGGTAAAATTAATTTATTCCACAGTCAACATTTTCTCCTCATTGGGACATTTTGTTCCCATTTTCCAAGTAACTTCTCTTTCTACAAAAATTGATCCAATATTGAAGAACAATCTGCCATTCATTTGGGTAAAATTATTCCTTCTTCAGTTGTCTGTATCATTCCCTATAAGATGCCCATTTCCTTTTCATCACCTTCTTCCTTTGAATGTGGTATCTTTCTTTTCTTTTTCTTTTTCTTTTTTTTTTTTTTTTTTTTTGAGACAGAGTTTTGTTCTTGTTGCCCAGGCTACAGTGCAATGGCAAGATCTAGGCTCATTGCAACCTCTGCCTCCTGGGTTCAAGCAATTCTCCTGCCTCAGCCTCTGGAGTAGCTGGGTTTACAGGCATGTGCCACCAAGCACAGCTAATTTTGTATTTTTAGTAGAGACAAGGTTTCTCCATGTTGGTCAGGCTCGTCTCGAACTCCTGACCTCAGGTGATCCTCCCACCTTGGCCTCCCCAAGTGCTGGGATTACAGGCCTGAGCCACCACACCTGGCCTGAATGTGGTATCTTTCTTCTCTTTTCTTTTCCTGCTCTTTAAAAAACAACCTTCAACCTCTGATTATTTATTTATTCCAACAACAGCTCTTCAGTAGGGTAAAAGTCTTAACAGTTCTTCAAACAAACAATACTCTTTTGGATTTTTCTTCAGAGATAGCAAATATTATAAATGGCCTACTCTGATTTAAAAACCTCAGTTCTGATGATGATGAAACATTAACTCTTAAATATATATTTTTATTTGTAGCAATAATAACAATTGTAATAATAGCAATACGAACAGCATCAGGTAAATTCTTGGCAATGTTTCCTGGTCTCAAAACAGTAAGAACAACATATTTGAAGTCTATTCTTTAGAATGCCCTACTCAGCTGTGTAATATTTAGAAAAGTAAAAGGAGTCTGTATTTTAAATATTTCTAGGCAATTATTGCGGGACATTGTCTTATGGTGTCATGATGTATGTGGGGTGTGCGTGTGTGTGTGTGCATGTGTCTGTGCGTGTGTGAGGAAGAGACAGAGAAATGTATGTTTCACTGAAACGTTTGAAATGACCAATTTCACTTTATTCTGCCTGTAAAATGTTAGTTTTAAAATAAATAAAAATAATATGAAAATAATTGATGGTTTTCTGTTGATTTAGTTTAGGTTACCCTGAAAAAAGACTGAGGCAGAGATTTGTATTTAAGAATTTCACTGGGAAAGTTGGTAGGGGTGGCTGGAGTTGGCTTGCACTGTCATGAGAACAAATTGTGCACATTTCTTTCTAATTCCTTATTCAGTGACATCAGATTGGTAGCTTGAAATTGGCCACAATGGGAGTATTTACACCATGAAAATTGGCAGACACTACAAGTCAGGGCTTTAGAGAGCTGGCTGTTAAACCTTTACTAGCACACCACTGAGACCACCTACAATGGTACAATACCACCATAAGAGTAAGGGAACAGGATTAGAAAGAGGAAGAAGTTGAACTATGATGTTATCATAGCACAGGCCTCCACCAATTCCATGGAAACTGTGCACCTGAGATGGTCGTTTAGGGTCAAGTCAAATTGACAAGGATGCCAGATGCAAGCTATCGGTAGAGGTGTGGGGCCAGGCATTAGCTTGGGCAGGTCTATTGAGCAGACGACAATGCCTGGGAAGGGACTCAGCTGTGACTTATTATTTTTAAAATGATTTCTAATTGATCCATTTTGCAAAAGCTTTATCTCAGAAAATGTTAAACATACAGTAAAATCGAATAGTATAATGAGCCTACATACACCTGTTACTCATCTTCAAACATTACCAATTCATGGCCAATCTTTTCTTCTATTCCCCCACCCATTTCACTCCCTCTCTCACCAGATTACTTTGAAGCAAACCCCAGAAATCATATTATCAGTAAACATTTTACTGAGTATCTCTAAAGGGAAGGGGTGTCTTAAATCTATTCTTCTTTTCAACCTTATTAAAAGATAAGTCTTCAGGATAACAAAGGCATCAAAAGGAGTCAAATGTTAACCTTTTCTTTCTCTGTTGTATAGCCTGCATGTAAATTCCATGGATTTAAACCAGAAATTATTTCTAAAGTCAATATGTGGTGTCTTGAAAGACAATAAAGCAATCATTTTTAGACGCTTACCATGTGCCAGACATGATATTAAGAACTACAACATTATCTTCCAAGCACTCTTGTAGAGATTAATAATGGCTTCATCTTGGAAGGCAAGTATATTCAAGTTGTGAGGGGATTAGCAGTGCATAAAGAGAACTTCCAAGACTTCGATGGTAGATTGTTTTTTCTTAGAATGTTTATCCTCTTCCTCATCAAATCAATTTTCTTAAAAAGTTATTCTAGCTAAACATTATATATTAGCAGGAGTAATTCAATCAAGAATAAGAGAACAAGTGAAACCGGTTTACCCATTTGGAAAAGGTTGATTCCCACGCCAATCTGGGTTTAATGTAGGGACTGGTTACTCTAATTTTCATTGCATCCCGTGGTCCAAATGGGAGGCTGAATTCTGACATTTGCAAGTCAACTGCTCTGAGAAGTTATCACAGATACAAACCAATAAAATATCCCACAACAGAAGGTCAGAATAGGAGCAAAACGAGACTTTGTTTTGCTGTGGCATACAACAGCGCTCCCTTTTATTAGGCCCAGCTGCTAATTTTTATATCAAAAATATTGATTGAAGGGGCTAGTGATTTTGGCCCTCATTCAAGCTTATTCAGGATCTTTCTTAATTAGGTTTGGGTCGGCTGCAGTGCCTATAGCCAAGGATAGGTCTGGCTCCAATCATCACATCATGCTCTTACTTCATTATGGGCCAAGAACTAAGGCAAGGAAATGGCTGCTGCTTTGTTTCTCCAGCCCAAATGTGTGGGGTTTTTTTCCAGATTTGAAGCATGCATGGACTAAAGGCATAAGGAAGACCAAAGGATGTGTCATGGCTTCGCTGTGATGAGATCAATGTACCCTACAACTTGACTATGACCCCCAGGATGAATCAGGCTCTGTGTGTGAAAAGTGAATGGGTAGCAATGCAAGGTCATGGAAAACGATCCTGGCATCATTTGAATAAAAACTTTTCAACAGGCTGATGCAGCCAATCAGTCCATGAGTTTTTTTCAAAGGGCAAAATAATCTCTGCCAACAATACATGATTTCCCCTTAATGTGTCTGTTTTGTAAATAATTGCAGTTGTCATACAACTATTTTTATAGTGTCCATCCCAATTTTATATAATTTACACTAGTCTTTGAAAAAAAATTATACATGTAAAGCTTCAATTAATCATAGCCACAAATTATAAGCACCTGTAACAAAATGGGTTTCTTTCCTATATAAAAATGTGTTAATATTTTAAAATGTAATTCAGCTCCCCCTAAAATATTTTCAACAAAATATCCATGAAGAGTTTTTAACTCTAAAAAAAATTATCGTAAAAAACTTTAAAGGATAGATTTTTAAGAGCTGTATTAATGAGACAATTCTAAGTGGCACCAATCAAAGTTAAAGATTTCCTATATAGATGAGGCTATCACTGCAATATACAGTCAATGTTACAGGTACATAATATAGAAAAATGAAAATATTTTATTAAAGTGGTCCATTTGTAGTAAGATGAAAACTAACATTTTCAAAAATTACACTGATTATTTGAGCATTTATTGTTTATAATAGCGAAGTAGAGAGGAAATATGACTGGTATTAACATCAGTCAACTTGGCTCTCAATTGTGAATAGAAATAGAAAGCCAGAGATTACCAGTTACTTGATGCAAACCAGCAATACCAAAGTGGGTAGCCAAGGAGGAGAAAATGAGAACACTCTTACTGACTGAAACAGACAATTCCTGGAAAAGATCACTTTTTAAAAGTTCTAATTATGATCTTCGTAGGTCAACCTGGTTGTATAAAGAAATCACATCCACAAAACAAGAATAGGCTGATACGTAAAGGAACCCAGAGTTCATAAAAATTAAAAATATGTAATACTAAAGTGGTGAAAATAATAGAAAGTAAAGAAGAAAAAATCTTTGAATCTCTCTCAGAACATACAGAAAAGACCAGAAAAAAAATAGAAAACATGAGAGAAAATGTAAAAAGACATAGAGGATACATACAGGAGGAACAATATCCATCTACTAAAAAGTTGAGAAAGCATTATAATCCCTGAGGCTGAAACAAAATGGAAGATGAAAATGGGCTAGCAAGTGCTAAGCGGATGAATATAAAAACACTTTTATCTAAATACACCTTCATAAAATTTTTACTATCCCAAGGATAAAGGGAAGAACTTAAAATTGTTTTCAGCTAGAAAAAAAAATCTCATCTAAAAAGGTAAAAGTAATTGCTTTTACTACTGAATATTATAAACATGGAAAGTTCATACCAATTTTCACAGTGGTTAACAGTGTATAAGTTACCCATTTCTCCAATCTGCACCAATACTGAGTATTATCATTTTTATAACATTTGTCAATCTTACAGGATAAAAAGGGGTTCTCTTTCATAAATGATGTCCATTTATAGTGATTTTATATATATATATATAAAATATATATATTTATATAAATATATATATATATATAGGCTGCTTGTATTTGTCTTTTGCACATTTGTTTGAATCCCCTGCTACTCTTTCTATTGTAAATGCCTCATCAACAATACCAGATACTAGAAGACAACCAAGCAATACCTTCAGAATTCACAGGGAAGATACTTTTGAATCTAAAATCCTATGTCCAGAAAAGTCTATCTAATAAAGGGAGAGTAAAACAGGGTTTTTTTTTTAAATGAAAGATTCAGAAAGTTTACTTCAGTACCCTTCCTTTAACAAATTACTTGATGAATACTTCAATAAACACTTTCAAGTAAAAGAAAGACATAGTATCCAGGAAAGAGTGAAATTAATATAGTAGTATAATGGAAAGAAATTTTGGAATAATCAAGGTTGATTAAATCAAAAGGTGATGGGTAATTTTTCGCTCAAGTCGCGTTGAGAGTCGCTGGTTGGCAAGCACTATTCTCCACACCGTGTTTCAGGGACTCAGGCTATTTCCAGCCTATGGCTCCACCAACCACTAGGACTTTGCCATTGCACGTGTGGTTGTGGCTCCAGGTTTCAGCCTGGGGAAAAGAAAAAGTGATCATGGAAGAGGCCTCCTCTTACCCTATATGATGATTGACTTAGCTCTGACTCTTTAGACACATTGAGAGTGCTGGCAGGCCCTGTTTCCATGATCTGAAGGGCGTATCCAGAGATCTATAAGAAGCAGAATTGCTGCAGAGAATGCCCTAATATCTCAGTTCCTAGAGATGTAACCCTCCTTTGCCAAAGCTGCTCCAAAACCAACTTCATTTACTCACATCAGACAGATGAAATCTTATAAGCTTCATCCATTCTCCAGTTACAGAACCCAGAGTCATGACCACACAGCCAGCTGGTCAGCAGGTTAGCCCAGTTACTTCTTGCCTCATCTCTCATTCTTCTCAAGTATGGATGCATTCACCTAGTTCCTCAGGAATGATATGCTTATTTCTGTTCACAGTGTACAAGGTGGCTGTCAGATATGAATGCTCTCAGCAAAGGCACCTTTGAAATGGCTGGGCTAGGCTGGAGGAGGGGGCGTTACAGCAGTGGTTGTCCATCTGCTGTCCTGGTCACAAGAACCATGGGCATGCTAAGTCTGGCCCATATGCTCCTCAGGATATGAAAACAGAGGTGATAGGTTTCTCACCACTGTGATCTTTGCTCTGCCTCTCACGTTGTCACACCTCACTTCAAGACCCTCCTGGGTTTCATTAGTGATGGTGAAAGCGAGCCAACTGGGGATTGGTGTAGGTTTGTTTGGAATTGCCTCTTTTAAAATTTCGCTTTCACAGGGTAATAGCCTAGAGTCAACTCTTAGGTGAAATGCTGGAAAAGAAAAAATATGGTGCACTTTATGGCTTGTTTATCCATCTGCATCTTCCCTGATACATGTTCCTGGAGTCTCTGCCTTCCTGGGTTGTGACCTTTCAGAATTTTGCAGCTTGTTCAAAGCTACTCTTCAGGGACAGTTTAATAACTAGAAGAGAGAGCCACTAAAAATAACGGTGTGCACAACAATTCATTCCCACCCCATCCCCAGTGCCGTTCTTCATTTCAACATCCAGCCTTCAATGTGTATATATGTGAATGATGTGAAAATGAAATTTACATATGGTAGATTCTCACCTTGTAGAAGTATGGATTTACAGGTCTGATTTTGGAAAATTATTGTTCATCATATCCCATGGGCATGTTCAGGTCTTTTAAATTTATACTTCCAAAGTTCATGTTAAATATATGTTATATATTAAAGAAGAAATGCTCAAAATGAGAGAGAGGTAAGTTGAACATAGATTTAGTTAACCAAAGATTTAAAAATAATTTGAAAACTGTCATAGATTCATTATAATAATCTTGAATTATACCCTTAAGATATTCCAGGCAGGGTGTGGTGACTCATGCCTGTAATTCCAGCACTTTGGGAGGCTGAGGTGGATAGATCACTTGAGCCCAGGAGTTCAAGACCAGCCTGGGCAACATGGCAAAACCCCGTCTCTACAAAAAACTTTAAAAATAAGGCAGGCATAGTGGTATGAGCCTCTACTTTCAGTTACTCAAAAGACTGAGGCAATAGAATCACTTCAGCCTGAGAAGTCAAGGCTACAGTGAGCCGTGATGGAGCCACTGTACTCCAGCCTGGGTGACAGAGTGAAACCTTGTCATACAAAAAAAGAAAAAAAGAAAAAGATATTCCATAGAAGATGAACTTCTTTCATTACTTCTCAAATTTTCATCTACAAGATGCATTAAAAATGTACATGTCTCTTTGATATGGTTTGGCTGTGTCCCCACCCAAATATCACCTTAAATTGTAATAATCCCCACATTATGGGCAGGGCCAGATGAAGATAATTGAATCATGGGGGCAGTACTCCCATACGGTTCTTATGGTAGTGAACAAGTCTCACAAGATCTGATGGTTTTATAAATGGAAATTCCCCTGCATAAGCTCTCTCTTGCCTGCCGCCATGTAATACATGACTTTGCTCTTCATTTGCCTTCTACCATGATTGTGAGGCCTCTGCAGTCATGTGGAACTGTGAGTCAATTATACTCTTTCCTTTATAAATTACCCAGTCTCAGGTATGTCTTTATTAGAAGTGTGAGAACAGACTAATACACTCTTAAACTTGCCATTCTACCTCTGAGAATTTACACTAGAGAAATACTTAAGAACTTTAGTTTCTGGCAACATTATGATCTCACCAGAAATCCTCTCACTGCAAAGTGGAAATATTGGATAAAATGTAAGATTCTTTAAATGTAGGGCTGAGCCCACAAGACAGGAAAATCCCCAGGTATAAAATATGAAGAGGAACCTGAAATCATAAGCTGTAATAGCTGAGCTGAAACTCTGGAGGTCTTATGGGTATTTTCTGGTCTTAGTAACAGAGGTTTTTCCCTCTTTGTTCCAGTTTCCTTCCCACATAGGTGAAGACTTAGGCAACAAAGATAAAGACTTAGGCCAGTGAGAAGTGGGAAGTTAGACTACAAAAATCCACCCAAAGGCGTAGAGCAATGACAAAGAAGCTTTTCTGTCTAGGCTCTAGATGAAAGAAGTACTCTGAGAAATCATAACCATAGGTCTGACCTCACGGGTTTGGCACTTAGATTTACACTCGAATTTTCATGTGAAGAGATTAACCTAAAACATGTTCTGTGCTGGTAATATCCATTGTGTATCTGGCAGAAGCCATTAGAAAATATCTCTTAAAGGTCATATTCTTCCACTGGGTTCCCCACTGAGGTTCTACAGAAGATGAGCTTACATCCAAAATTATAAAATGCATGGGGAACAAATGCACTATGAGAAAGAGTAGTAGAAGTAGATCCCAGAAACCATAACAATAGATACCCTCTGACAGACATGACAAAACATCATGTATTAATGATTAAAGATATAAAGAATGAATTGAAACTATAGGAAAAGATGAGACTGGTTTGGAAAATAGAACTTTTAGAAATGTCAAAATATAATAATTTAACAGTAAAAATCAATAGATAGGTTAAACAAGAACTTAGACTCACCTTAAGAGAAAATTAGTGAACCATATAAAAGAAAATTATTGAGAATGCAGTATAAAGAAATAAGGAGATAGAAAATACATAAGAGAGTTTAACTGTACATAAGATCAGGTCATCTGCAAACAGGACAATTTGACTTCCTGCTTTCCAATATGGATACCTTTTATTTCTTTCTCTGTCCTCATTACTGTGGTTAAGACTTTCAGAACCGTGTTGAATAAGAGTGGTGAGAGTGGGCATCCTAGCCTTCTTCCAGTTCCATTCAGTAAGATGTTAGCTGGATTTGTCATAGGTGGCCTTTATTGTGTTGAGGTTTCCATACCTAATTTATTAAGCGTGTATATCATGAAGGATTGTTGAATTTTATCAAAAGCTTTTTCTGCATCTATAGAGATGATCATATGATTTTGTCCTTCAGTCTATTGATGTGATGTACAATGTTTATTGAATTGCATATGCTGTACCATCCTTGCATTCCTGGGATAAATTTCACTCGATCATGAATGAGGTATTATGTTTTTGATCTGTTGTTGGATTCAGTTTGTTAGTATTATGTTAAGGATTTTTGCATCTATGTTCAGAGATATTGTCCTGTAGCTTTTTTGTTGTGTCCTCGTCTGATTTTGGTATCAGGGTTTTATAGAAAAACCTAGATTCTACCAAAAAACTCTTAGAACTGATAAATTCAATAAAATTGCAGGATACAAAATTAATATACAAAAATCAGTAGTGTTTCTGTATATGAACAACAAACTAGCTGAAAAGAAATTAATAAGATTATCCCATGTACAATTGCTACCAAAAACAATAGAATACCAAGAAATAAATTCAACCAAGGAGGTAAAGGACCTCTGTAAGGAAAACTACAAAACAATGATGAGAGAAATTGGGCCGGGCATGATGGCTCACGCCTGTAATCCCAGCACTTTGGGAGGCTAAGACAGGTGAATCACTTGAGGTCAAGAATCTGAGACCAGACTGGCCAACATAGTGAAACCCCATCTCTACTAAAAATAGAAAAAATTAGCCATGCGTGGTGGCACACATCCGTAATCCCAGCTGCTGGGAAGGCTGAGGCAGGAGAATTGCTTGAACCCAGGAGGCAGAGGTTGAAGTGAGCCAAGATCATGCCACTGCACTCCAGCCTGGGTGACAGAGTGAGACCCTGTCTCAAAAAAAAAGGAAAGAAATTGAAGAGGATACAAATAGAAAGATACCCCATGCTCACGGACTGGAAGAATTAATATTGTTAAAATGAATGTACTACTCAAAGCAATCTACAGAGTCAATGCAATCTCTATCAAAACACTAGACATTTTTCCAGGAAATAGAAAATGAATTAGAAAATCTGTATGGAACCATAGAAGATCCTAAATAGTGAAAACAATCCTGGGCAAAAAGAATAAAGCTGTAAGTATCACACTACCAGATGTCAAAATATACTACAAAGCTGTAGTAACCAAAACATCATGGTGCTGGCATAAAAACAGACACATAGACCAATGAAGTAGAAAGGAGAACCCAGATATTAATCCATATATCTGCAGCCAACTGATTTTTGATGAAGGTTCCAAGAACACTATTTAGGGAAAGGACAGTCTCTTCAATAAATGGTGCTGGGAAAACTGGATGTCCATATGCAGAAGAATAAAACTAGACCTCCACCTCTCACTATATAAAAATATCAATTCAGAATTAATGAAAGACCTAAATGTAAACCTGAAACAACAAAACTACTAGAAGAAAACACAGGAGAAATGCTTCAGGATGTTGGTCTGGGGAAAGATTATATGAATAAGTCCTCAAAAGCACAGGCACCAAAAGCAAACATAGGACTGAATCAAACTAAAAAGCTTCCGCACAACAAAGAAAACAATCAACAGAGTGAGAGGATAACCTATAGAATGAGAGAAAATATTTGCAAACTACTTACCTGACAGAGAATTAATATCCAGAATATACAAGGAACTCAAACATCTCAACAACAACAACAACAACAAAATGCAATGTAAAAATGGGCAAATGATCTGAGCAGACATTTCTCAAAAGACATACAAAGGGTCAAGAAATATATGAAAAAAATGCTCAGCATCACTTATCATCAGGGAAATGCAAATAAACACCAAAGTGAGGTTACCATCTCACCCCAGTTAAAATGACTATTATCAAAAAGAGAGAAAATAACAAATGCTGGCAAGGATGTAAAGAAAAGGGAACTCTTACAGACTGTTAGTGGGAATGTAAACTGGTACAGCCACTATGGACAACAGTGTGAAGGTTCCTCAAAAAACTGCAAATAGAACTAACATAAAAGGAATCCCACTACTAGGTATATATCCAAAGGAAAGTAAATCATTATATTGAAGAGACATATGCACTCCCATGTTTATTTCAGCACTATTCACAATAGCCAAGATAAGTAATCTACCTAGGTATCCAACAACAGATGAATGAAGAAAATGTGGTATATATACACTATGGAATATTACTCAACTATCAAAAAAAATGAAATCCTGTCATTTGAGGCAACATAGATGGAACTGAAGGACATTATGTTAAGTGAAATAAGCCAGGGACAGAAAGTTAAAACCACATGTTCTCACTCATATATGGAAGCTAAAAAAAAAAAAAAAAAAAAAAAAAAAAAAGTTGATCTTATAGAAGTAAAAACTAAAACAAAAGATACCAGAGGCTTGGAAAGGTAGGGAAAAGGGAGAAATGGGGAGAGACTTATTGAAGGATACAAAATTACAGCTAGATAGGAGAAATAGGTTCTAGTGTTCTATACCACTGTAGGATGACTATAGTTAATAATAATACATCATTTCAAACAGCTAGAAGGAGGATTCTGAATGTCCCCAACACAAAGAAATGATATGCATTTA
Organism: Macaca nemestrina; assembly: GCF_043159975.1. Classification (NCBI taxonomy): domain Eukaryota; kingdom Metazoa; phylum Chordata; class Mammalia; order Primates; family Cercopithecidae; genus Macaca; species Macaca nemestrina. The sequence continues at coordinate 46,800,102 of NC_092139.1, forward strand.
AGATGATGAATATGCTAGTTACCCTGATTTATTACACGTTATATGTATCCAAACATCACTATGTACCCCATGAATATGTACAATTATTTTTGTCCACTAAAAAATAAAATTAAAAACAAAGAAACTATGAAGGAGTTTAAGAATGAATTGAGGATACTACACAGATTTAGCAACAGAGATCGCAACGTTGTTTCTGAAATCCAAATGTTGGAAATAATGTAACTGCTTACAAAAAGAATTTTTGTTTAATTTTATAATTTTTTAATTTTTATTTAAGACAGTTAAGTTTAATTAACTTAAGGTAAATGATAACTGTAAAAATGTGTGTATTGACATTGAAAGTATAAATTTGTAAGCCTAAATATTTAAAACATGTATTTCTATAAGTGCATAGGAAAACATGTTAAAAAAAAAAAAAAACCTGTGCTAGATTTTCTTTGGGTAAGTAGAATTATGGGGGGGAGGTGTGTGTGTGCGTGTGTGTATAATCTTCCAGAATTAGAAAATAAACAATTTGGAGAAAAAACACCAACATACTGGAATAACTCAGAACATCACTCTTGGATTAACAATTCCTTCCTGTTTAATGCCTTTATTTGAAGTCCCCACTGCTGACTGGACCTTGAAGATAATAGTCAAGACTGCTTAGAGGTTTGTGGCTTTGCATTCCAAGACAAAAGTGTGAGAGGCCTTTTGAGAGGCCTCCTGACCCATGCAGAGTGACCTGGATCTCAGATGTGGAGTGTCCATCACACAGGGTCAACATCTGGATTTTACAGAAACACCTGACCTTATCCCCCCACAGCCGTTTACTCTGGAGAATCTGCTCCACTCAGAGAGCTGTCCACTCCGGAGAGTCTCCAGATACAGTTTTTAGGACATCCAGCTTCTGTGAGGATAATGACAGAGCTGGACTCCATGTCATTCTGTAGGATGAATCTGTTGATTTCCCCAACACCACCACCCACCAAGCTCCTCCCATACTGCAGAGTTTGTAGTCTATGGATACAGTGTTGGCCATTCTGTATTCAGGATAAGGAGCCTGCCCTTCTCTGAAGTCATCACTTAGCCAGACTGTAGGTTGGCCTCCCCACCTCATTCTGAATCCTGAGTCTAGGGGTTGACAGTCATTCATGAGGACCTGGATACTCATAAGAGAAAAATCTAGTAATGATTTCAAGAATAAATTCTGCCTTGGACTGTAAGCTTCCTGTTTCAGGAATCATGACACTCTATTGCAAAAGCAATTACATATCACAAGATACAAACACTATCAATATGCTGTTAATACCACATTTCCAAACTGGAGTAATCTCACACACCCCAACCTGACAATAACACTTACCTTTGATTAAATGCCTATAACCTACCAAAGCACTATTCTAAGTACCTAAGCAACACAGGTGCAGCACAAAAGGCATGTTCTGAGGTCTTCTTTAGATTCCCCATAATGTCCACCAGCCCTTACAAAATTAATATTTTCTTAATCTTCTGGGTAAAAATTAAGGGCAAAGTACTGCCCAGCTTCTGCTTTCCCTGCCCTTCAGACTGCTGTCTCCTCTAAGTTCTACCAACATAGAAAGCCTAGAGCAGCCACTGAACATTTGTTAATTTGTTTGCTTCTTACTATCATTTTTGAGCCTGGCATAGCTCTTCAATGTTAAAGATGAGGAAATAGACTAAGAGGGACAAGTAACATTGGAATACAAAGGCATAAATCGCCAGGCCGTGAGAAACTGTGCAGTTGGTCCTATCCCAAGGACTAAGTTCTCCCTACTCTCCTAAACTGCCTCCCTACACAAATACTTAATGAGTAACAAATGTGTCAGGAGATAATAAGGAAGGAAGATAAAAGCCACTTCTCTCCCTACCCGTGAGATGCTCATGTTCTGGCAAATGAACCCAATGATCAGGTTAAAAGAACACGTGTTTACGGAAGGCTAGCTGAGTTCACAGCAAGATTTAATAAAAAGATTCATGACATCCTTGGGCTTACTTTATTCTCTGCATACTGGTGTCTTCTTAGAGCAGACGCTCATGTCCTCTCAGCCCACCTTGGAGGTTACCTGTAGGTTAGTGAACAAACACTCTGACAGCTCCCTGTCCCAAGCACCTGCATCCCTCTGGTTAAAGATTCTCTCTTGACTCAGGAGTCCCTGGTCCACACAGGCAGGAGTGGATGTCTCAGGAGCAACTCTCCCATGAGCCATGGGAACTGGCAGATAAGCACCTTGGCCTCTTTGCCACCAGGGGTGATAATTTGAAAGTATGTTCTGCACAGCATCTCAGAGTGTCCTTAGCAAGATAGTGCTCCAGCTGCCCACACGGGCAACAGGCTCATCAATAAATGCTTTTTGGCAGTCTTTTCTTCCCTGGCCCCCTTTTCCACTCTCTCATCATGCTTCTGGAATCACCTCCAAAGTAAACTGCTGGCACCCAAATCCTTGTCCCTGGGTCTGATTTTAGGTGAGCCCAAGCAAAAAGACATCTGTTTTCCTTTCACCCACAAACATCTAATCTTGAGGTCTGTGGTCTTATTGGAGTCACGAGAAATTGCTCAGTAACTATGATAAGGTTATAACCTTCTCTAAAGAACCAAATAATGACCTTTGCACAGGACTGTCTTGACAAAGAAACTACTGACTATATAGAAAGTGTCCAGTGTCTTTTAAACGTGATAAAGATGAGGCATATTACCCACTTGCTCTGATGTGGTGGTAAAATGCAAGATCAGAGGTCAAACATTAAAACTCCAGCTCCACCTCTTTTTAGATGAGTTGCCTCAGAGGAGTTACTACATATCTCTGAAACGCAGTTCCTTCATCTGTAAAATCAGATCATAAGTTTTACCTTATAATGACTTACTGTGTTAAAAAATGTAAAATATCAAGCACATTACCAGGCATAATGTGTGTGCTCAATAATGTGAAGTATTACAGAATTCAGAGATTGCAAACACTAAAACCTAAGTAAGTAAAGATAAGAGAGAAGCAAACTGTCTGCTCCATGAGGCTGTAGCGGGAATTGTGGCAGAGGTAAATTCAAGCCCTTTCCAAAAGCATTAAAGTTCACATTTAAAGCCAACATCAATCAAACAAAATACACCATGGGCCAAATCTCACCTGTGGGCTTCCCTCTTTGTGACTTCGGTTGGGCAACCAGACTAAGCCCTGCTTTTTCACATGCTGTTTCTTCTTCCTGAAATATTCTGGAAGAATATTTCATTGCCTGTCAAACTCCTATTCATCTTAAAAATCCCCCACTTCCATGTAATCAAATATATAGATATGTTTCCACTTTACAAGAGTAATTTCACCATTCCCCAGGCTCCTACCTGGCATGTAGTAATTAATGCACTGCATTTCATTATCTGCTGTCATATATTTTATTATCATTGTATTTAGTTACCCCTGTCATGTATTTCATTATCTGCTCTCTGATATAGTGTTAGATGCACAGTTGCAGCTGACCTGATTATTTCCATGAGGGGTAACTAGCCACTGTCCTACATCCTCTGTTCTGACTTTTCTGTCATCCCAATTCCTCTCCTGGAATACCCTCAACCTCCTCATGATCCAGAAGCCTTAGGACCCTCTTCCTGCCCGGGCTGCTGTATATTATGATTGGTCAAATCCAATGCCAATCAATTGTTAAACATGTAAAATTACTTCCTGATTCTCTCCACATCTTCCATGAGCTCCTTAAGGGCAAAGACCTTATTCTCTTCCCCTTTTATTCACAGCACTGAGAACAGTCCCTAACCCATAGCAGAAATTAATAAATGAATGCGTGAAGGAACAAATAAAGAATTCAAACAAGTAACTAATTATCTTTCTTAGACATTTAGCACTCAGTGTTTCACATCAGTGATTTGCATGACAATAAAGTAGACAGAGATTTACAACAGTTCATTTAAGGCATTTGATTCTTTTTTCAAAATATTTCATCTGAGGAACATAGCAAAATAGCTAAAAATCTCCATGATCCCTGTATCCAAGTTCATATGGATTGTAACTTTGCCACTATTCCTAACAAGATGTGGAGTTTATTTCTCTATCCTTTGAATCTGGGTTTGGCCTTGTCCCTTGCTTCGGTCCATAGGACAATAGCGAACATGATGCAAGCTGAGGCTTGAAAAATGTTTACGCAATAGGGTCTGCCCTCTTGCTATTAGCAACCCTGAGACCACCATGTGAAGTCATCCAAGCCAGAAGGCTGGATAATGAGAGACCACACGAAACAGAAACGGACTGCCTCATCTAAGCGTTCCTAGATAAATCAGCCTGCCAACTGTCTGCCAGACATGTGGGTGAATCCATCCTAGACCATCCATCCTCAGCTGAGACATTAAGACCAGAAGATCTGCAGCCAACTTACAGAATTATAAGAAGGAATAAATGCTCATTGCTTTAAGTTATTAATTTTTGGGGTGATTTGTTAGGTAGCAAAAGCTAACTGACACAAGTATGTCTTAATAAGTCTCTAGTCAAAATTTGGATTTACAAAGCAATATAAAAAGTAAATTTCTTGGAAATTAAAGAGAAACACACATGGATTATCTACAAAAAACATTTAATATTAAGAATTTTTACCAAAAATTTTAATAGGCTGAGAGTGAAATATTCTTAGATAGGAAATGAAAATCTTATAAATAATTCTCTCCAAATTATAAACTTAATAAAAACACAACTATTTTGAAAAATAACAATGAACAATGGCAGATTATCAAGCAATAGCACAAGCAGTTTTCTTTGTTAAGAAAGTAAAATAGTGTGGTACTGTATAAATTTGTATTCAACATTTATTCAAGAAATATTTGTTAAGTATTCACTAGGTGCCAAGCACTGTTCTAGCTATTAGGATATAGCAATAAATAAGACAGATCAAGTGACAGTAACCTCATAAAGATTATAAATCAAACAATAGATTATAGAACAAAAAAGAGTACAAATAAGCCCAGGTAGCTATGAAAACTAACATAATGAACTATCCAAAACAATGAAGATGTGAAAAGTGATTTAATTGTATTGTAATAGTACATAAGTACTTTAAGAAACTTAATTTTTAAATATTGCTGATCAGTAGTATAATATATTCATTCTTCAATTGTCCATAAGCTACAAATAATACTATTCTAAACCCTTCAGGTTGAATGAATTAAGACATTGCACTTCAGGTTTTTACAAGAACTGATTAAAACCTTTACTCTTTCACAACCACAATCACACATAGTGGACTTAATTGTTAGTCTTAATTATTTCTGCCACTGTGGTAATATGATAATCCACATTGTTGTCATGGACTTATGGTGGGCATAGTATTCTTTCTCTTCCTTTGACTTTGGGCTTGGGTATGTGACATGTTCTGGCCAATAGGAGCAGAGCTTTAAATTCTGCTTGTATGATGGGCCATGTCTTCCCACACTTTTGCTTTTTGCCATGAAAAAACCATATTTAAGAAGTTATTGGTCTGAGGAGGATAAGAGACATATGGGGTAAACAATCCACAGCTAGAATCAAGCCCAACTAAGCCCATCAGTCTAAATCAGCTGAACGTAAGCTGACTCACAGACACATGAATGAGAAATAAATGCTTACTGTTATAAGCTACTGAGTTATCATACCAACACATAGGAAGATCTATACATTTTAAATAACTGAATGGTTAAAAACTAAAAGAAAATATTTGGGAAGATTTTTTTCGCTCAAATATGGAAGATAAAAAAATAACATATAATGACTTTATTTAAAAATCAATACTATCAAAAAGAACCAATAAATAAATGGGTAAAAGACATGAGAAGACAATAATGTCATATAATAAATACATACAGAAAAATGTTAAATTTGAACAGCAATAAAAAATACAGAATAAATCTATAATAAAGCACTATTTCCAATGCTCTACTTATTAAAGATATGAATAATATAAGTTGAGTTTTGGGGAACTAGGCCACTGCTCTTAAGACAGAGTCCAAGCACTTCGCAACGATCACTAAGCCCCACTCCAGCATCATCTCCCACCTCTCCCCCAACTCCAGCTCCACTGCCATCTTTCTGAAATGTTCTTAGGTTCTTCCTTCCTCAGGTGCCTCTCAAACATTATTCCTGGAGATATTCCTTCTTCCTCCCTCTCACCCTCACTTCCCAGCTCCCCACTGCCTCTTTCTCCTAGTTGACAGGATATAATTTTACTATATCATGTTTACCCTAGGAGATATGGTCACTACATGGAATAATGGCAGAATTGTCCTTATTATTGAAATTGTTTATTTTTTGCATACTTAATTTTTGTTGCACACATGTATTTGATTCCATGTGACTCCACTGACTTTATGACCATGGAATTCTCTCTAAAATTTCAGTACAGAATCCCATTTTATTGGTGACCTGCTAAGGGCCTTATGTTACTTTCTCATAGATTATTGTCTCATAAAAGTCATGGCAACAACATTGCAAAGTAACTATAAATATATTCATTTTTATAGAAAAATAAAGTCTCAAAGAGGAGGTTAAGGACACTTCCAATCTCAGCTCTGACATGTAATGAGCTTGGAAGTCATCACTACCATCTTTATAGCAAGAAATGTCTGAACATACTGAAAATCAATGACTTTTCTTGGGCTCATCAGAAAACTGACATGGCAGGGCAAACTGCGACTCCAAAATCTGGGTATACAGGGGCACCCAGGAAGTCACAGTCAAGATCTACTTACCTGGAGCAAAAGCTATTGAAGCCTAAAGTAGTAAGAACTCTCAAATAGTAATTTTGGTGAATTTGTGGAGGCTCAGTGTACACTAGCATGATAGTGAGAAATTCCTGGGATCCCAGTCTTAGAAGGGGGTCAGATTTTCATAAAGCTTACCTCCAGGAATGCCACAAGGTCTCACAATGAAGATCCAAGAAAGACTCCCTCCTGGCTCAGGCTGGGTATAGGAAGAGTAATCCTTGTTAAATATGTACATAACATTTTCCATAACAAAGACCTACTTTCCAGGGGGAAGAAAGTGTTGCCAGAGCCTTATTCTATCTGGGAAATGAATATTTCTCTTACGTTAGTCTCTAGTCTTCTTATTTTATCTAAAGAGGCTGCAGGGAAAGAAAACAGTCAACAGGGGACATGACTCTAAGGAAATAGACTGGGAATGCTGAAACCAGGGAAGAATGTAGGTGGAGGAGGGAAAAATAGCTACATTACTGGTAAAACACTAGTGAAGGTCACAGCCCAAAGACATAGGCTGAAAAAAACACTGAGATTTAATTGAAAAATTACAAAACACTCCCCTTCCCCAACACCTTATACCAACAGAGCTCCATTATAATGACAATAAATTACAGCTGACAGTCTTTCTAAAGGGGAATCTTCAGGGAAGTCCAAAATCAAGACAAAAACAAAGATACTAGAAGAATTTGAAACTTCTTGCACTTATAGCTAAGCCTTAAATGAAGTCAAATTTCTAGCCAGACTAATAAAAATCCTCACACTAAAGACCTATTTTCACCCAATACAATGTGTTAACTTTCAACAAAAAGGTAACAACAAAGCATGCCAAAAGAAGAAACAGTCTGAAAAATAAAGCAATCTTCATAACTAGACTTAGATGTGACAGAGATATTTGAATTATCAGACAGGAAATTAAAATAACTCTGATAAATGTGTTAAAGGCTCAAATGTAAAAAGTAACATGCAAGAAGAGATGGGTAATGTAAGCAGAGAGATAAAACTCTAAGAGAATCAAGTGCAAACTTTAGAAATAAAAAACACTGTAACTGAAATAAAGAATGCCTTTGATGGAGCTCATCAGGAGATTTGATGTGATTGAGAAGAGAATCAGCGAGCTTGGAGATAAGTCAATAGAAACTTCCCAAACTGAAATGCAAACGGAAAAATAAGTGAAAAATGCAGAAAAGAACATAGAAGTACTTAAGAAAAATGTCAAAAGGTAGAACATATGAGTAATGGAATACCTGAAGGAAAAGGGAAAAAATGAAGCAGAAGAAATATTTAAAGTAGTAATGGCTGAGAACTTATCAAAACTAATTACAGACGCTAAACCACAGATCTAGGAAGCTCAGAGAACACTATAAAGATAAATACAAACAACAACAATTTAAAAAAAACCTGAGGCCAATCACATTCCAACTGTATAAAAAGACAAGGAAGGCCCGGCACAGTGGCTCACTCCTGTAATCCCAGCACTTTGGGAGGCCGAGGTGGGTGGATCACGAGGTCAAGAAATCAAGACCATCCTGGCCAATATGGTAAAACCCCGCCTCTACTAAAAAAAAAAAAAAATAGCTGGTCATGGTGGCGCGCACCTGTAGTCCCAGCTACTCCGAATGCTGAGGCAGGAGAATTGCTTGAACCTGGGAGGCGGGGGTTGCAGTGAGCCAAGATCACACCAATAAACTCCAGCCTGGCGACACAGCGAGACTCCATCTAAAAAAAAAAAAAAAAGAAAATCTTGAAAGAAACCAAAGGAAAAAGCACCTTACCTAAAGAAGAACAAGGATAAAGATTACAGTGGACTTCTCGTCAGAACCATAAAAGCAAAAAGAGAACGAAATTGCTACGGTTTGAGTATGTCCTCTCCAAAATTTATATGTTGCGAGTGTGAGATATATATATATATATATATAAAGCTGAGGGCATTAAGAGTAATTAGGCCACTGGGGGTTGCTCCCTTGTTAATAGGATTAAGGTCCTTTTAAAAGAGGCTTCCCTCAGGTTCAGCTGGCTTGCCCTATTTCCTTTTGCCATGTGAGGATGTAACAAGAAGCTCATCATATCGAAGGAGGAAAAATTGAAAGCCTTTCCTCTAAGATTCATAAGAAGACAAGGATGCCCACTTTTACCACTTTACTCAACACAGCACTGGAAGTCCTAGACAGAGCATTAGTAAGAAAAATTAAAAGCACCCAAATTTGAAAGGAAGAAGTCAAACTGTTCCTGCTTGCTGCTGGCATGATCTTACACTTACAAAAACACAGTCAACTAAAAAATTCCTAAACTAATAAATAAATTGAGTAAAGTTGCAGGATACAAAATCAACATACAAAAATCAGTAGCATTTCTATATCCCAATAGCAAACAATCTGAAAAAGAAATCAAGAAAGCAATTCCATTTATAATAGCTACAAAAGTATACTACCAATAAATTTAACCAAAGAGGTGAAATATCTCTACAATAAAAACTATAAAACACTGATAAAAGAAATCAAAGAGGACATAAACAAAAGGAAAGATATCTCATGTTCATAGGTTGAAAGAATATTGTTAAAATAACCATACTATCCAAAGCAATCTACAGATTCAATGTAATCCCCATCAAATAACCACCAATAACATTCTTCACAGAAATAGAAAGAACAATCCTAATATTCATACAGAACCACAAAAGACCCTGAATACCCAAAGCAAGCCTGAGCAAAAAGAACAAAGCTAACGATGTTAAAGCAAACTAAATATGGCTGAGAAAGGCTCCATACTTCTGTATTTGAGTCCTCGTGGATGAACTGTAACCTAGCTTAACAGTCAGACAAAACTGAAAACCTGACTTAATAGTATGCACCTGTAACAATAGCTGAGCATTGGCCAATCCCAGTGACCATACTTCAACCACTCATAGACTGCTGAATGTTCACTGTATTCAAACAAGGCAAACGCCAGGCTGTAACAAATCTCACTGTTTCTGTACCTCACTTCCTGATTACTGTACATCACTTTACCTTTTTTGTCTATAAATTTGTTCTGACCATGAGGCACCCCTGGAGTTTCTGTAAATATGCTGGGATTCTGGAAACTGCTGGATTTGCAAATCATTCATTGCTCAATTAAACTCCTTTAAATTTAATTCAGCTGAAGTTTTTCTTTTATCAACTGAATTCTAAAAGAAAACCCAGAAAATACTCTTCTGAACATTGATCTAGGCAAAGAATTTATGACTAAGTCCTCAAAAACAAATGCAACAAAAACAAAAATTGACAGTTGGAACCTAAGTAAACTATAAAGAGCTTCTGCATAGCAGAAGAAGCTATCAACAGAGTAAACAGACAACCTACAGAATACGAGAAAATATTTGCAAACTATGCATCCGACAAAGAGCTAATATTCAGCATCTATAAGGAGCTTAGCCACATTTACAAGAGAAAAACAACACCATTAAAAAGTGGGTGAAGAACATAAATAAATACTTCTCAAAAGAAGACATCTCAAAGTGGCCAACAAACATATGAAAAAACGCTCAACATCACGAATCATCAGAGAAATGCAAAACAAAACCACAATGAGATACCATTTCATACCAATCAGAATGGCTACTATTAAATTAAAAAGTAACAGATGTTGGCAAGGTTGTAGAAAAAAGGAAATGCTTATACACTGTCAATGGGATTGTAAATTAGTTCAGCCCCTGTGGAAAACAGTTTGGACATTTCTCAAAGAACTGAAAATAGAGTTACCATTCAACCCAGCAATCTCATCATTAGGTAGGTACCTAAAGCAAAATAAATCATTGTACCAAAAAGATACCTACACTCATATCACAGCACTATTCACAATAGCAAAGACATGAAATCAGCATAGGTGCCCATCAATGGTGGAATGGATAAAGAAAATGTGTTACATATACACCATGCAATACTATGCAGCCATAAATAAGAATAAAATTATGTGCTTTACAACAACGTGGATGCAGCTGGAGACCATTATTCTACATGAATTAACACAGAAATAGAAAACCAAATACTCCACATTCTCACTTACAAGTGGGAGCTAAACATTAGGTGCACATGGACATAAAGAGAGGAACAATACAGTAGGGACTCCAAAAGAGGGTAGGGAGCAAGGGTTGAGAAACTACATATTGGGTCCTATGGTTACTATTTGGGTCATGGGTTTAATAGAAGCTCAAAATCAGCATCACACAATATATCCATATAAGAAACCTTCATGTGTATCCCTTGCATCTAAAAGAAAAGAACAAAGGTGAAGGCGTCAGACCACCTGACTTCAAAATATACTGTAAAGCTATGGTAACCAAAATACTATGGTACTGGCATAAAAATAGACACATAGACCAATGGAACCAAATCAATAACCCATAAATAAAACCACGTATTAACAGCCAACCCAATTTCCAACAAAGGTACCAAAACAAACATTAGGGAAGGGACAGTCTCCTCAGTGAATGGTGCTGGGAAAACTGAATGTTTCATATACACAAGAATGAAATTAGACCACTATCTTCACCATATACAAAAGTCAACTCAAAATGGATTGAAGACTTAAATGTAAGACCCGAAAACTATGAAAACTATAAAACTACTAGAAGAAAACATTGGGTAAACACCTTTAGCACACTGGTCTGGGGAAAGATCTTTTGGGGTAAGAACCAAAAGCATAGGAACAAAAGCAAAAATAGACAAATGGAATTATATCAAACTAAAAAACTTCTGCATGGCAAAGGAACCAACCAACAGAGTGAAGATACAACCTACAGAAAAGGAGAAAATACTTGCAAAATATCTATCCTGCAAGGGATTAATATTTAGAATATATAAGGAACTCAAATAACAGCTAAAAAAGAAAAAATACAAATAATCAAATTTTAAAATGAGCAAATGATCCAAACAGAATTATCTCAAAAAAAGAAAAAATACATACAAATGGCCGAAAGGTGTATGAAAAATGTTGAGTATCACTAATCATCAAGGAAAAGCAAATTAAAACCACAATGAAATATTATTTTGCCCCTGTTAAATTATGAAAATGACAAAAAATAACAAATGCTTACAAGGATATGGAGAAAGGGGAACTCTTATATACTGTTAGCAGGAATATAAATTAGTACAGCTATTAAAACAAAACAGTATAAAACTTTCTCAAAAAACTAAAAATAGAAATACCATTTGATCCAGCAATACCATTGCTGACTATAGATCGAAAGGAAAGGAAATCAGCTCACTAATGAGGTATCTGCAATCCCATATTTATTGCAGCACTATTCACAATAGCTAAAATATGAAACAAACTAAGTGTCCATTAACACATGAATGGATGAGAAAAATGTAGTACATATACACAATAGAATAGTATTCATCTATTAAAAATTATGAATTTCTGCATTTTGCAGTAACATACGTGAGTGTGGAGGATATCATGTTAAGTGAAATAAATCAGGCATGTTCTCATGCATATGTGGAAGCTAAAAAAGTTGGTTACATAGAAGTAGAGAGTAGAATACTGGTTTCCAGAGGCTGGTAAGGACTAGGGGAGGGGAGATACGGAGAGCTTGGTTAATGGGTACAAAATTAGAGTTAGATGAGAGGAATAAGTTATCGGGTTCTGTAGCGCAATTAGGTGACTACAGTTAACAACAATTTATTGTATATTTCAAAACACCTAGAAGAAAGAAATGTGAATGTTCCAAACACAAGGAAAAGATAAACGTTTGGGGTGATGGATATTCGAATCACCCTGATTTGATCACCACAGGTTGTATATGTGTATTGAAATATCACCTGTGCCTCATACATATATACAATTATTATGTATCAATTAAAATTTTTAATTATATTTCTTTAAAAAAGCCTAATGAAATCAAATACTGGCACTTTGGTCTTGGATTTCTCAGCCTCCAGTATTGTGAGAAATAAGTTTCTGTTCTTTGTCAATTACCCAGTCTGTGGTATTTTGTTACAGTAGCATGAAGACAGAAGTAAAAGGTTTGAAGTGATGAAAGAAAACAATCACCAACCTAGAATTTTGTATCCAAGGAAATTATTTCATAAGTGAAAGAGAAATACTTTATTGGGCAAACAAAAGCTGAGGGAATTCACTGGCAGCAGATCTGTCCTATAAGAAATGTTAAAAGTTTTCAAGGCAGAAGGAAAATAACGTGGATCTGAAATTTGCAGGTACATAAAGAACAGGGCCAGGAATGGCAGCTCACTCCTGTAATCCCAGCAGTTTGGGAGGCCAGGGAGGGTGGATAGCTTGAGCCCAGGAGTTCAAGACCAGATGGGGCAATGTGATAAGACCCCATATCAAAAGTGTTTTAAAAAGACATTAGCCTGGTATGGTGGCAGGTGCCTGTGGTCCCAGCTACTCAGGAGGCTGAGGTGGGAGGATCACTTGAGCCCAAGTGATCAAGGCTGCAGTAAGCTCTGATCAATGCACTCTACTTTGGGCAACAGAGCGGGACCCTATCTCAAAATACACAAACACGCACATACATGCACAAACCACACACAACACTGGGAGTGCAGTGGTGCAATCACAGCTCACTGCAGCCTGGACCTGCTAGGCTCAAGGGATTCACACACCTCACCCTCTCACATAGCCATGACTACAGGCATGCACCACCACGCTTGACTCATTTGATGATTTTTTTTTTTTTTTTTCCTGTAGAGACAGGGTCTCACTATGTTGCCTAGGCTGGTCACAAACTTCTGGATTCAAGCCATCCTCCCACCTCAGCCTCCCAAACTACTAGAATTAAAAGTGTGGCCACTACACAGGGCCTAAATAATGACTTTTCAGAAGTAACAAAAGTAACAATGTATTGGAGTGATTATAGGGTATGGTTAAGATAAATGACAGCACTGTCGCAAGGTACAGGAGAGAAAAATAAGAAATATTCTGTTCAATAACACCTGTACTTCATATGAAGTGTTATAGTGTTATTTAAACATAGACTGAGATTAGCTTTCCAGAAAATGTATATTGTACACTCTAGGGAAACCACTAATAAAATTTTTTGAGTATGATTAATACACTAAGTGGGGAGATAAAATGGAATCATAGAAAATGCTTCATTAAAATCAAAGAAGGCAGAAGTGCAATGAGGCAAAGAAACAAAGAAAAATATACTGAGAAGAAAATTACAAACATGACAGCTGTTAATGTGATTATTATATCACTAATCACTTCAATCAGAATAGTCTAAATGCACCAATTAAAAAGCAAAGATTATCAATGTGGGCAAAAAAATCAAAGATGTGGTAAGTGGAAACACCCAGGTATGGTCCCCAGATGGTCTCAACATACAATAAAGAAACAAAAGAATGGGCATTTCTTTTACAGAAGAAAAAGGACAAAGTCACTGACCTAAGTCAAGCTACATCCATCAAAACATACAAAAACACACAGAGCAAAAATATGAAAGAGCTCTAGATATTCAAAGAGTTGTTAAGGTAGTTGAATATACTAGTTTGAAATGCATTCAGTTGCAAGTAAGAAAATACTGTATAAACACTGGTTTAAATAAATTAGGGTTTAGATTTCTCACCTAAGAGAAAGGCTAGACACAGGCATTTTCTTATGTTGGTTCAGCTGCTCAACAGTGTCATCAAGGAGCCAAACTACCTCTTTCTTTTCATTCCACTTCCTTTAGCATTTGTCCTTATATCTGTTGCCTCATTATCTCAAAGTGGCCACCATCATTTTAGACCTCATATCCTTATTCAAGACAAGAAAATAGGAAAGTGGCATGCTGATAGTATATGTCCCACCTTCAGAGGAAAGTAAACGCTTTCCCTGAAATTCCCTCAGAAGACATCTGTTTACATCTCATTGGCCAGAACTATATTACATAAAAGCCTATGTAGGCAAGGTAGGCTAGGAAAATTTGTATTTTGCTTTTTCAATCTATATAATTTATGTAGGTGATAGAGAAAATGGTAGACCAACTTCCTTTTAGTGGCTACCATTGCATATCCAAATGAAAACAGAAAATGTAATTGTCCAAATATCATCAGTTTTGCTTTTTCTTCTTTTGTTGTCTAAGTTTTTGATTTCTCAAAAAACAACAACCAAAAAATGTTTTTACTGAAGATTATCTAGACAAGCCATAAATTCACTTACAACTTCATCTACAGAACACTTTTTCCCTTCCCTGAGCTGTGTTCTGGACTATGTGTTTCCATGGATTAGGACATATGGCTCAAGGGAAAAAACATAATTTAGGTGAATACATTGTGCAAATGACATGCAAAATCCCTCTAGGTTTTGCATACAAGAGGTTTAATTTATATCATTCTAGCATGACTTAGGGCATTTGGTGTAGAGTACCAAGCCAAGAGTCCAGTAAAACATTCTCAATTGCAAATGGTTGAATATCCAACTCCAGATGGCTTCCGTAAGCAATAAAAGGAGTTTCTCAGTTTGAGCAGAGGTTGATCCACTGAGTCAACAATGTCACCAAGGAAGGGGTGTGTGTGTGTGTGTGTGTGTGTGTGTGTGTGTGTGTGTGTTTCCATTCATCTTTTCTGCCATCTATATCAATTTCACCCTAAGGCTGGAGAGTGCTTCATGCTCACATGATGGCTGCCAACAATTACAAAGCTAATCTTTTTATCACACACATTTAAAATTTTACAAAGAGATAAAGAGATACCTTGTTCTTATCTCAGCCATTTAGTTTGCTACCATGTTTCACCTTGTTCTGACTGAATCTTAATTAATCACAAGCTTACCCTGGAACCAATCACTGTGGCAATAACAGCACAATGATCTGACTGGCTTCAACCAACTAAGGCTCATCCCTGTAACTAGTGATGGGATGAATTTCATTTAAAATGTAAAATGCATAGCTACATAGTCAGAGAGAGGGGGTGACCTGGCGTGCCTTGACAGCAACTACAATTTCTACCAGATCAAGATTCCTGCATTGCTTCTCTACCATTTGTGAGGACAGGACCCCATGAACCTTGGATTCTTCTTCTATAACATATGAATAGTAAAACCTACTCAATCCATGCCTTGGCACCCTTAAAAAGATTAAATATTAGGTTACTATTACTTTTAAGGGCAAAAACCACAATTACTTTTATACCAACCTAACAATATAAATACAGATACTTGGTAAATTAAAATTTTCAGCAATGAAATTTAAGCTTCTGGATGAATTTCCATTATACACATTGGGCAGCTGCTGCATGACCTGCCTAGATTGACTCGGCCTTCCCATTCCTGTTTGCACCATACAACTTCCAGTGGCAGGCATCTACGTCCCTTTGCCTGAGTGTTTTCTCTAGGCACTGGCCCTCTCTGTCCATGTGGAAGTCAAGTCACAAGGACGAGGGAATTAACATCCTTTTCCCTAGCCCTGGATCAGGCTAGCCTGTGAGTGACAGAATTGAGGAATCATTCTTTGCTTCCGAGATGGGATCATTCTGGCATGTTTTTCACAGATCACAGAGTGGCACAGCATGATTAAACTCCGGGTGCCCACTATGGTAGCTGGCTTGCTATCACATCTTATGTTGGCTTCCTTCCATCCCAGTCTTAGTCCCACCCCTGCTTACTGGGACCACCTCCCAGATAAAGTTCTTGCACTCATATCATTGTCTCAGGATCAGCTTCTGGAGGAGCCCAAATGAAGACATCGAGCAAACTAGAATCACGTGAATATGAGATTGCTAATTTCACATGAAAAGTATATTCCAGACATTTTATTTTAAAACACACACAATGATTCTTTTGAAGTTATTTCTGTGTGTTTTCATTTTCTATGCATAGCATACCTTTGTTTCTAGTTACTTTATCATGCTGCTGGGCTAACTGAGGGGTCAAGCATGGCCTGCGTCCAGAAAGGATAAAACACACGCAATGATACCCAAGTGTATTTTTCACAAAGTCCTGCCCTGAGAATAGATAACGCACTAGAATATAGAACCTACAATTAGCATATTTATCAGTAAAATACACACTAGGCCATGACAAATTTGTGTGTTTGAAAGCAAAAGAAAAAAAAAAACACATTCAAGATGTATTCACTTAGCCATTATTTTTTCCTAAGTTTTGTTTTGTGCTGAGTTCATTTCTATTGCAACCAAGCTATTAAACTGACCATTTCAAGCCATTGAACTGACCAAGCTATTAAACTAACCATCAAACTGAACTGGCCGTTTCATCTAGGCCCAGAAGAAATGATGGCCTATTATGTGAGTATTTTGAAAGAATAGTTTTAAACCATCTAGCAGTGTTGTATACAAGTATTAAAAAGTGAACTGTTAGCTATATTTGTTTTCTTATTTCACAATTAAATTCAAATTTGGTTAATAACAACCCTGCCTCAGGGCCTTTGTACCAGCTGGTCCCTCTATCTGGAGTGCATACCTCTGCATGGCTGGCTCTTTCTCATTATTTGGGTAGTAGAAAGAACTTCACGTAAAACTGCACTGTCCAGCATAGTAGCCACTAGCCACATAAGGATGTTCCGCACTTCATAGGTGCCATCTATGTAAAAGATAGGCTGGATCTTGAAGACTTAATATGAAAAAATGTAAAGTATTGTATTAATCATTTTAATATTGATTATATGTTGAAACGATCTTTTGGACACTTTGAGTTAAAATATGTATTATTAAAAGTAATTTTACCTGTTTCTTTTTACTTTTCTCAATATACTCACAGAAAATTTAAAAATACATATGTGGCCCATGTTTATAGCCCACATCATATCTCCGTTATTCAGTGTAGACCTAAAATAATCCCCGTATCCACTTCATAGCACTGTTTGTCATCAAAGCACTTTGTCACTCACTGCAATTGTACAAGTAAATTACCAATTGTTTACTTTTATACTGTAAGTTCCAGGGATCTTGTCAGCCAGGTTTACTCCGGCATATAGTAGAGTTGAAAATATACTTGATGAAATAAATAGATGAAGGAATAAAGGAATGAGGGACTATGAGCTCTGTTTTCCTGAGAGCTCCCCTGTCTATAGCGACTCCACCGCATTTGAGTGTGACCAGGTTAATGAGCTGGACTACATCCCCTTGGAGGCAGGGGTGCAACCCACAAAAGAAACAGAACTTGTTCACTGGCCATTACCGAATTACGCTTTGTGGTTCTCTTTATGATAGTACCATCAGAAAGGTAAGACTATTTGTTTCATCTGGTAAGAGTGACCAACCCACCTAACGCAGACCTAGCTCACCAGAAGATTTGCTGGTTATTAGGAAACTAATGATTCAGTAACTAACGTGATTGACTGGGGCCAAAAAAACTCTAGCTGACCTTCTGCTTAGGCAACAGTCATTACAGCAATCAAGAAACTAAAGGGACTGTGCTGGGCTAGAAGTCACCTCTAATTGCTGGCCTCTGAATCCCATAACTGCCATTAAATGGCTAGCGGTGTTATATAAGTGATACAATTAAGTTCATAGCTAGCAACACCATTAAGATGAATAGAAGTTCACTCTTCACTCACAACAATTATTTTTAGATTTGCCTGTCTGAAGACTCAAAGACTTTGTCCAGACTGAATCAAAACCTACTTATACTTTGCCCTGAATTGGCTCTGTCCTGTACAGAAAGCCAGTAGCCAGGGGTTGGGCAACTGCAGTGCTCCATAAATTATGAGATAAATTGTCATTTTCTCCCTTCTTAGATTTTTCATATTCAAGGAACAGAGAAGGTGTAGAATTTTGAACTCACATCCAGATTGCCTAGAGTTCAAATTCTACCCTGGCTAGTGATTTATAAAAAGGCTTTAAATAACGGTTTAAACTTTACCTGTTTATGTTTCCTGATTTTGGATATCCTCACTGCAAAATACTTTGTTAAAATGAAGAAAAAAGAAGAATATGATTTTTATGTACATACTATCATAATTATGCCCTTCCTAAGACAGAAATTACTTATAAGAATAAATTTAAAACTTACCATCTATCTTGAATATAAACAGGAAAACCTCTCTAAAAGTTGCCACAAGTCTTTGTCAAAAGCCTGTAAAATTTTAGCATAATATTTTAATATTACTCTTCATATGTAACAAATGTTTTGGAATATCTAGATTTATTTTTTATTGTAATAAGAAATGTGTCTTAGTTCAGGCTATAATCACAAAGTACCATATAAATAAGTAATGGGAATTATTTTTCATCTTCTAAATATTGGGAATTTGTTTTTCACTGTTCTGGAGACTGGAAGTCTGAGATCGAGGTGCCAATGTGGTCGGGTTCTGATGAGGGCCCACTTCCCTGCTGCAGACGGCTGACTTCTCATTGGATCCCAACATGGTAGGCAAAAGAGCAAGGGAGTTCTCTGGGGTCCCTTTTATGAGGGCACTAATGGCATTCTTGAGGGCTCCATCTTCATGACCTAATTACCTCCAAAGTCCCCACCTCCTAATACCATCACATTGAGGGTTAGGATTTCAGCATACATTTTGAAGGGACACAAACATTCAGTCCACTACAAACATTTAACATGAGATCTACCCTCTTAACAAATCTTGAAGTGAACAATACAGTATTGTTACTATAGGCAAGGCAATATCTGGATTATTAACTATGTTTTTCAGTTTTTAATTATGTGGATATGATCTGATAAAGGGTAACTTTGTTTTCCTACCTCATGTCTAAATGCCTGTAACTGGCCCCACTGCTCTGTTCATTGTTTTTCTTGGGTTTTGTTTTGTTTTGTTTCTTTCTTTCCTTCCTTCCTTCCTTTCTTTCTTTCTTTTTTTTTTTTTTTTTTTTTTTTTTTTTTTTTTTGAGACAAGGTCTTGCTCTGTCACCCAGGCTGTAGTGCAAGTAGTAAGATCACAGCTCACTGCAGCCTCCAACTCCTGAGCTCAAACGATCTTCCTCTCTCAGCCTCCCAAGTAGCTAGGACTACAGTCATGTGCCACCATACCTGGCTAAATGGGGTTTTTTTGTTTGTTTTGGGGGGTTTTTTTTTTAGAGATGGGGTCTTGCTCTGTTGCCCAGGCTGGTCTAGAACTTCTGGGTTCAAACAATTCTCCCACCTCAGTCTCCCAAAGTTCTGGGATTACAGGCATGAGCCACCACATTTGGCCCTCTTGTTTTCCCTTTTTTTTGTTTTGTTTTGTTTTGCCATTAATTTTTACCTCATTTCACAAAGCCACATGCTCATTGTTCTCATTATTATTTATAACTGGCTTATATTTGAATAATAACATGCATCATTTATTTCATTGCCTGTCCTCCTCCCTTCCTTTCTCCCTCCTTCCTTTCTTCTTCTTTCCTTCCTCCTTCCCTCCCTCCATGCATTCAAAAAATACACTCTGTGCTTCTACTACCCAATAGTGAGTGAAACATTAGACCTGCCTCCTGCCCTCATAAAGCTCCTCTAGTGGAAAAGACAAACATAAACCTGTTTATCTTGTTTTTACATTTAATTTGCAAGCCCCTTGAAGGAAGGGACCGCTTTTCATCCTGTGGTACAAGGGAGATTCCCAGGAATGCCTCTTAGGGTGACCAATGCCCTTTATATTTGTTTATATTTATGTTCAAAACTGACTTTGTGTATTTGCTTCTAGGACTCTAAGATTTTCAGTGAACAGTTGAATCTTAAACCCTTCTGGGGGGATACAAAGGAAATGAAGAGGGTGAAGCCTATGTTCAAGAAGCAGCCAGGATGGTTCTCAAATCTAGGGATTTACAGGTCAAGTCATGGCTTGCACTTTATTTCAATTATTCTGTCTCTTCCAAGAGTGACCTGTGCCATAGAGTCACTCCTTCAACCAACCGTGTTGACTTCACACCTTTTGCACTAGTGCCAAGGCCTGACTCAATAACTTTTCCACTTACATAGGTTTATCTAGCAGTTAACAAATACGGATTTATCCTTGGAAAATCATTTCAAACAAACGTTTCTCTGTTTAAAATTATTCCAAATAGATAAAGTAGCAAGTTTCTCCTAATACACATAAATATAAGTTGATTTCCCCAAACAATCAAACAAACAAACAAAAAACAGAACACTTTAAATTCACAAAGGTACTATGGCTACTGCATTGACTTTCCACATCTGATTCCTTCATCATCTCAGAAATCAGGTTAACAACAATCTGAGACATAACCCATAGTAATGAATAAAAAGTGATGTGAAATTGTCAGTGCCAAGTGTCAGTTGTACCATCACCTGTATCAAATGAATGGGCCTGCCTTTCAGCACCATCGGTTGTTGAGTGCTCACCATTTGGAGAGGGATCTGTCCCTTTGAATTGCAATTATGCTAGAGCAGAGAACCTGCAAAGGGTGTCATCTCTATTGCAGTTAGCTCAGACTGTGATCCTGGAAGTTAGTCATCCCTAAGCCTACATAATGAACCTCTACAGCATTAAAACCATCACTATAAACTCCAAGTCACCTGCTAGTGAAGCTTCTCTCTCTCTGAGGCTAAATACCACTTCCCAACAAAGGAAACAATGGGAATGTGATATCTGTGGTTGGAAAAAGCACTGCCTTTAAAATATGTTTTATTTTCTCATGAATCCACTTGACTTAATTTATCTAAATCCCATTTGTAGTTTAAAAAATGAAATAAAACAAAATAAAGTAAGATAAAGTGAAATAAAACTGAAAACACCAACAGAGTGGCCAAAGAAGAAAACTGACATTGCAGGTAAATTTCTACCTAATCTGGATTATGTTACCAAAGGCAGCTTCCTGCCTTCCCAGTGAGGGGGAGGAGTTAAGAGCAAGCTTCATTAGCCATAATGATAATTACATACATTTTCAAAGAGGCTATTATCCTGAGGCTTGAAGTGCTCTATAAACATTAATTAATTTAAGCTCTGGGTAGCCCAGCACCATTATGTCTTTTGTAAAGAAAAGTAAACAGAAGTGCTCAGAAGCTAAGTGGCTTCACTAGGCTCATTTAGGCAGCTGGCAGCATAGTTGTGAACAAAACTGAGTCTGAATGACAGTCTCCAATGCCAGTCACAGGCATAGAGGACTGCAAAGGACAAAGGGAAGGAGGGATACTGCAAAGTGGGATTAGTAAGGAAATGGCTACATTGTAACCAGAAGGCAGGTAAACAGTGCAACTCAGCTAATAAGATGGACTTCAGGGTGAAGATAACTACACTTACCGTTCCAGTTTTTTTTTCAAGGTGGGGCTTCTCAAACTTTAATGTCCATCCAGTCACCTCGGGAATCTTGTTCAACTGCGGATCCTGATTCAGGAGATCTATGGTGAGGCTTGAGCGTCTTCATGGCTAAGTAAGCTCTCTGGAGCTGCTGATGCTACTGGCCTTGGACCACATTGTGTGATAATTTTCTGTGTTATTTTCTTTATTGCTCGGTTGATTCTTTAACCAATGCTATTCTACTTAACTTTTTTCAGTACCTATGTGTTACCTTTTCATTGTGTTTTTCCTCCCTTTGAAAATGAATGTATAATATTTATAGGGAAAAGCAAGCAAGTCTTAAGGGTTCAATGAGTTTTAGCCTTCTTTGAAATTTGGAGACAGAGTTGCAAGCTTCTGGCTGGAATCTAGCTCACCTGCCCTTTGATTCCTCTCCATGCTCAAAAGCATGGAGAGGCTGCCAGTCCTCAGAGCAGGCTTGCCTTGGTTCCTCCTCCAAAATGCACAAAGGGGATTTCTCTCTATGAGATTTATTATCCGATATTAGTATTTTTAGTTTTCCTCGGCTTTTCTTAAAGAGAAGGCATTAAATTAAAAAAAAAAATTTTTTAAGAGGAAGCACTAGACAGAGGCAAATTTGCACTGTTTGAACAAGGAAAGGATTATGTTTAAGAAACAAAGCAAGGGATTGTGTTTAAAAAATTCTAATCCACATGGACAAAAAGGAAGACCCTTAATTGGTCACTCAGAGTTTTATTTTTTCCTACACAAAGATAAACATCTGGACATTTGGAAATATTTAAGTAATTAACCTATTTTTCCAGTTTTCACCATAAACAAATTAATTTAGCAACTTTTACTGCG
This sequence comes from Macaca nemestrina, assembly GCF_043159975.1. Taxonomy (NCBI): domain Eukaryota; kingdom Metazoa; phylum Chordata; class Mammalia; order Primates; family Cercopithecidae; genus Macaca; species Macaca nemestrina. Next base: position 46,822,814 of record NC_092139.1, read on the forward strand.
GACAGGGTTATCTATAAAGCATGCTACTGGATTCCTTGAGATGCAGAGTTGTGTGGGCTCTGGAAAATTTATATACTCAAGTTTACAATCACATTCAGCAGTGTAAGGACAATTAGGAAGGCATTAGAGAGAAGAGAAGCAAGGTTCACTAAAGGGTACATCCAAATGGGCTGACCAGGAGAAGCTCATGAAGGGGGTGCCTTGAGGATGAGACCTTAAGATGACCGGTGGTAGTGGAACAGCAGATATGCCAGGCAAAAGGAAACCAAGAAGCAAAGGCATAAAAGTGGGAAGAAATGCATGTGAGTAACAGGAAATAAATTCCTGTAATAACATCAAAAGAAAAAAAGCAAAGCGAGTGTTATCTTCATTTGAAACTGCAGGTATAGCAAAATGTAATTCTGGGCTTATAGAAATCCTCATGCATGGTCACACTTCCATCCTTCATCCAGTAAATATCACTGAGAGCATAGATTCAGCGCTCCCAGTAATATTATGAATCTATGCTCCTCGGTTACAGTCCTCACACTTGGCCCAAATAAACTCTCTACTTATATTATTTAAAAAACATTACTAAGAGCCCACTGTGTCTCCAGCCCTGTGCAAGGCTTTGGGCATAATCTCATGAAACAAAATGAACATTACCCCTGAGCTCAAGGAGCTTGTGCTCTAGTTGGGGAACCAGACAAAGACAATTATATAAACAAATAATACATATTTACAAATAATGAAAAACATAGTAAGTGAAAAAGATACAGACCTGTGGTGAAGACAAATGCAAGAGGAGGAGCCTATTTTACACAGGATGATCAAGGAAGACCTCCTTGATGCTAATATTTGAAAGACAGAATGCACCTAGACTGTTGGGTTGCAGGCAGCAGACCTGCTTGTGCAAAAGTCCTGAGACAGAAAAGAATGAATGTGTTCCAGGAACTCCCAGAATAATGAGCCTGGAATTTAGGAACCCTGGGGAAAATGGCCAAAGGTGAGGTAAGGCAGAGAAGCAAAGGCCAGATTCTTACACATCCTTATGGGCCATAGTGAGGAATCTTACTACAAAGCACAATCCTAAATGGGTTTCAAAGTGGGAGTGATGTAGCCTGATTGCATGTTTAAAAGACCATTCTCACAACTGTGGGGAGAATGGGATTGGAGAAAGGCAAGAGTAAAATTAAGAAGTGTTGAAGGAGCCCTGGACAAGAGATGATAGAGGCCTGGCTGAGAGGGCTGGCCCTGAGGATAAGTGGGTGGATTCCAGCTGTGCTTTAGTGGTAGAAAATCAGCAGGACTTGCTGCTGAATAGGCTGTGGAGGGGAAGGGGAGGGAGAAATTTGAATAACTGGGAGGATGATGGTACTTAATTTGCTGCCATTTTGCATTATGCCTACCATAACTATCTGTATTATCACAACTCTTCAGACATTGTCAATCAACTAAAAAAGAAAGAAAAATAGCACTTAATTATCATAGTAATTTCTATTTAAATATTTATGTGCAAAAAAAAGAAGGCAATGAGAAGAGGAAATACATCCAGATTTTTGATCAGAACTATCACAAATATAGGTTTAGTTTTCCCTGATGTAATGGACTGTGAAAATTTAAAAATGAAGAAAAATTTGGGATGAAGCAGTAAAAAATTGTAGACTCTGAGATGGTAAACTTTTTTTTTTTTTTTTTTTTTGAGAAGGAATCTCGTTCTATTGTCCAGGCTGGAGTGCAGTGGCGAGATCTCAGCTCACTGCAACCTCCGCCTTCTGGGTTCAAGCAATTCTCTTGCCTCAGCCTCCCGAGGAGCTGGTATTACAGGCATGCACCACCATGCCCGGCTAATGTTTTATATTTTTAGTAGGGATGGGGTTTCTCCATGCTGGCCAGGCTGGTCTCGATCTCCTGACTTCATGATCCACTTGCCTCGGCCTTCCACAGTGCTGGGATTACAGGCATGAGCCACCGTGCCTGGCCAATGGTAAACTTTTTGAAGGTATCCACCCCTCCATACCCACTACCCCTCTCCAGGCCTAGCTCAGTCAGTGGGGTGATGATAAATATTTAGCAACCAGCTTTGCAGGGAGGAAGGAATCAAGTTAAGGGAGCCCCGACTGGTAACATTTGCTGATTTCAATGGCATAAATATTCCCTCCATGGCTGAGTTCAAGCCGCCAACATGATGTCATTCAATGGAGTTGGAAAGCAACGTGCAGAAGCACATGGTTATACAGTGCGTCCACCACACAGATGCAGCAAATGTTAGTAAATTCAAGGTCATTGTAAAACGTAAAGTAAAGAGGAAATAAGTTTTGAGTATTACTTTTGCATGTAATGCCATGTCTTTAATTGTACATTTATGTAATTTAATTCTGAATAATGGCCATGATTAAAAGTAGCTCACAACATTTCTGAAATTTTAACATTCAGCTCTCACAAGTCACTATGTCCACCTCTAGCACACCATTCATGATTCACTGTAAGACATGCTAGATACTAATTGTTAAAAGAAAAACTCTAAATAAATTAAATTTAACAGAGCCTAATTGAACAAAGAACAATTCACCATTACAGCAGCCTCCCAAACCAGAATATGTTGAGAGCAAGGCTGGCTCTGCCACGTAGTCAAAGAGGATTTATGGACAGAAAGAGGAAAGTGACGTACAGAAAACGGAAGTGAGATACGGAAACAGCTGGGTTGGTTACAGCTGAGCATTTGCCTTATTTGAACAGAGTTCGAATAGTTGGCCACCTGTGAGTGGTTGAAGTATGGCTACTGTGATTGGCTGAGTATCAGCTATTTGTTATGAGAAGATTATAGTCGTCTTCTACATCCAGTTAAGCTATAGTTCACTATGTAGATAGAAGCCTGCAGGCAGAGTTTAACATATGTAAGGAGGCAGCTTTAGGCTAAATTTAGTTTAACACAATGAATGTTTGTGGAATGAGCTTCACTGGACTCCCTGAACTAATGAAAGTATCTGTTTTATCATTCAAATTCTAGAAAAGGTTTTTTTTTAACCAAAATATTAATTAATAAGCAGTAACTAAGCATTAACTACGTGCACAAAAACTGGGTGCTAGGGGTTGGGGAAAATAAGTAACATATATTAAATGTTACTGTGTGCCAGTCACTCTTCTAGATTCTTTAATAAGTGAATTCTAGATCCTTTAATAAGCATGCAACAGCTTTACAAGGAGCTGCTATTATTATTCCCATGTTTATGAGGGAAATTGCAGCACAGAGAAGATTATAAGGTTGATAATGCCACAACTTGAACTCTGTTTCTAATGTCAGGATAAATAAATTAAAATGAAGTAAAATATCTGCTATCAGCAATCTCATAAAGACACATGTACATAGGCATCTATTTCACATGCAAACACTCAATTTAGTTCATGGACCAAACTTTAGGATCTTGTTCAGATTTTAAACTACCGAAAGATTTTATAGTTTCAACAGTCACAGTGCACTTGAAATTATGGTCTATTTTAATGAAATGTGCCTTTATGGATAAATTAATTAATTAATTAAATGATAACATGGAAAAGCAATTAATTAGTTTGGTTAACATGGTCAATAGCTGCATTTTTAATTAGCAGTGATTTAGCATACATTTTTTATAGCCACTGCCTATTTCTCTTCATGCCACAACTTGTAGAGAATTAAGTTATAAAACCAGTTTATATGCCTATAAAAACCACAAGCTCTGCTAAATGGAAAACAAAGAAGGTAATCTGTATTGTCAAATCATCTTTTTAAACTTAGGAGGAGGGATTAGGAGCTGGGTGATTCAGAGAAAGAAATGCAAAATCTGTAAGGATAAACTCACTCTTTAAAATAATGTCTGACCCAACTCTTTAAAACCATTTTCAAACTACAATAAACATGTGTTTCTGAGGGACAAAAGTGTTTGTCCAAATGCTTGTCACATTGGTTCACACCGAAAACAGCTTTAAAATCACCTCGCATAAAGCGTAGTAATGTCATAAGACTTCTCAGAATCCTATGAATATAATAACTTGAATAATATTACTCAAGCATCTGTATGTTTAAAGACAGACTTAATCAGTCTTTTGAGTACTGATTGGTTTTGGATTTCCATACTTTTATTTTAATTTTCAGACATCTTAGTTCCAAGGCTGAAACAACCTAATTGCTTTTGCAACAGAATTCCCTACCTTTGATGGGAAGCCAGTGACAGAGACTCCTCAGAGGGCTGAGTTGTTCTGCCTGTCTGGGCCACTTTTATTCAATTATTTTACATCTAGAGCTCACAATTTTCCTCTGCCATTTCCAGGATCCCTTGTTGGAGTTTTCAAGGGCCCATTTTGTCCACCTTTGTAATAGAATTCTTCCCCTGGGCATGGAAATATTACTGAGGCCTCCTCTAATAATTTTAACAAGGTGTTGTGCAAAAAGACATTTATTTCATGTGGGTGATGTGTGGGAAAATATCTTTTTAATCCTGGATTTATATATTCATATATATATATATATATATATTTTTTTTTTTTTTTTTTGAGACAGAGTCTCGGCCTGTTGCCCAGGCTGGAGTGCAGTGGCATGATCTGGGCTCACTGCAACCTCTGCCTTCTGGGTTCAAGCAATTCTTGTGACTCAGCCTCCCAAGTAGCTGGGATTACCGGCGCATGCCACCAGTGGATTTATATTTTCTTCCCATTTGAATCCATTTTGGATTTGGTATGAAGTAGCTGCCAATTTTAAAGGTCTTAAGACAGAATTGGGCCCAAGATATGTTTTGTAAGCAGTGAGAGTATCTTTATCCAGCCAGGGCCACGTGCACCAGCCCCTTCTGACTGGAAGGAGGAACGCAACAGACCACGGTGGAAATTGTCTGCAGAGGGCTGGTGGCTCTGCACAGTGCATGGAAGCACTGAGTCCCGTCAGGGCCAGACTCCCCTCAAAGAGGAACTTCTTGGAGGATACCTAGGACCTTGTGTTGCCTCCTACCAAAAGGGGCTGCCTTGGCTTCTGCATTTTCTGGAAAGGTCTGCTACTGAGCTCTGGAACCATAAATCAGGTCAAATTGCTCCTCTGCTTGGGACCTTTTGCTGTTTTTCCATAATTCTTAGAATAAATCCATGCCTCTCCATAGGGATCTGACCCATGCCCACCTCTCCAAGCACTTCCTCCTCCACTCCCCTCTAACTGTAGCCATACAAGCCCATTTCTATGCCTTGGATATGCCAAGCCCTTTCCGACCTCCAGGACTTTTTAAGTGGTGGATCTTTTGCCTGGAAATCTCTTCCAGTATGTCCCTTCTCAAAATCAGGTGTCTGTTCGAATGTCACCTCCTGAGAGATGCCCTCCCTCAGACTCTGTCATGGTCTACTTGAGCTTCTATAAAAGAATACCACAAACTGGGTGGCTTCAACTACTGATATTTATTTCTTACAGTTCTGAAAGCCAAAGAGTCCAAGATCAAGACCCTGGCTGATTTAGTGTCTGGTGGGGGCCCACTTGGTGTTTCGCAAACTTGCAAACAGGCATCTCCTTGTTTATCCTCACATGGTTGAGAGCAGAGAGAGAAGGCAAGTGCTGTCATGCCTCTTCTTATAAGGGCACTAATCCTACTCATGAGGGCCTCACCCTTATGACCTAACTACCTCCCAACAGCCCCACTTCCAAATGCCATCACATTGGGGATTAGGGCTTCGATGCATGAATTTGGAAGGACAGTTCATAACACACTGTCTGCCATATCATCAGGTAGGGGAAGTGAGAGTGAGAAGGAAGGAGCCAGGACTGAGAGTGCTAATGAGCAGGTCAGTTCTGCAGGCAACTGGAGTTCATCCCTTCTGAGGACCCTCTGGATCTGCATAGAACAGTCCCCAGAGTTACACCACATGGGAAGGAAATCAGAGTCTTTTCTCACTCCTCCTGTCTGTCATTGCTTGAGGGCTGTTCTCAGGGCCTCCATCACTGGGTGCAGGTCAGACAGGGATGCACTCCTACGGTTAGAGAACACCCTCAGGCAGAGTTACAGGTCATCAGAGGAGGGAGTCCTTGGCATCTATCTGTGTTGCCCAGGTGATACGGGATATTAGCAGTGTCTGTAACAAGCTACTTCAGAATCCTGAGGGGAGCTGGCCCTGTAGTTCTTGGTGGACTGGATGCATGGACAGCATTCCTGGAGGTATTGTCAGCTCTTGCTTTAACTCACTACACACACTTGGTGGCATCTTCCCTCTCTGATGCTCAGTTTCCCTGACTGTATATAAGGATCTGGATCACAGTAGTGTTTTTTCAAAGTGTGGCATGTGGATCACAGACGGTACAAAAGGTAAGTTCAGGTAATAAGAGGATGAATATATTTTAATTTTAAGGATTATGCTTTTTATTGCACAGGGTAACTGCTGCCTACACAAATACCCCCAAGTTTTCAGTGGCTTAACATAATAAACATTGATATCTTAAAAATAATAAAATAATAGATAAATTTTTAAAATAACATTAATTTCTTGCTCATGGACAGTCCAATGCAGGTTGGTGAGATAAGAGGGAGGAAGGCCTCTGATGCACAAGGTCATTCAAAACCCAAGATTCATTCCCTCTATTGAAGCTGCCATTTTCTAGAACTCTGGAGTCCTTAACTGTATTCTTTGCATCCAGACAGTAGACAAGGGGAGACAGGAAGAAAGGGAAAGAGAGAAAGAATAATGCAGATTTCAGGAATCAGTTCTAGAAATGAGTGAATCAGTAACACTTCTCAGCCAGAATTCGGCCATATGACCCCACCTGGATGGAAAATGTAATTCTTCTGTGTGCCCAGGATAAGAACAAATGGAGTTGGTGAATGCACACATAGAATTTTCTAATGTGAAATTAGAAAAACATTAGGTTAATAATAATGGAGGGGTTATATAGATGTGGCAAATTGTGAAGGTAGGAGATGAGTGGTCTCCCAACTGCAAGATTTTATATAGAATTTGTTTATCCAAGCTTTGTGTCAGTAAATAGGAACCTGCATCATGGAGAGATAATTCAGCTCATTTTTCTGGAAACTTTAGGAATCAGTTAACTAATTACACAATAATGCTGCATAACAATCACTCTATAACTTAGTGACACATCTGCAGAGCAGGTGGGGTTGGTGACCTAAGCTGGGCTCAGCTGGCCTTGGCTTTAGGCTTCAAGTCAGGTCAAGGTCTGCTCCACATGTCTCTCATCTTTCTTAGAACACTGGCTGCCCCAGAGCAGAAGCACAAGAAATACACAAAGTCTCTGAAGGCCTACCCTCAAAACTGACATACCGTTGCTTTTACCCACATGCCACTAGCCAAAGCAAGTCACACGGTGTATTAATCAGGGTCCTCCAGTGAAACAGAACCAATAGGACATAGGTATAGATAGATAGAGAGATACAGTCACAGACACAGACATAGATGTCAAACTTATTATAAGGAATTGGCTTATGCAATGATGCAGGCTGGGAAGTCCTGCAATCTGCCATGTGTAAGCCAGAGACCAGGAAAGTTGGTGGTGTCGTTCTGAGAACTGGAGGGCTGATGGTGTAAGTCCCAGTTAAGAGCAGAAGACTGATATCCAAAGTCAATCAATCAGGCAGAGAGAGCAAATTCTTCCTTCGGTTTTTCACTCTATTCTAGCTGTTTAAGGGATGGGCCGATGCCTACCTATGTTGGGGAAGAATCTGTTTTATTCAGTCCACCAATTCAAATGCTAATCTCATACAGAAACACCCTCACAGACACATTCAGAATGAATGTTTAATCTTGGCCCCCCATATCTCAGTCATGTTGACACATAAAATCAACCATCGCATACCACTAAGCCTAATATCGATATATCAATTGGGCAGAGAAACACTCCACTGGGGAAAACAATCCAACTTACCACGGGATTCCTGGAAGATATCCAAGGGAGAAGTGAGAAATCTTAAAGGGAAAAAAAAAATCAGGGAAAATGAGAATAAAACTTACACCCTATTTACATAATTTTATTCATTACCAAAACTTATTATAGTATCATTTTTCTTTGACCATGCAGTCTCGCACTACAATTAACTGAACGATGTATACTAAAATTATAGAGAGACAAGTTAGACAAAGTATTATGCGCCAACTCCCTATGCCATAATAAGGCACTAGTAAACAACTTCCTTAAGGTCTCAGGATGAAACTGACTAAGGTATTAAGTGGGCAAAACACCATCATCTGGTGATGACTTAATGATTTTAGAAAACACACAATAGGATCCTAATATAAGATAAACAACCCAGTTTTTCTTGTTTGCTTTAGTAGCATCCCTGTTATAGGAAAACTAAGCTGAAATTTAATTAACTAAGTTGAAATTTGTTTAATGCTTTTTAGAATCTAGATGTTCCTTTCCTCACCACCCTTACCAAACTATACTGCAGTCAGTATGGTAGATTGCAAAACCAGCCATACTTCCCTACTCTTCCCTTTATCTATACCCTCTGCAATGTACCTGTATAAGTCTTCCTATCAGGAGTTGGAATTAGCTCACACTTTAAGTCTAGGCCAGTTTTGTGACTTGCTTTAGACAATAGAATTCAGCATAAGTGGCATCCTACAACATCTGAGTGTAGGCTCGCATGTCACAAGCTTCTGTTCTCTCTTGGACCTTGTCATCATTATGAGAACAAGTCCAAGCTAGTCTGCTGGTGAATAAGACACCACATGGAACAGAGCTGTTTTGTCCCAGCTGAGATTATCCTTGATGAACCAGGTCCTGGGCCACAGGCCATCTCACACAGATGCACAACTGGGATTAGCCCAGATTGGCAAAACTACCCAATGAACTCATAGACTTGTGAGAAATAATAAATTGTTGTTTGCTTTTTTAAGACACTAAGTTTTGGGGTTGTTTGTTATGCATCGGTAGTTACTGATACACATGAAGTATACTCAGCCCAGTCTTCTACCTCACCAATGATGTCGGGTATGGTCATGGTGCTTTGGTCAATGGCGTGTAAAAGGCTGCAATGTGAATTTAAACCTTATATGTGCTTGTGTGCGTGGGCTAGGCCTCTTGGAGTGTACACTCTGTACTATGAAGCCCAATGAAGTTGTTGTTCTTTCAGCTTGGGTTCTGAAATGCAAACATGAAGAGAAAGCTTGAAATTGACCTGAAACCTGTACTCCATCCTAGACCACCCAAGATCAATAAACCACAGCTGACCTGCAGATTTGTAAGTGTGAATTACAATGGTGTTTGTTGTAATCCACTGAGATTTTGGTGTTTTTGTTAAGCAGCATTATCATAGCAAAAACCAAGCTAATACATACAGTCTTCAAATAGAAAGTTAATGTACTGTAGGTTGTGTATTTCCTTGCTCCATAAACCAGCAGCATCCTTGAAAACATAATGCAATTGTTTATTCATTCTATCATAATTGAATTGTACTGGGAAATTTTACAAATTAAAGAATCCTTTTATGAATTCTTTCTGTAAACCACAGTTAATGGAGAAGGATCTTCCATTATATTGACTTTTTATTCCAGATTTAATATATTCAGTGCTAGATTAAATTGAAATTTATCTCAAGCCCAAAGAAGAATGCAAGAGTCCTAGTCATGACACTCCCATGGATTTATTCTCCTTTGACAAATCTAATATTACTAACATTATCTTTAAAAATTCTGCCATTTATCTAGCTTGTGAAAGTGCTATAACAGAAAAGAGATCATAGATGTTTTGAAGATTCAAAATAGCATTTTTTAGAATGTATAAGATTATGCTAAGGAACTTATAACAAATATAGTCAAACCCTATCTTCAAAGATGTATCACAGACTATCTTTATGCTTATTTCTGTTTATTAAAGTACAGCTTACATAGAGTGCACAAATCTAAAATGTACAGCTCAATTAACTTTTACATATATGCACAAGCATCTAGATCAAGATGGAGAACATGTGAGGTACTCTGAAGGTTTCCTTGTACCCCATCCCTGTCTATATCCTTCCCACAAGCAATATGCTGAACTCTCATCACCTTAAATTAGTTGTGCCTGTTCTTGAATTTCATATAAACGAAATGATACAGAATGTATTGTTTTGCATCTGGTTATTTTTTTCCATTAAAAGTTATGTCTGTGAGAATCATTCACCTTGTTACATGTAGCCGCCAGCCATTAATTCTTTTCCATTGGTGATTAGTATTCCCTTGTACAGATACAGTAAAATTTGTTTATCCATTCTAAAATTGATACACATTTGGATTGTTTCCAGCTGTGAACTATTAGGACTAAGGTTCTATGAATATTTGTACATGTCTTTTTGTTGATATAAGCACTCATTTTGCTGTCTATATACTTCTTAATGGTATTTTAATGAAGGAAATTTTGTATAATGAAAATGTCCAAAAATAGAGGGTAGGCTAATTACTATATATTCATACAAGAACACATGCTGCAGCCATTAAAAGTGTTCTTGTGGAAGATTTTTTAATGGCCGTATGGTTTCAGTTATATCCCCAAATTATGTACAAATGTCTATATACGTATGCAGTCTATGTATATTTGCACGTGCAGATAAATGGGTTGTGTGTTTACATGTGCATACGTGTGTGTGTGTGTATGTGTGTAAACAGAACAGAACTATACCAGAGGTAAACAATAATCATCTTTAGGAAATAGAGATATGTATAACTTCAATGTCATTTAAAATAATTCCCCATATTTTCGAGGAAAAATATCGTGTTTATAATACTAAAAATACTTTAAAAATTATAAGTAACAGAAATCTTCATCAGTAAAATCTTTCGTGACAAACCACATTTTTGCAATGCTTTCTTTTATTTACTATTTTATTTAACCTAAGTAATAGATCAAATCCTACTCCTTTTACCACAGAGCCAATGAGTCAGGATTGGTATAGTTAGGCCAAGGCAACATTCTCCTATGTGGCTCTTCCTGGACCGTTTAATAATTCCAGTTTCTCATTAAGATTATCATCTAATTATACAATATCTAAAACAAGGACAGAAAGAGGAGCAAGGAGAAAGGCAACACCTGAGTGCTTAATTGAGATAACAGAAGTACTGAACGAATCTCAGTAATTAGAGTCATCACAAATGAGGTGCCTAGAAAATATTAAATAGCATGGTCTAACTGTGTATTATGTTGCAGAAATGAACCCTGTTAATAACGACATATAGGTTTGTCACATTCTGAAACATAACCTAAGTTTTGCTGTTTATTTTCAGTTTACAGTAAACATTTTTATTTTAAATGCAATCTTCTGAGACCATAACTTGTTCTGCATAATCATCATAACCTCAATTAAGTCTATATTTTCAAATTTAATTTGCCATAAATGGTCAACTGAAAGTCTCACCCAAAATTCAAATCATTTTAGGAAGGAGTCTGAGAAGAAGGTAATCCTGTAGCACTAAACATTTCCTTTTAGGATTTCTCTACTCCAGGGATTAGTAAAATAGGCAAAATTGAAATTATACCATTATTCAATTCACTCAGTACTTCTGTTATCTCAGTTAAGCACTCAGATGTTACCGTTATCCTTGCTCTTATTTCTCTCCCTGTTTCAGAATGGTTACTTTTCCTAGATATTGTATAATTAGATAATAATCATAATGAGACAGCCACATAGGAGGATGTTGGCTTGGCCTGACTATACCAGTCCTCACTCATTGGCACTATGGTAAGAGATAGGATTTTATATATTGCTCAGGTTAAATAAAATAGTATGTCAAGTAAACAGGCCAAATCCTACCCCCAGTTTCTTTTTGTAAGATCCATGAGCAAAGAATGGTTTTTACATTTTTATATGGTCACATTTTAAGTGGTTATATAAGTATATAGGTTAATGCCCTTGATTTTTTCTTCTTGTGACACAAAGTTGAAAATGTTTACTCTCCAGTGCTTAATAGGAAAGAAATTGCTGACCCTTACTCTAGTCCCCGTATGATACTATGATCTTCACTCATACTAATGAAATGGAGTGGGGTTTTGGCAGAGATAATTCTATGTAGAAACATACCCATTTTCCATTTTCTTTTCCTCCTAAGCACTATAGGAATTCTTTATTTCCCAACTGTTCTTGCAGTTGGGTGGGGTCGGTGTAACTAAGTTCTGGTCAATGGCAAGTGGTCTGCCCCTTAAAGCATCCTGAGCCTCCATATACTTTTTCTCTCTTCACTTGTCTGCTATATGAATGTTCTACAAAATTCATAGCCACTAATTAGGAGCCTGGGTCCCCTCATCAAAGGAAGACTGCCCTTTGAATACCAAAGTATGAAAACTATTGCAGCATAAACAAAAAGCATATTTTTATTATGCTAAGCCATTGGGCTTTGGAGGGATTGTTTGTTATAGCAACCAATTTTACTTTCCCTGACTACTACAACTGTTTTTTCAATATTGCCATGCCTGATATTACTATCACATGTTGTTTACTCACAGAAACACACACACACACAAAAGTGTGAGAACAGTTTATCTTTCAATCTTTATGAGTAACCAAAACATCCCTTTAAAGTTTTAATTATTTGGCTTTCATGGCCCCAACAAATAAAATCTTTATTCCAAAACACTACTTTTTGTTTGTCACTTATTATGGATAAAAGTTGATGGTTATTGACTAAACTACAACTTCAGAATCAAGTTAGACCCCAGGTAAATAAAGGAAAATCTCAACCTTTATAAAATAACAACCACACTAAATTTGCTTCCAAAAACGTGTAAACAGCTCCTTCATGCTTATTTCTCTACAACGCTATTTCTCATTTAACTTTCATCATCCTGTTTAGAGTTTACAAGTGAGAATCTTCAGATTTCAGTTTAGACACATCTGGCTCACAAATGAGGCACTACACCCTGAGTCATTGTGAAATCCTCGCCACAAGCATTGATGATGAGATCTTGTGTTTATTAGTAAAGATGTTAGAACCAGCCAGTCGCAAATCTATTTTGAGTGGAGACATCTCTGATGTGGCATCTTAGAGGTGTCAGTTTGATCTTTCTCTGCTAAGGAATTGCTGGATTAAATTCACTTCTAAATGCAAATTCATCAGCTTTAGCTTTCTTTCAGATATAATCTCAACTGAAGTTGTTGAAAGATTATTTCAACTATTCTTTAGTTTTTTTTAAGAAAAAGAGTTAAAACTTCTAGCCCTTTGGCTTTTTTCTTTCTTTCACTGAGCTCTTTTGACTTCCCTAGGGTATATTTATATTCCTTGTGTTTTTTTTTAAATGCGTCATAAAGCTAAGGTATTTATTATTTTTAAGTCACTAAAAACAATTTTCATGAACAACAAATTTATTTCTCCTTTGTCTTACACTAAGCCTGACTTGCTCCCCAAAAAAGGTGAACAAAAAAAGAATTTAAGGCTAAGCTTTTAAGAATGGATTGATAATGACTTTTGATTACAGCAAACAAAATTACTGATTCATAGAGTTCACCCTGAGGACAGCCCTCCTCTAATATGGTCACAGCCCACTACCCTGAGGGAGTTGGATGATGTTGACAAACAACTTGGAACAAAGTGAAGTAAATTCCCAGGAAATTAAGATGAACTCATATTTCCCCTTTCTCCACACATAAGAAAAAGATAGCCAACACACTGACATATTTTCAATCAAGAGCTCTTCCCATTTAACCTCACAAAAATGACTCAGGATCTCCATATCTTGAAATAGATTTACCCACAACTGGGAAAAATGTCATCACGGATTCCCTGATGTGATGCACTGAGAAGAACATAACATCCAGGCAGCATTCCTAGCCCAAACGCACAATCCGAAATTAATCCTAGAGAAACAATCATACAAATATAAACTGAAGGGCATTCTGCAAAATCAGCTGGCCTAGGCTTTTAAAGAATGTTAACGGCACAAAAGACCCAAAGAAAAAGGAGGAGTGGGAGATGTGGACTGTTGAAGACCGAAGGTGATAAACAGACATGACAATGACAATTAAATGCAGAGTGATTCTCATCAGAATCCTGGACAGAAAAGAGTTACTGTAAAGAATATTGTAGGGACAATTGGAACCATTTGAATGTGGTTTATAAGTTAGATCATATTATTGTGTCGATGTTAAACGTCCTGAGTATGAGAATTATGCTGTGATGATGTAGGAGAATCTCCTTACTCTTAAGAAATGCCTACTGTAGTATTTGAGGTGAAGGGTTGTATTTAGCAGGTTGCCCTGCGTGATGAACTACCCTATTCGCAACAGCAACCATTCATTTCACCTCTCATTCTATTTAGGCGCAGCTTACCTGGGTGCTTTCTCTGGTTTCAGCTGGGTTCTCTTAATCTCTCTCATGTGTCTGTGATCAACTGCAGGTCTACTGGGCGGCTCTGCTTCTGAGAATAGGCAGGTGTCAGCTGGGGCAACAGTGGTGACTAGGATCACTCCAGGAGGCTAGTCCTGGATTATCCACATGGCAGTGGGAAAGTTCCGATACGGAGGCGCGCGCGCGCGCGCTTGAGGGAGAAAGAGGGCATGTAAAGCTTATTGAAGCTTAACCACAGAACTGGTACAAAATCACCTCTGATGCATTTTGTTAGTGAAACTAAATCACAAGGCTTCCAGGGATACAAAGCCAGCTTGTAAAAAGCCTGGAGACAATGGGGAGAAAACTGTGGTCATTTTAAACAGTCTACCACAAGGAACTACAGATGTTCATTCTATTATACTTGCAACTCTTCTATAGTTTTCAATTTATTTTGAAGCAAAAAGCTGGGGAGAGCAATAGAGGATGGCACAAGGAGCCAGACACAAAAGAGTATATACTGTAAAATTTGATGAATTAATTTTCAAAGGCAAATCAAATGTATGGTGAGAGAAGTCAGAATATTGGTAACTTTTGGGTAATTGGCTTCTGGGGTACTGGTAACATTCTGTTTCTTGATCTGCATAGTGAAAATTCCATTCGGCTATGCAGCCAGGATATGTGGTCTTTTCCATATGTACAGCGTACTTTAATTTTTGAAAGTTTACTTTCAGAAACAGAAAGCACGTTGGTCTTGGAAGTTAGGAAACCTGGGCTCTTGTCCTGATGCTGCCACCAAGTCCCTGTGCAATATTGAGAATGTCTATTTAATTTTCTGGGCCTGTTGCCTCATCTGTAAAGGAAGCTAAATGAACTCTGTGGACCCTCCCAACATCTAGACTCCAAGATTTAATTCTGACCAAATAGTTTGTCCTCTTTTTTGCCTGGAAATTACAAAACCTTGTAATTATGATGCACTTTTCTCCCCTAGTTATAACATGTTGCCTGAGATTCTATTGTGCTTTCCAGAATTTGCACGGAAATAATAACAACAAAGCAAATGCAATAAAGGGGTCTCTTTTCAATGCAGGTGGGAACTATAAGGGTTGGCTATTTGCAGAAGAGGTCACTGGAGGAGCAGGTTATTATGTTTTAACATCACAACAGAAATGCAGTAAAGGAATCTGGCATGTCAGGGAGAATCATCAGGAATCCTTCCAAGAAGCGGGTCCTATTTCACCACCGCTCCAGCCTTGTCCTGGGGAAAAATAGCACTCCCTCTGGATAGTTTCTTGACCTCCTCCGAAACTCACGTATTTGGTGGTCTCATGGACTCTTTGTATAGCTAGGGGCTTTTAGCATGAAGTGAAAAGAGCCACAGGTGTCACCCCAGTCTTCCTAGGTTTTGTGTGTGTTGGAGGATAGGGAAGTGCAACGTTGCTGGCAGTCCAGGTGTCCCACAAGCCTAGCAGCTGCTTTCAGGGGTGGAGACCCTAGGAGCACCTCTGACTGTGGTGATTTTCTCACTTCTGAGAATTGTGACCCCTTCATAGTTCAAAGGAGAGGCTCTAACAGAACAACACTTCAGGCTTTCTGTTTGTTTGTGTTTCCTTGAGGGCTTCCAGTTTACCTCTAAGGCTCCTCGGAGTTCCAAATTTCAACAGTTTTCTACAAGTTTCATTCATTGAATAGATATTTATGGAGTATTTACTGTGTGAATTCAGAAGTGAATGAGGCAAACAAGTGCCCTGCCCTCATGGACAGAATGTGGAGTCCTGTATCCATCAGACCTAGAGACCCAGAATGACTTGCTTTTTCCTCCACGTGAGAGTGATAGTTGAACTTCACAACAGCCTGAGAGTACACATTCTCAGCCCCAATTTACAGATGAGGCAGATGAGGGAACTGAGACTAGGGAGATAAAATAGTAAGTGAAGTCCATCTGACTAATTCCTTCATATATAGCCTCTAAAACAAACAAGGTGGTGAGGTTGTGCCAGTCCCTTAGGACAGCGGTTGACAAACTAAGTCATGTGGTCCAGCTGCCTAGCTGTACACATGAAATTTTATTAAAACACAGCTGTACCCATTCCTTCACGTATTTTCTGTGACTGCTTTCCCACTGCAACACCAGAGTTGAGTAATTGCAAAAGGGACCTTGTAGCCCACAAAGACAAAAAAAATTTGCCATCTCGCCCTCTAAGGAAAAAGTTTGCCATCCCTCCAGCCTCAGAACATTGCCCCCTAGTTAGGGTAATGAAAGTTCCTGGAACAAACCACAAAAGTTTAATGGCTTCACACATTTTTTTAAAAAAGTTTATTTCTCAATTACACAACAGCCCAGCCAGGGTGTTCTTGGGCAGATGTAGGGGTCAGGTAGGGACTCTGTTCCAGAGACCCAGACTGATCATTGCTCTAGGGTCACCCTGGGCAAAAACATCCAGCCAGCAGACAAGGGTAAAAAAGAAAAGATCATGCACAGGAAGTTTTTCTGGGCTAGATCTGGAAGGGACACACATTAATCCACCCATATTCCATTGGCCAGAATTCAGTCACATGCATAGGGTACCGAGAAATGAAGTGTACTAGAATGCCCGGGAGGAAGAGGAAACAGGTTTTTGTGAACACAGAGCAGCCTCCACCACAATCCCTAAATTCTGATCGTTCTTACACCCAGAAAAAGTCTCTGGCTGTGACTTCTCAAATCTGTTTTAAAGCTCAGATTCAATATGCCTGTGTTTAAAAAACATTGCTTAATTGAGCCCTTACCTTTTTGAGATGCATATTGAAATATGTACATATGAAATTACATATCATGAATTTGCTTAAAATAATCTGAAAGGGAGGAAATGTATGAAAATATTGAGAATACAGGTAAGACAAGATTGGCCATAAGTTTTGTTGAAGCCAGTTTATGAGTATGAAAGGATTTATTATATTATTCTCTTTCCTTTCGTATATATTTAAAACTTTCCATACTAAAAAAAAAATTAAGGATTACATTGAAACTACTATTTGCTATGTTGCACCAATCTTTAGCAAAATAAAATAAAAAAACAATAAAATCCTGGTCATAATAGGCCACAAGGTTCTCTGCAATGATATTAACTACAGGTGTTCTGGCTTATTCATTTCTCTTCCTTCCTCAAAATATTCCAGTCAAATAAGCCTGCCTGTAAGATAAATCGGACTAATAATGAAAGACAAATTCTACGTGAGAATAGTACAATCAAGAGGCAGAATAGCTATAAAAATTAATGTCAGACACCTAGAGTACAAGCACTCTAATGAAAGGTAATCTATTAACTGGGGCATAAACAAATACCAGATTTGTTACATGCATTTTTAAAACACTGATTGAGCAATTACTCTGTGCAAGGCATTGTCTCAAAGATTATACTTGTCGGGATGGGTACTATTCTACCAGCTGCTGCGCACACATCCCCACATCACAATGTCTGTGAATAAAGTTTTCTCTCACTTGTGCAAGGTTCAATGCAGATATTCCTGGTCCAATTGTTCTCTTTTGAGCAGTAACTCAATTTGAGTTCCTTTCACCTCAGAGTCCTTTGCCATGTAGAAAGGAAAGAGAGGGCTGGGCACGTTGGCTCATGCCTGTAATCCCAGCACTTTGGGAGGCCGAAGCGGGTGGATCATTTGAGGTCAGGAGTTTGAGACCAGCCTGGCCAATAGGGTGAAAATCTCTCTCTACTAAAATGTACAAAAATCAGCCAGGCATGGGGGCAGGATTCTGCAATCCCAACTACTCAGGGAGCTGAGGCAGGAGAATCGCTTGAACCTGGGAAGCAGAGGCTGCAGTGAGCTGAGATTGCACCACTATACTCCAGCCTGGGCTACAGAATGACTCTGTCAAAAAAAAAAAAAGAAAAAAAAAGAAAAAAAAAGAACGAATGAAAAAGAAAAAAAAAAAAAAGGAAAGAGAGAGTGTGTGCAGATAATCACTCAGGATGTTTTATGGTCAGACCGGGAAGGAAAAAAGCTCTTCACAGTCCAAACCTAGACCCAAGTACACCTAGAAAATGTCTCATAGCCATGAACCCAGAAAGAAACTCGATACTGGGATGGAGGTGATAGAGGTGGGGAGTTGGAGGATGCTCTGAAATGTTCTACCACAAAGGTGATCCCAATCAAGGTCTGGTGGGCAGACAGACATGCAGACACAAGTGCCCCAAGTGTCATAAAATCAATAATAAACATATGGATAGGGTGCTCTGGACACTCTGCTGAAGGAGGTAGGATTTTAAAAATTTTTATCAGCTATTGATACAATTTCATAAATGTGCTTGAAACAATTGGTTTAGTCTATTAAATTTTTAATTATTTTCCCACAAAAATTGTAAGCCCGTGTTCCCTAACTCAAAAACAGAGCCCTGCTGGCAAGCCTGGTTTGGCAAGTGGAATCATAGAGCCCGGGTGTTTATCAATACTCGTTATGTGTGCTTACTGGAACATAAACTCACCTGGAATGGGGATCTCTCAGCGTGAAGGGATTTTAATAGGATTCATTCATACATTTGTTCAACATTTTATAAAGACATCTGTCCCCAAAATTCAATTTACAATTTTTACAACATTTCACAAAGACTTTGATCTCCAAATCTCCATTTACAATTTCACAAGAATTTACATTCATTGCAAAGGTTTCTTTCCAGAGTTTTTTAAAGGTCATTTTTTTCCTTGGGTCCAAAACTGTTACTTTCAGATGAGAAGAGAGGCAGCTGAGGCTTACATGTGGAGACTGTGTGTGATGAAAGGGCAGGACACAGCGGCCCCGGATCCTAATTCAGACCAGCCTGCCTCTGGCAATAGGAAAGTCATTTGTTCCTGCGAGCCCATATCATAATCTGGCACAACTGGAGGTTAGAACCATCCTTAAAACTCTCTGGCTATGGGATTCTAGTTTGCCATCTTAATTTAGATATTCTATTTCGGCGCTGATTCTCCAGCCCTTTCCCTTTTAAGTGATCCTAATTAGAAAACACACAGGAGGATCCTTCCAGGATTTAAAGGCTGCTGGGATCCCCTCTTTGATCTCCCATCTGAACTACCCTGGACGGTTGTTGTTTCACGTTCCCCCCCCCCCCCACTCCCCCCGACCCGCACTCCAGTGACAATTATTGGCATTTTAGAGCCTAGAGATAGAAATAAGATGTCTGACAGGCCCGGCTGCCTACAAATCCAAAGCAAGTACCCCTCCAAACATCTTCCCTCTTCCCTCGCACCTCCCCCCACCCAAAAAAAAACAAAAAACTGAAAAGGAAAAGATATAGCAGACTCTACGAACAGCTGCCAATTTATTAATAAGATGCTGGAGTGAGTTAGAATTTTAAAGACGCTTCAGGCATCTTTAAAGAGGCAGCAAGCCCTTCCTCTCCCAGGCACAAATAAGTCCAAGCAACAGACCCTACCTTAGCCATCGCTATTTAAATTCTGCAAAGTGCCGCGGTGACCGGAGGAATCTTCGGAACCGAGCAAGGGTTTGCCTTAATATGGATAATACTTGGTTGAGATGCCTTGGGAGAACTCGAAAGCCGTTGAATTAAGAATCTTAAATCTTTCTAGGGCGCGGAGGAGGAAGGTAGGAAATTGGGAAGGGGGGAAGGGAGGCGTGCCCTCAAGAAAGTGTTGTTTATTTATTTAATTTCATTCACCAAAGGAGAATTCGGAGGCTCCATCCCGGAGGCACTGGCGTCCGGGACGCGGGAAGGGCTTGGAAATGTGCGAAGCGGATGTGTGCGAAGGCATGGACTAGGTCCTGGCTCGCAGGGAGGGAAGGGCTGGGCTGGCGCTGGGGAGGAGGAAGGGAGGGAACGGGTAGGAGGCGGGGAAGCGCAGTATAAAAGGCCCGGCCGGACGGAGAGTCCGCTACTCTGAGCCACTTCGGTAAGGCGGGAGGCCGAGCAAGATCTAGGAGGGAAGCGCGCGGTGCCACGGACGGACCCAGTTCGCTCTAGCATCCGACGCTAGGACTCTGCGCCCTCAGCCCCATCCCGGAGCCCTTCCATTCGCCAACCGCCCCCTGCAAAGCATGAGCCGCACGCGGGAGCCCGAGGCTGCAGCGCGGCCATGAGGTGGTGGCCCGGGATCGACGGCTGCGCGACGCCAGCCCCCAAATCCCCTCTGGTCGCGGCACCCCCGGGATAAGCCCCCTAGACGCAAGCCCGCTAGAGCCGAGATACATTCCCAGTTCCTGAGCGCCTGAGCCGCGGGCCCTGAGTCCCTGCAGCTTCCGGCCAACACCTGCGCCGGTCACCAGACGGACGCCCAGCGAGTTGGACTCCCCTCCCTTCCCAGGCTCTACGGGGCGCCGCGGACCCGCGAACAGCCGCGCCCGGCTAGCGGGCGGCCCAGCAAGTGTCAAGACCCTTCGGAAGGATACTTTGGCACTCCTCTCCTCCCCCGACTGCTTCGGGCAGGGATCGCACGCAGACACCTGGCTTATCCGGCGCCCCCTCCGTTTTCCATCACTGCAACTCCAGCTCCATTTTGCAATAAAGGTTTCTAAAGCAGTCCAGGCACCATCCCACCCACCCACAGCCCCGAACCTCAGTGAGCACAGGGGCTCTACCCGCGCCCCCCACAGCGACCTCGGCAGTGGGCACTTGGTACAGCCCGGCAGGCGGACGCAGACGCCGAGGGCGCCCCGGCTACCCCCAAACCGTGCCAACCTCGGTGTGCCCGGGGCCCCCATCTGGAACCGGCCCTCCCCGGGACTCTGTGTGCGGGGCGGCGCGGCAGGCGGCCACGAGGAGCGCGGAGAGTAGTGGAGGTGGCTTGCCGGGTGAGTGGCTCGGAGCGGCGAGGGCGGGGAAGCCAAGCGTGGAGGTAACTCCCGGCCGCAGCTGAAGCCCTCCTCCTCCTCCTCCTCCTCTTCCTCCTCTCCTCCTCCTCCTCCTCCCCGCGCTCCTCTGGCGGCCTCTCCCGCTCCAGCTGCGGCGCCGCGGCCACATCTGGGGCGCCCATGTGCGCTCGGGGGCTCGGCTGCGCCCGCCCAGCCGCCGACCCCGCAGCCCCCTGCCAGCAGGGTGGCCTCCGGCCCGGTCCGGGTCCCAGGCAGCCCCGGGACCCAGTTTTCGCCGCCGCCGCCGCCAGGCAGCGCCGGGGCTTGCTCCGCAGCCGGCTTGGACACCCCCGGCCTCGCGGTGGCTCCGCCGTGGTGCGGCGGCGGCGGCGGCGGCGGCGGCGGCTCCTGCTCCCCCGGCCCCGCACGCCCCGCCGCGCCCAGCGCCAGCCCCGCAGGCCCGGGAAGCGGAGTCCTGGCGGGAGCCGAGGCGGGAGCCGTGCTGCCGGGCTCCCGGGCTCCTACTCCTCCTCCCCCGGCGCCGCCGCCGGCCGCCGCGCCGGGTCCTAAAGCCGCGCGTCTCAAGAGGATGGTGCGCCTGGCGGCCGAGCTGCTGCTGCTGCTGGGGCTGCTGCTGCTCACGCTGCACATCACCGTGCTGCGCGGCTCGGGAGCCGCCGACGGGCCCGACCCGGCCGCGGGCAACGCCAGCCGAGCCCAACTGCAGGTGAGTGCGCCGCCGGAGAGGGGCGTGCGCGGCTGCGGGGATGGTTTGTGGGGCGGGGGTGCTGAGCTAGTGCCTGGTGGATGCAAGGAGGCGGGTCCCCCGCCCCACCTAAGAGCAACTGTTTTGGTAGTAGTTTTGCCCGGGCCACTTGACTTAGGCAGAGGCGGAGCGGGGGCACGTGCCTGGAGGCTGCACCCGGCTTCCAAGTCTGCCAGCTGCGCTCCTTCAGTTCTGTCGGTCACGGGTCAGGTGCAGAGTTGGTGAGGAGGTGGGAGGGAGCGAGGTTTGGGATGAGCAGAGGAAGTGTGGAGATATGCTTGCTTGGGGGTGCTACCAGTCTTTCGTTGCCCTTCGGAGGCTGAGTAATGTTACTCGAGGCTGGAGGGACGCAAGGAGACTTCACAGGATGATATCCCTGAAGTCTTTGGGAGAAAGAACTCCGGGAGTCTACCCCTTCAGGAAGCAATGCCAAAGGTCAGGACATAATTTCCCAAGGAGAATAGCCAGGCACCCCCTCCTCACCCTCAGGGTTCCCTTGCTTCCAGTGTTCCTCCAGAGGCCTCGCCTGAGGTCCCCCGGTTGCCCCCTTGGTCGTGGGGAAGGTGCAGTGAAGGCACTGGTAGTGATTTGGGCCAGTGTTACCTGGGGCTTTTAAACTCGTAGCAAAGTCTTTCTCCCAAGGATCTTCCCCTTTGAAGGTCGCTTTAGCAATGGGATTCTGTTTATCCATTTCAACTTTAGGGCAAGGGGAGGGCATAGTGGACGGTCAGACACAATGTGAGTTCTGACTTCTGAATAGAATTGCCCAGCTAGGCATTTCCTGCCGCTACCTTAGCACCTTTCCTTGAGTCTAGGGGTGGGACAACTGTAAACTTGGAGCATAGGCAAAAGTAAACAGGGATTTTCCCAGGAGGCAGAGGGGATTCTTTGGCTCCTAAAATCAGCTCAAACCAGGCGCAGTGGTTCACGCCTGTGATCCCAGCACTTTGGCAGGCAGAGGCGGGTGGATCACCTGAGGCCAGGAGTTGGAGACTATCCTGGCCAACATGGTGAAACCCCATCTCTACTAAAAATACAAAAATTAGCCGGGCGTGGTGGCGCAGCCTGTAGTCCCAGTTATTTGGGAGGCTAAGCTTAGCAAGAGAATTGCTTAAACCTGGGAGGTTGCAGTGAGCTGAGATCACGCCACTGCACTCCAGCCTAGGTGACAGAGCGAGACTCTGTCTCAAAACAAACAAACAAACAAATAAATAAAACGAAATAAGCATTGTTCATTGTTCCCAAAGGACTTTATAGTCATTGTCTTTGATAATTCACTTTTTACATCTTTATACAATTTGTAGCGAGACTTTACCGTAAGAGAAAACTCATAAAACACTTCCATTGTGTTTACTATGTGCCACCGTTTTAAGTGCTTTACAGAATCTAACTCACTTAATTTAACCATAATCTTATGAGACATGGTTCTGTTAATATAGTCCCTTTACAGATGCAAAAACTGAGGTATAGCAAGGTTAAAAAACTTGTCAAAGTTCAGACATTCCAAACTCTCGATTAACTACACCAAATTTTGTCTCTACCAGGATAGACTAAAGCAAGGTGATTATTACATGCAAGAACAAAACCAACAGTAGAAAAGTACACACCCCAAAGCTTAAAGTTGTTTTAACTTTGAGATATTTCTAAAAATGTCCTAACTTTGTGGGATCTCTCATCTTCTCCCGTGGATAGCTAGGTACAGTGACAGACTGAGGGAATTTCTATGGGGAAGTTGAAGATGCCACTATCCTATAGACTGGGGCACCCACCAATCTAACACTGTAGGGATAATTCTTAATATCTTCAAGATTTCTGGAAGTTATATTTTATACATGATGCTTTTTTCCTCATGGACTCATGAAAAGCCATAGAAATGATGTTCTGTGGAAAAGTAAATTTGGCAGATTTCTTTATGAGGTGTTTGCTATCATTAGAATAACCCGGGGTTGGCCTTTTCCGCTTGAACAGTAAGGTAATGAGAGAAGCAGCTGGTGGAAGTGGCAGTTCTAAAAGGGAAGTGGACTGAATTCTCAAAAGGGGCTTTGGCTGAAGAACTGCCCCAAGAGGACAGAACAAATGGGGGATTTAGAAAGAGTTATGCTCCTAGAAATATCTGAGTCCCAAGTAGCTGCTAATCCACCAGCTTCAGCTTATCTTGTAATAGTGTTCGGTGATACTGTCCACTCAATGCACACACTTTTCCAAGCAGAATGATGAGTTTAGCAGTTCAGTTCATAATTTTGCTGTTTTGTAATTTGTTATTATAAAAGTTTTATACTCTTCCTGACCAAAGTTATTTCTTTGGCCCTCTGACTCTGCAAAGGTTTTATAAGTCAAATGAAGAATGTTCTGCCAAATGAGGAGGTCTGCAAAAGACATTTATTAGTCCATCATTTTCAGGCCCCAGAAAGTGAATTTGCCAGTAGCAGGTGTATTTGAAGACAAAACTGTGGACACTGTATTCTTTCTTTTTACCAGACATTTTAAACCCAAGTCTTAAACATCATCTAAATTTGTTGGTTCTATGCTGTCCTGAGCTACTAAAATCCTTCTCCATAATCAGAAAATTAATCAATCCATATACATCATTTTTATTGTTTTTGTCTCTGTGCACAACCTTCTAAAATATAAGGTTGTCTTAGAAATATGCAATGGTGGGCTTATTTACCCGAATTGTAGTATGTTTGGGTTCATTTAAAAAGAGACACATTCTTATTTAAGGACATATCAAGGACACCCAATAAAGTAGTAAGAAAAGCAACAATAATAGCTAAGATTTATTAAGTGCCTTTTATGTGGCAGGCACTGTTCTTAGCGCTTTAGACATATTAGCTTTCTTAATCCTCACAAAAATCCCATGAATTGAGTACTATCATTATTCCTGTTTCAGATGGAGAAACTGAGGTTAGGTAATTTGCCCAAGGTTGCACAGCTAGAAGCTTCTTAATTTATTTTTGTTATTTTATAGTGGGGAGCTATTTGAAGCATACTTCTATTGCAAGTTCTGGATAAAGTCATACACTCGAGAGAGAAACACTTTTAACAATTTACATTTTCAAATGTATCTTGACATTCTTACTGTGTTAACTATGACATATATGTATATATATACACACATTATATATACATACATACACATACATGTATAAATATTATCTAAGTGTTTTTTGTAGTTTCAGCATACTAGGGGTTACATTTTTGACTCTTTGTATGACTGTCTCCCCTAGTATGCACGAGTGTGCTCAAAACATTGATAGGTACAATGTTACGAGGTGGCAGTAAAGTGTTTTGAGTATACTATCCATATTGGTTAACTGGCTGATGAACATAAAAATGTTAAGTCTTTGAACTGTTTTCAGTATTTTTACATTATCTAGTAAGAAATTAGACAACTGTGTGCAATAGCTGCATTAAAATGCATGGAAACATCAACTTTTTTTTGCTTTTGAATCTTCTTTCATTAGAATAAGTATGTCTCATATTAATCAGATACTCAGATTAGTTCTTTCATATATATTTAATTAATGTTAATGAGAAAACATAGACATGGATATAGATATAGATATATAATAAAAGTAGTCTGGAAGACAAAATGTAGAATCCATAGGCAATAATAGCACTAATAAAGGTATCTCCTTTGTCTGAAATTCAAATGATTGCCTTTCCACTAAATCTCAGTCAGTTTTAGAATCATGAATTTCTATATATTTTTAGTAGTAAGCCAGAACTCGTTAAGGCAGTGAGATTTAAGCAAGTATTATAAAACACCAATTTGATTATTTTTACAGTAACATTAAAGCAAACCAAACTCTGGAATGTAGTAAAATGTCTCTGTTCTCTATTTCCTAACTATCATCTTTATGAGCACTTCCCATCTTTTATCCCTCTATTGCCTTCAATAAAACAGCTTAGCTTCTTGTATTCACTGCTTTGGATTTAGGAGTTCATCCAAGCTACTTACAGCAGTAGAAGCAAAAGCATAATTTATCTGTACTTAATACAAGAAAGTCAACAGCCATTTGTGTTTCTTATTTTGTGACTTACCTGCTCATTTTCCAGTTGGGCTGATTACTTTTACTGGATTTTTTTCTTTAAATGATGAACAATTGTCTCACCTAGCTATTGCTGCAGAATAACCCACCCTAAAATTTAGTGACTTAACACAACCACCATTTTATTTCCTCATGAATTTGTATAACAGCACCTTGCTTGGGCTCAGCTGAGTGGTTCTTCTGGTGATTTCACCTGATATTACTCATGTAGCTGTAGTCATCTGTTGGCTTCATGTGGGCTAGGTGGTTCAAAAATACTTCACTCATTTGTCTGATAGTTGGTGCTTGCTGTCACCTAGGTTTGCTCTCCATATAATCTCTCATCCTTAAGGAGTCTAGCTCATATATCTTTACATGGTGGACTCAGAGCAGCAACAGAATAAAAGCAGAAATTGCAAGACGTCTGGATGAGTTTGCACATCATTTCAGCTGTATTCTATTAGCCAAACAAATCACGTGGTTACTTAGATTCTAGTGGACAGGAAATAGATTCCACGTCTTGATGGGAGGAGCAGCAAAGTCACATTAAAGAAGAGCATGTGAACAGGGAGGAATTGTAGGCATCTTTTTATCTTTGTTCTCCTAATTTTTGATTTACATTTTTAGAACCCGTAGTGCAAGGACATAAAGTGTCCTTTTTGGTGACTGTATTTTTATCAAGGTGGAATTCTTTATCTCTTTTATTGCCTTTAGTCTTGAATACTTTTTTGTGTCATATTAATATAACAATTTCTGCTCTTTCTTCCTTTTAGAATTTGTTTGGGTGTCTTTTACAACCTTTATTTTCAAACTTTTTTTGACTTTTATTTTTTTCAAATTTATTTATTTATTTTGAGATGGAATCTCACTCTGTCACCCAGGCTGGAGTGCAGTGGCACAATCTTGGCTCACTGCAAGCTCTGCCTCCCAGGTTCACGCCATTCTCCTGCCTCAGCCTCCCGAGTAGCTGGGACTACAGGCGCATGCCACCACTCCTGGCTAATTTTCTGTATTTTTAGTAGATACTGGATTTCACCGTGTTAGCTAAGATGGTCTCAATCTCCTGACCTCGTGATCTGCCCGCCTCGGCCTCCCAAAGTGCTGGGATTACAGGCGTGAGCCACCGCACCTAGCCCAACTTTTTAATTTAAATATATTTCTTATTAATAAGCTATAGCTAAATTATACTTGTTTATGCAAAGCATCAGTGGATTTAACCCATTTATATTTATTGTGATTATTGATAAATTAGAATTTTTTTCATTTTATTTGCTATTCTAACATTTTTATTTATTTTTATTTTTCCTCTCTCACTCTCACCTTCAATTTATTTATATCATCTTTGGCAAGAGGATTAGCCTCTCTATGTCTAAATTTTCTCATCTGTAAAATAGATATATAGCAACTATTTCTCAGTATTATTGTAAGGATTAGAACATTGAATGCATGCTAAATGTATTATTAGAGCTTGGCATTTAATCATTTGATAAGTATTTATTTATTTGTTTATTTAAATGGAGTCTTGCTCTGTTGCCCAGGCTGGAGTGCAATGGCATGATCTCAGCTCACTGTAACCTCCACCTCCCAGGCTCAAGTGATCCTGCCACCTCCACCTCCCAAGTAGCTGTGACTACAGGTGCTCACCACCATGCCCAGCTAAGTTTTGTATTTTTTGTACAGACAGGGTTTCACCATGTTGCCCAGGCAGGTCTCAAATCCTGGACTCAAGTGATCCACCTGCCTCAGCCTCCCAAAGAGTTGGGATTACAGGCATGAGCCACCACACCTGGCCATTTGATAAGTATTTAAATATTACTTTTTAAAATTTTTATCAAGTTTTGAAAGTTATCTGTTCTATTTCTATTATGTTTAACATTTTAACAAACATAACTGAACTAACACTTTTCTATTAATGCTGAGAATCAACCATTATCTATAACCTAAACCCACCACATAAACAAGATTCTGACATGCTAGATGCAAGATTCTCTGTCTTGTCTGTATACTATCTCTAATTTTTTAATCTTCTGAAATTTTAGTGCTAGAATATTTCTTTCCATCTTTCTTTCTTTTTTCTTTCTTTTCTTTTAGTATGTCTATTTTAGGAATCAATTCTTACCAGTTTTATTATACTCCCAATAATTATTTAGACTTAATTCTAAGATTTACTGATTTATCTAGCTGCTGCCTTTTGAGATGGAGTCTAGCTCTGTTGCCCAGGCTGGAGTCCAGGAGTGCAGTCGTGTGATCTCGGCTCACTGCAACCTCCCTCTCCTGGGTTCAAGCGATTCTTGTGCCTCAGCCTCAAGTAGCTGGGATTACAGGTACCCGCCACTATGCCCAGCTAATTTTTGTATTTTTAGTAGAGACAGGGTTTCACCATGTTGGCCAGGCTGGTCTCAAGTAGATTTCTCTCTTTTATGATCTCAGGTGATCTGATCTCAGGTGATCTGCCTGCCCCGGCCTCCCAAAGTGCTGGGATTACAGGTGTTAGCCACTGTGTCTGGCCTGCTGCTGCTTCTTCAATCTCATACTTTCATCTTTTATTTTGGTAAAACACAGTTTCAAAAATTTTTTCAGAGACAATTTATTAATTATAAACTCTGTGAGAACCTATATCTTTAGACATATCTTTATTTGATTCTCAAAATTAAATGCTAATTTGGCAGTTGGCTGTCTTCTATCTTATTTCTCCCCTAAGAATTTTAAGCCATACAATTTAATTTTTTATACTATCTCCTATTTCAGATGAGAAGCCTAATACCATTTCTTTGTAGGTGATTTTTTAAAAACTTGATGCTTTTATGAGTTTTTCCTTTATTCATAATGTTCAGAAATTTTTACCAGGTTGTGTTTAGATTCAGGGCTTTAGCTGTTAGTCCTGTTCAGCATATGGTGAACCCTTTCATTCTGAAGTCCCAACTTTGTCTCCAGCTTGAAAAAATTTCTTTAGTTATATCTTTGGTATTTCCAATATCCCTGAACTCTTTTTCTGGAACTCCTGTTAGAGATTGAAACTAACATTGAGATTGAGATTTCAAGATCCATCTTTAATGTCTCTTAATTTTTCTTCTCATACTTTTATTTCTGCTTTTTAATTGTGTCTTATGTCTTGAGGCATTCTTCTGGCTATTTCAACCCCAGTGTCTTGTTTAGGAATATTTCATAACTGAACGCTCATAGTAAATATCAGATGCAAATGTCAAACTCAGCCACTCTGAAACCCAGGACTGAATGAAATGGCTCTACCACTTCCTGCCCTCAGCCTTTTCTCCTAACTTTTATAGCCTCTTTTCTCCCCTTCTTTTTCCTTCCCTTTCTTTCCTTTTTCTTCCTTTTTTATCTTCCTTTCCTTTTTCCTTATCTTTCTTCTCTTCTCTCTCTCTGCATTTTTTAAAGTTTTTTTTTTTAAACTATATATAATTTACATACGATAAAATGGATGAATCTTAAAGGTTCAGTTTCATTTTTACAGTTGTATATGCCTATATAGTTATCACCAAAATTAGGATATAGAACATTCCCCATCACCCAGAAAGTCTTCCGGTGCACAATTGTAGGCAATTTACTCCTTCCAGAGGCAACCATTCTGGCTTCCATTACCATAGATTAGTTTCGCCTGTTCCAGACTTTCACATAAATGGAAATGTACTGTTTGCGTTTTTCTGTGTGCCTGGCTTCTTTCATTAAACATAGTTTTTGAGATTCATTTATTTTGTGTATATCAGTAGATTTCTCTCTTTTATTGCTAAATGATAGTCCACTGTGTAACTCTATCACAATTTGTATATTCCCATCAATGGACGTTTGGTTTGTTTCCATTACTTTGCATATTATGAGTAAGACCATGTTAGTATTTTTACACAAGCCTTTCTGTGGACCTATGTTTTCATTTCTTGTGAGTAAATCTCTAGTAGTAAGGCTGACTTAGTCTCTGTTCTTGATATCATTGTGGCAATTCTTCTAGGGAAACTGACTTTTTAGAGATCTCACTTTCCTTTTCTCAGCTCTGTAGTGCTTCACTTTCAATCGGTTGCCACTTGTTTCATATCTACCAGAAATCCCTCTCTCTCTTCTGTAGTTGGCCCTTCTTTCAGCTTTCCAATTCTGTTGTAGATTGACTCATATTTCTTCTACCTCCTCCATAGAATTAATAAATAGAAAAGAGGTAAATGCCACCTTGGTCAGCCACCTTGAGCTGAAACACTATAATTCTATTTCTTAATTTTATTTTCCTTTATATAAACCAAAATAAAGTTCTATCATTTGTGCTGCTCCTTCATTTATTCACTTCTACCCATAGTTTAAAAGGCATTAATCTTTGAGGTTTGGAGGCATCCTCAGATGTCTATGCATTTGGTCAAGAAGAATCTGTTTTGGTTTTAAACTTACAAAGCAAATAATCTCAATAACATTTTCCATATGTCATACAAGGGTTTTTAACAGCTCTTAATATCAGAACATTTTTCTTCTGATATGCCCATTAAATCCTTTATGCTACATGTTAATTTCTTGTTCACTTTGTTCACTTTTTTTTCTTCCCAGTGTTCATGAACAGGTGGCTGCATTCTTTTCAAGAAACTTCTCCTGCAGAACTTGAAGATTATTATGTAATAGCTCCTTTGTCATTTCCAAATTCCATTATCTCAGTTTCTTTAACTTGTCTTCACTAGTCTTATTGTAAAACATTTTAGTGCTTTCTGTGGTTCTATTATGTTTCTCTCATCTTCTGAGAGCATCTGTCTTTTGCAACCCTTGGCTTAGGGTTTACAAATTTTACCCTTTATAAATGTTATGATTTGTAAAGAAAAGGATGACAATGAAGCCCCTTTCCCCAATGATAGCTAAGAGTGTCCCTCTGTCTCTACTCATCCCCCAAAGACAGGAGATCATTTAGAGATGGGATGGGGGTGTCGGTTTAGTGCCCAGATTATATGTAGTGGGTTCAAACAAACAGCAAGGGAATGTGTTGTAGAAAATAAAAAAGAAAAGAACAAAATAACTTCACTTTGCATGTTATTTAAACCTTATACAATTCCTTTTTATAAGAATTATAAGAAACTGTGAACATAAATACATAAAACTTAATTTATTTCCTTCTGTGGCTTATTAGTCAAGAGTTTAGATCACGTCCAGTGCTGACAAAACCAATATGCTTCTTATGCCCAGTGTTTCTCTTGGGACTAAACACTCACTGCCCACTGTGGTCCCTGTCTTGATAATGTACCCTTCTGGCTCTTTCTCTTCCCTGCCTGCCTTCCTCTTCCCCGCCTGCCTTCCTCTTCCCCTACCAGAGATTTCTGGGGTCATCTCTCAAATAAATTACTTGTTCTTTGCCTCAGGGTCTGCTTCTGGGAAAACCCACACTAAATGAACCACACCCAAATGGTAGTCATGATGATAATGGATACTCCTCTAGGTAGTAACAATATAGGAAGTCTCCAAAAAGGTAACAGAGCAGAGTTTCCATGAGGCACCTGCTTGTTGTTGTCATTAACAGCAAGGAAGTCTGTTAGCCTCAGAGAGATGCGCTGCAGGCAGCAAAAGAACCAGCTATCCCATGCACTCCCGGAGCAGTCAGGAAGAGGGAAATTCCAAAATTGCAGAGATGGGCTGCAAAAGTCACGCCCAGGCAAAGCCTACAAATTCTTGGTGTTTAGAGATCTAGTGGGTCCTTTTTCTCCTGAGATGCTGATCCCATGGTCCTTTACTATGTTAGGTGGGAGGATGAGTGACAATGGGGAGGCCTCAGAGGCATGTGGGATTGTCCTGTAATGCCTGAAATAAGCAGAGGCCAAGGTGCCTTGACACAAATAGCTTAGCATCAACTCCCTAAGCACAGACCAGCATGTGTCCCTGGAAAGTTATCTTTGTAAACCGAGTAGAAGTAAAAACAGTAGGTTAACTACCCCTTCTTCCTGTTGGCCTGACTCATGCACATTTCAGTAAACCCAATCATCTTGCACAGAGCACTCTCCATGGCTGACACACATCCATTAGACAGCAACACCTGCATTTTCCATGGAAGAGATAGTACTGTGTGGTTCATGGAATAGAAGAGTTCTGTCTTCAAGTTTGGGTCTCTGAGCTGCCCAATTTGCAGTTTTGAGTACCACAGTCACCAGATATTCAAGAGCAGTGACCTGGAAAAGGTCAGGTAGACTTTGAATGCAATGGGCCATTGATGTCTTCTGGACACCACTTATCTATTTTCAAAAATAACAAAATATGTCCAAAATCTATATGAAGAATGCAGAGAAGCTGGAAATGGTCATAGCCCACCCCAGTGTTAACTTCCTCCCACAAGCGTCCGGATAGAATATTTTCACCAAGGACAAAGAAACAAATAGTCGACATGCCTTGCCTCACAGGTAACCCTGGGAGATAGCAGTGAGGACAGGAGGAGAAGAGTGGCAGTCATTTTATTATTATTTTTTTAAAATACAGCTTTGTCAAAGTGCAATTAACAACTAATAAACTGTACATATTTAAATGAAAAATGTGACAATACTGACACCTGTAAAACCATCACCATAGTCAAGATGATGAATAAATCTACCACAAGGAAAAGTTTCCTTGTGCTCCTCTGTGAGCTTCAGCAGTCTCCGGGCAACCACTGATCTGCCTTCTCTCATTGCAGATTAGTGTTGGATTTCCTAGACTTTTATATATGTGGAATACAGAATGCATAGCATTGCATGATATGGCTTCTTTGCTCACCATAATAATTTTGAGATTCATTCACATTGTTTTGTGCATAGAGAACTTGTTCATTTTTATTACCAATTAATATTCTATTGTGTGGATATACCACAATATGCTTACCCATTGACTCATTTAGGTTATTTCCTATTTGGCAACTATTAAACATGCTGTTAACATTCGGGTATAAGCATTTGTGTGAACATTTGCTTTCATTTCTCTTGGGTGAATACTTTGGAGCAGAATGGTTGGATCATATAGCAGTTGTATGTGTAGCTTATTAAGAAATTCTGGAACTCTTTTTGGTGCACTCACATAAAGTGTTTAGGATCTACAACAATCAAGGTACTTCCTTGGAAAACTTCACGGAATTTGAAGGTTGAATCCCGGGATGCTATTTTTCTATAGTTAAAATATAAATGTGTGAACTACAGGATATTATGAAATACTGAAAGAAGGAGAGAAGACCCTGTCTCCTTAGAAAGAATTCTCCTTTCTTTTCAGAATGCCCAAAGTAGTCTCATGGGTCTCAATTCTCCAAGTGATGGTGGTGACATCGATTATAGTGACCATCATGGTGGGGGTTGTGAAAAGAAAATTAGATGCTGAACCAAAAAAAAAAAAAACAGGCTAGAAAAGTGTCCAGAAGAAAACTCTGCTTCTCCTATATCCTGCTGTCCAATATTCCTTGATTCTCTTGCCCCATTCCTAGTCCCCATGAGTGGAAATTTAAAAACCAGAAATGGATTTTGTATCTTCTGCCTGGGGCCTCAATTACATTGTGACATAGAAACATAGAAACATGGATTTTGAGCTCAAAATGAATTGGAAGCCAGGTTTATTGCTGGGAATCTTCAAATTTCAGGGAGTAGAAAGAGCAAAAATAAAAATGGAGATTCCCGCTGGGCGCGGTAGCTCATGCCTGTAATCCCAGCACTTTGGGAAGCCAAGGCAGGCAGATCACCTGAGGTTAGGAGTTTGAGACCAGCCTGACCAACATGGAGAAACCCTGTCTCTACTGAAAATACAAAATTAGCTGGGCGTGGTGGTGCATGCCTGTAATCCCAGCTACTCAGGAGGCTGAGGCAGGAGAATTGCTTCAACCAGGGAGTTGGAGGTTGCAGTGAGCCACGATTGTGCCATTGCATTCCTGCCTGGGCAACAAGAGTGAAACTTGATCTCAAAAAAAAAAAAAAAAGGAGATCCCATTAGATGTTCCTAATTCTTGGCCCAAGAAATGAATTGAGGAAATTCTGACCTTCTGGGCACATGAGACATAGGAGAGCACAGATTGTTAGTGACTCACATAGGATTCTCATTATGAGGGAAAATATTGTCCTTCTCTTACATATAAGGTAACCCATCCATTGCCCAAATGTTCACTAGGTGCGTTCATGGCCCAGAGATAGACAAGAAGCTCAGAATGGCTTCTCAGCCCTTGCGCCCGGAATGTGGCCTACAGACCACCAGCATTAGCATCTCCTGAAAGCTTGTTGTAAAATAAGAGTCTTAAGCCATGCCCAGAACTACTGAATTAGAATCTGCATTTTAAAAATGTTTATTTATATATATTTGGGGAGTACAGGTGCAGGTTTCTTAGGTGCGTATATTGCGTAGTAGTGAAGTCTGGGCTTTTAGTGTACTCATCACCTGAGTAGTGAACATCGTACCCAATGAGTAATTTTTCAGCCCTCATCCCCTCCACCTCCCACCTTTTGGAGTCTCCAATGTCTGATTACTCTTTGTATGTCCGTGTATGCCCATTGTTTAGCCCCCACTTATAAGGGAGAACATGTGGTGTTCGACTTTCTGTTTCTGAGTTATTTCGCTTAGCATAATAGCCTCTGGTACCAGCCATGTTGCTGCAAGAGACATGACTTCATTCTTTTTTATGTCTGAGTAGTATTCCATGGTATATTTCTTTACCCAATCTTCCACTGATGAACACTTAATTCCATGTATTTGCTATTGTGAATAGTGCTGTGATAAACAGATGAGTGCAGGTATCTTTTTGATATATTGATTTCTCTCCCTTTGGGTATATACTCAGAAGTGGGATTGCTGGATTGAATGGTAGTTCTATTTTTGGTATTTTGAGAAATCTCCATACTGTTTTCTATAAAGGTTATGCTTATTTATATTCCCATCAACAGTGTATAAGTGTGCCCTTTTATCCACGTCCTCGCCAACATATGTTGTTTTTAGACTTTTTAACAATAGCCATTCTGACTTGTGTAAAATGGTATCTCATTGTGGTTTTAATTTTTTTATTTATCTGATAATTAGTTATGTAAAGCATTTTTTCATATGTTTGTTGTCCTCTTGTATGTCTTCTTTTGAAAAATGCCTGTTCATGTCCTTTGTCCACTTTTTAACGAGGTCATTTGGTTTTTTCTTGCTGAGTTGTTTGAGTTCCTTTTAGATTCTGTATGTTAGCCCTTTGTCAGATGCATAGTTTGCAAAATTTTTTTGTACAGAATCTGTATTTTGACAAGGTCACCAGGTTAATCATCTGCAGGTCATGGTTTGAGAAACACTGGTCTACATGCATGTTTTTCTTACAAGTTGCAGGTCCCAGAAAGCACTTAATACAGGTCCTGTGTTATCCAACTATTGCCTAATAATGCAGTAGGACAACTACTACAAATCTCAGTGGTCTGCAGTTATAAGCATGTACTCTCACACTCAGGGGTCCGTGGGTCAGCTGAGGTTCAGTAGATCTAGGCAGGGCATGGCTTTAAGCTATGGATTGGGTCTAGGTTTACGCCATGGGTCTCCCATTCTTTTGTGACCAGCAGGTTACCTGCCACACATTTCTCTCATGGTGATGGGATTATATCTCAGTCATGACTGTTACCATTTCATCAGCCAAAACAAGTCACAAGATCCAACAGACTAGCCAAAAAGTGGTCATGGGCTTTGGAGTTGTTTTGATTCCAGTTCTGCTCCTCAGTTAAGTCTCTGCCCCTAAGCAAAATCCTTACACTTCTCTACATCTCTGTGCCCCATTCAGTAAAATGGGATAAGAATAGTGACATCACCAGGGCTGTGTTGGGAAGCTGCTCAGCCTGACTCCAGGGCCAGAGTCAGGCCAAGAGGGAGGGTGAGTCCCAGAGGGCCCTGCCACTGAGAAGTTAGAGCTAGAGAAAGCTCCCACATGTCATTCTGTGGGTTGCTGTGGCAGCACATGATTCAGCCCCCACCAAGGGTTGTTTCTGAGTCAAGAAAAACACGCCCATCTCTTTCCATCTTTTTTCGGAAGGGTTGCCCTTTCACTGCTTACAAATTGTGTGCTACATAGTAGGAACTGTGCCTGCAAATATGTTATTCATCACTCATGGGGCTTGGACAATTTGAGCCTGTGACCACTTTCCCTGATGAAAGGGCACTGTTTCCTACCTTCCTTCCCCAGTTGCAACAAGAGAAACAGAACATGCCTGGGGACAGGAGTTCCACAGGCTCTGTGCATTGTATATTGTACTTCTTTTTTTTTTTTTTTTTTTTTTTTTGAGATGGAGTCCCATTGTGTCACCGAGGCTGGAGTGCTGTGGCACAATCTTGACTCACTGCAACCTCCACCTCCCGGATTCAAGCAAGTCTACTGCCACAGCTTCCTGAGTAGCTGGGATTACAGGCACCCACCACCATGCACGGCTAATTTTTGTATTTTTAGTAGAGACAGGGTTTCACCATGTTGGCCAGTATGGTCTTGATCTCTTAATCTTGTGATCCACCTGCCTCGGGCTCCCAAAGTGCTGGGATTACAGGCGTGAGCCACCATGCCCGTCTCGGCCATACTTCTAACAAGGACCTGCTCAGAGTTAAAATTCTTGGGAGTGATACAGTAGAAGACAATTATGTTAACAAACTTCTCACCTTTCAAACTAACGCTGGGATATTCATTGAGTTAGCACGGGAAAGACTGGCCCCCATGATTCAATTGCTTCCCCCTGGGTCCCTCCCACAAAACATGGGAATTCTGGGAGAAACAATTCAGTTGAGATTTGAGTGGGGACAAAGCCAAACGGTATCATTCCACCCCTGACCCCTCCAAATTTCATGTCCTCACATTTCAAAATCAATCATGCCTTCCCAACAGTCCCCCAAAGTCTTAATTTATTTCAGAATTAATCCAAAAGTCCACAGTCCAAAGTCTCATCTGAGACAAGGCAAGTCCCTTCTGCCTATGAGCCTGTAAAATCAAAAGCAAGCTAGTTATTTCCTAGATATGATGGGGGTACAGGTATTGGGTAAATACAGTCATTCCAAATGGGAGAAATTGGCCAAAACAAAGGGATTACAGGGCCCAGGCCAAGTCTGAAATCCAGCAGGGCAGTTAAATTTTAAAGCTCCAAAATGGTCCCCTTTGACTACATGTCTCACATCCAGGTCACACTTATGCAAGAGGTGGGTTCCCATGGTCTTAGGCAGCTCTGCCCCTGTGGCTTTGCAGGGTCAGC
Source organism: Macaca nemestrina (assembly GCF_043159975.1). Classification (NCBI taxonomy): domain Eukaryota; kingdom Metazoa; phylum Chordata; class Mammalia; order Primates; family Cercopithecidae; genus Macaca; species Macaca nemestrina. The sequence goes on from NC_092139.1 coordinate 46,859,807, forward strand.
CTCCCTCCAGCTGCTTTCAGGGACTGGTGTTGAGTGTCTGCGACTTTTCCAGGCACATGGTGCAAGCTGTCGGTAGATCTACCATTCTGGGTTCTGGAGGACAGTGGCTCTCTTCTCACAGCTCCACTAGGCAGTGCCCAAGTAGGGACTCCGTGTGGGGGCTCCGACCCCACATTTCCCTTCTGCACTGCCCTAGAAAAGGTTCTCCATGAGGACCCTGCCCCTGCAGCACACATGAGGTCCCTCCCACAACACATGAGAATTCTGGGAGATACAATTCAATTGAGATTTGAATGGGGACACAGCCGACATATCAACATGCCCCTGACCCAGCAATTCCACCCGAGTATGTGCCCAACAGAAATCTATTCACTAATGCACTCAAAGACCTAAAAAAGAATGTTCATAGCAGCACTGTTTAAAACGGTCCCAACCTGGAAACAACCCCAATGCCATCAACAGAATAGATAATAAGATAGTTAAGTGTACACAGTGGGAAGGAACAAATGACAGCTACGTGCAACATGCACAATTTCACAAATGTAATGTTGAGTGAAGGAAACCAGGCACAGTAAAGTACGTGCTGGATAATTCTGTTTAGGTGAAGTTCCAAACCAGGAAAAAGGAACCTGTGCTGTTGGAAGAGAGTTACCTTTGTCAAGGAAGTGATGAAAAGGGAGTCCAAGGAGGGCAGCTAGGGCACTGGTGATGTTTTGCCTCTTGATCTAGGCATTGGTTACATAGGTGTCTTCAGTTTGTGAAATCTTATTGAGCTGTAGAGTTACATATGTGTATATTTCTGTAGGAATATCATACTTCAATTTTAATAAAAGAGTAAAGAATGCAGCAGGCAGGGTACATGGTGTAGAAGAGATGGCTGGTTTTCACTGGGAAAGATGACCCACAGCCCTGGAATTCACTCTCTGGGCTCCCTGATGTGTGTGCTATCCCGCAGATTGTTCTCCAAATTGGAATGAATGCAGGCTAGTTTCAGTATTATGGGGGTGCTCCTCTGCCTCAGGTCCCAGTGCCATTGTTACAACATCAAAGACCAACTGCTGGCTGAGATACAGTCCATATGAAAAGAGTGACCAGCAAATTTACTGCTTGACTTCATTCCCTTTAAAAGGAATTGGCTCCATGGTCCTCCTTCAAAGCTCAATTGTAGACATATATCTTCTTTATAGGACATCGTTTACAATAAAGAGGAGCAATAACTTAAAATTTTAAAAAAAGAATACCTTTGAGAGCACTGTGAGATGGACATTCCATTTCATAAACATCACTGTGGTTACATTGCCCAAAAATTCCCAGAAGTCCAGCCATGGGCCTGCGAGCCTTCTACCGGACATGGTGACTTTTGGGGACTAATTTGAAGTATATTTTTATGCTCCAGCCCTTTCCCTAGGCTCTGAAAGTTCTGGAGAAGGTCATTAATGAGAGGCAACCTACTTCAAACCAGAAGGCCACCTCACTAAAATCAGGCAAAATGGCAAAATCCATAGCCCATCACTCATTAACTTATTTGGAGCTGCCCTTCAGTGGAGTAAACATTTTTTAAGGGTTGGGGCCAAATTAAACTCCTGGATCAATTATACGTGGTTCCCCAATACCCACATGGACATCACTCCACATAATTCCAGTGTGAAAATGTTACAGACTTACTAGCATTTCCAGATACTGGAACTCAACTAGAAAACAGCAAAGTTGTTTTTATGCCTGTCAGAAAATGAAGAATGTTATTAACTTTCCAAGAAAGAAGAAAGTAAAATTATAACATACAGGAAGTTTTTGGCTTCACATGGAGTCTGACCCAGCTGTGAAAGTCACATCTACAATCAAAATGACCAGCCTCCTGAAAACTGACCAATCCAGAATAATCCTCTCAAGTTCACTCATGATAGCAGTTGATCAGCCCATAGGGGATACGACGTTCTAAAGAGTGGTCAAGTCATCCATTTCTGTTTAACCCATTACTCCTGAAAAGGTTCAGCTCTCCACACTTTGCTGGAAAAAGGCTAACAACTCAGTGCATCCCTCCCTCTCTGCTCCCCTCACTAGTACATTCAGGAAGACACGAACCAGGTGAGACAACTGAGAGCTCCTTACTGAGAGTGTGAAGTGTGATAGCGGCACAACACACAATTCTGAAGACATCATGAAATGAGATAAATCTGGGGAATCCACATCAATTAGAAAAAAACTGGAAACATTTGAAGACGCGTTGGGATCACAAAGAGAGTGAATGTAAACATTGAACAGCAGGTATTAAATAGAAATAATGAAAGGCAGGTTCTTAGGAAAAAATATATGGCAGACTAGGTATTCAAAGTTGTGTTCCAGGTTCTCCCCAGGGAATCATTGCCCTGAAGCTCTGTCTGGTGTGGTTCTCTCATGCCCCACAGTGGTTCTTTTACTTCTTATTCACCAAGGCCAGGATTAATGCTAAGGTCTGGACTAACCCAATAATGGACATGAATGGCCTTGGCCTTAAATTTTCAGGGGTCCATCTGCAGGTTCCTCCCTGAGATCTGAGAAGGTTTTTACTTACTTCTTTCATTTTAAGGTGAATGCTAGTGGGGGAATTATTGTGGTGTGCCCCAAGAAGGTTCTGTGTCTTGGTCCTGACAATCTACGTAAAGTACCTTTTGTGCCACCAGGATACGTGGGCACATGACAGGCACTCACATACACAAGGGTCACTACACATGGCTGCAGGAATGCCCAGGTTGGACCGGGGCTTCATCTGTGCTCCAACCCGCCTACACTCCATGGTGAGGCACTCTGCTTAGAAGGCAGGTTGCAGACACTCCGCAAATTCTAGAATGTTGTTGTTGGCAAGATAGTCAAGCCCCAATGTCTCATTTCATTGACAAATAATCTAAAACCTGGAGAAATTAAAAGATTTGGCTAAGACCATACCATTCATTCATCCTAGTGCCAGCCAGTACCAGACTCCAAAGCAAGTCATCTTTCATGAACCACACAACCCCCTATTCCTGAACATCTGTAAAAGTTTTTATAGCCCCGCTTAGCTGAAGAGAATTAGAGTAAATGTACATCTAAAGTGCTGGGGTCCTGCTACATGGTGGTTGCTGTTAGGTTGTTACAGGAGCAGAAAAGTAATTAAATGGACATGAATTTTCTCTTTTATTTAATATACAACCAAACAGCAGTCAGGCAAATGAAATAATGTACTTATAAGCATTGAGCACTGCCCAGCCACATAGTTAGCATTCTACAATTCCATTCATTCATTCAGCACTTTCCTATCGCGTGGTTGTGATGAGCAGATATTGTGCTAGGCACTGGAGATTCAATAGAGAACAAGCTTGTGTTCTAGAAAGAAAACTGACAATAATTGATTCATAATAAAGAAATTATTATAGATTGTGATAGGTGCTTAGCAGGACATAAACAGGGAGCAAAAGACAGGGAATAACTGAGAGTTCCTACTAAAAGAGAGTGGTCAAGGAAGGACTTGAGGGAAAAGTGACACTTGAGTCCTGAGTTGGGGGATAGAAGGACCAGCTCTGCAAAGAACTTGGGAGAGCCAGTTAGGCAGACGGAATCACAAACACCAAACCCTTGAGGTGGGAAGGACTTTGGCACGACTAAGGGATGGAAAAGAGACTGGAGAACAGTGTGTAAGGAAGAAAGTGGCACATGAACTTGTAGAAAAAAGCAAGAGTTTTGCAGGTCATGATAAAGAATTGACTGTTCTAGGACTGGTGAGGAAGAAGCCATTGAAGAGCTTCTCAATGATGGCTCCGTCTGATCAGTGGAGAATGAGAGGGAAGACCATAGATATGTTAGAAAATTTCATAATAATCCAAGGAGGAGGTAATGGGATGTGGACCAGGGTAGAGAGGAGTGGATGGATGCAAGACACAATTTTGAGACAGAGCCAGCAGGATACGCTGGTGGATTGCATTTCAGAGTTAAGAAGTGAAGAGTCAAAGACAACTTCCAGTTCTACAAGGGTAGAGTTCATGTCAGTGGATTTACATGGGATATGTGGAATATGAGATGCCTCTGGGACATGTAAGTGAAGATAATAGCAGGGAGGTTGTCAAGTGGACAAGCTGAGAGTGAGGCGTCATGACCAAAGTGGTAAAAGGAGAACCAAGGGGGTGGTATCACAGAAGCCAGGGGAGAAGAATGCCTTAAGGAGAGAGGACTTCCATCAAATGCTGCTGTGAGAACAAAAAAGATGAAGCCAGAGAAGTGCTCATTCAACTGGGCAACGCAGCTATGACTGGTGACCTGAATGACAGCAGTTGTGGAGGCATCATGGGAATAGACTCCAATGTCTGTAGGGTAAAGGAACAAGTGGAAGGTGAGGAAATGGAGACAGAATATACAAATAAGTCTTGCAAAAGTTTTACTATAAAGGGGAGATATATGAACATGTGGTCAAAAAAGAGTTTTTGGTTCATGTAAGATCAGAGATACCAGGGCATCTGTGATGCTGATAAGAACGATCCAATAGAAAGGAAGAGATTGATGATGCAAAACTGAGAGAGAAGAAATGAGGAGTGAATTCTTCAAGAAGGCAAGAGGCTATGTGTGAGCATTGGCCTTTCGTAGAAGCAGGAAAGCTTATTCTGTGGAACAACTGGGAAGAGGAAGAAAATGACCTATGCGGACAGGAGTATAGATAGAGTGATGGTAATAAAAGAGTTGCCATCCCATGACTCCTGTTCCATCAGTGAAATATGAAGGGAGGGCAGGAACATAAGTAGGACATTTGAGGAGAGAAGATATGAAATGGTCATCTTGGGTACTGAAGCAAGTAAGATTGTGAAGGAAGGGCAATTGGATTTTGGAACAGTGCTTAGTATTCATTTGAGGGTTTGAGGACATGAATCTAAAATAAAGCAAGTTTGTCAAGTTGGATGCTTTTATTGTTCCCATCACCCACCTGCTTGGCTACTAACCTACAGAAGTTGGATCACTGAGTTCAACCAAAATGGAGGTGTTGCCAGTCAATTATATAAGGAGAAGAGAAGGGGGCAAGCAGAGTTGAGAGCCATTGGAAGGAAATGATTAAAATAAAAGAACACACGTTGAAGAAGGAAAGTAAAAACAAGAGAAGGCTGAAGGGAGTTGAGAAAATGGTAGTGGCTTGGAGATATCAACGAGTTTTAAAACTGGAAAAACGAGTTAAAAGAACAGGAAGTGTCTTTATTAGAAGGTTTACTGACAACAGGTCTAGGGAAGAGGGTGGTTGAGATGCAGTTGAGGGAAAGGGTGTGGGAGGTGAGGAGGTCCAAGAACTGGGGAGGTCATCTACGTGGATGTTGAAGTCACCGAAAAGGATAACAGGAGGTCAATAGTAAAGAAGACTAAGCCAGAAGCTGGGCTTTTCAATGAATAGAGAATGACCAGAAACTCCACAGAGCAGTTGGAACATCCAACATCTTGAAAGGAGCAGGATTTGTTTGTTTGGTTTTTGTTTATATTTTTCAGGAGGAAGGGGAAGAAAAGGTCAGGAGATAGCCATGGGACCAGGAAGATCGAGGAAGAGGTTGAGGGGATGTTCAGAGAAGTGGAAAATGAGAGACTGATTATCATGGAGTAACAGCCCTAGAAGGTCCAGTAAAGGACAGGTTTGGGAAGGTGAAGGAGGAAAGGCTGAGTCCAATTAAGTGTTCAGAGATGTGTAGAGTGGAGAGCCTTGTCTCTTGATGGCAACTGGGGGAGCCATGATGGGAATGGTCCTGAGCTTCTCTTGAATGGAGGTGAGACCCTTTGCTCATTGGCATGGTGGCTTCTAGGCTGTTGTTTCTATGCTGATTTATGTTGGTATAAAAGCATCAGATGAGGGGTAGGAATTACTTGAGCCTCGATCAGTGAGGTTGGCAGCCATAGCTTAAGACATCACGTCCCTTAGTGTTCATGTGTGAAGTGATGGGAGCTGGTAGTTATACAGATTTCACCTGATTTTATCTACTTGCCTTTGTCATATACTTAAATAGTCCCTACTATGGGCCAGACACTTTTTTAAGCATTTGATTAATATTGACTTATTTAACCTTCAAAACAACACCTTAGGGTAGGCATTATTATTATCCTCATTTTACGCAATAAGATTAAGTACCTTGCCCAAGTCACACAGATAGCAGAGGTAGAGGCAAGATTTGAACTTCGGCTGTCTGGACACCAGAGTCCATGCTTTTCATCACTGTGACTGCATGGCTTGGGGAAGTAGTTCCTTATCTGTTACCAAAAAGAACTCTTGCCTTGGAAGTCAGAAGACATAACTTCGAGTCCCTGCTCTGTCACTAACTGGCTGTGACCATGGGCACAACATTTAACATCTTTCACCCTCAGCTTTCTTAGTGGTCAGTTCCATGCAGTCATTCAGGGACCCAGGATGATAGAGGCCCTGATGTCTTCTTAACAGTCCCAGCTCAGAAGTGACATACATCACTTCTGCTCACATGGATCATCCCTTGACGCGGGATGACTGGGAAATGTATTCCCTGAAAAGGGTTGCCTCCAGCGTGGCACAAAGACGTGTATTTTTGGTAGAAAGCTAGCCCTCTCTGCCTCTTTACTCAATATGGCTTATGCTTTTAAGATTCTGCAGTATTCCACACTTAGGGCTGTACTCTTAGCTGTTTGTCTTCTTCCTGTCTGACCTCTAGGTCTCTCTTATTATAAAAGCAGTAAAATGACCATCTGAATGCCATTGACTGCCATGCATCCCCTCACTTTTTCAAATATAAGCTATGAATAAAAAAAAAATTAGCCCTTTACTAATGCCAAAACCTAGGGAAGAAATTGAGTGTGCCCAGAATTTTAAGCTATATCCATCATCGTTAAGCATCTGTTTGCACTATGTCTATCCATTAACTAATCAGCAAAACAGAGTTTCAGTAGAAATTGTTACAACTCATTTTATATGGAATGACAAGACTTAGAGGTTCAGAGTATTTCTGCAGTTAGAATAGCAGGCACAGTTTTCCTGAAATAGTTAGATATTTGAAGAGAAGCTGGAATAGTTTCTCAATTTTCCAGATAATATGTTTGCTTTAGTGGAATGGGGATAGACCTCAATGCTCATGGTATTTGCAGAAGGGAGTGTTTGTCTATTACCACATCTCCAATGTAGGCATTGCTGATTCATCTGCAGGTCAGAAACAGACTCTGTTAGCCAGTTTAGGAAGGTCACATTTATAGACAAATCCAAACAAGGTACTTTGCTATCCTCTCTTTTGTTCACAGACAGACAAGATAAACCTAGGCAAAGAGAAAACTTGCCTCAATGTTGGATTAAATGCAGAGGTCTGCTTGCACATTCCAAGGTCAAATTAAAAGTCTACAAGAGCAGGAGACTTTATTCAAAACAGCTCGTCTCTGACTGGTTTTCATGTAGGCAGAGGGGACTCTCTGAACACTGAGATGACCACAGCTCACATAGAGGTGTCAGCTGAAATATGGAGGATTACCACTACTGTAGAAGATGTCCTATGCAAAAAAATCGGCATAAGCTAATGAAAATATATAGTGGTCACTTATTCGGACATTACATGTCCTAAAGTCCTACAAATTATTTGGTAAGGCAGCTTTGTGATGATTTGTTTTCACACAGCAAGATGACGAGTGAAAAGAATTTAATGGTAAGCAAACATATTGCATATAAAAACATATTAAAGATATTCATTTAGCATGAAGGCTTATTCCAGTTCACAGGCATGGTATTACCTTTACTATATACTTCCATAATTTCAACACAGATAAAGAGATAATGTGGTTTCTTCAAAATCCTTGGCCAGGTTTTTTGTTAGCCATCATTAGATATTTTGGTGTCACATGGATTTGTGGGAAGACCCCATTTTCTATTGAGAAGATATGTCCCCCTTTTCATCCCCCTAGAAACAAACTGCCTGTGCAAAGTCAAAAGTGAGTAAAATGTGTAAAAGGGAAAGGTGTGTTTCACCTAAGTGTCATATTCAGAAACATCTGCCTTGCCTGGTGTATATGGCATTAATTTCCTGCCAGTTTTCTATTGGAAGGCCCCCCCTGAGTCTTTTGAAATTGAACATCAGGTCATGTTTCTTTAATCAACACTAGGAAACAATGAAAGAAAGGAGTGGTGGAGAGGTTTCTTTTTACAAAATGTTCCTAAAGTCAAAAAAGACCATGAGTCTGGGATTTTAATACCAGAAAGCACTTATTCCCTGCCATCCCATGTTGGTTAAATATCTTCCTTCCTGTATTAGTTATCTATTGTTGTATAACAAATTACCCCATACTTATGCTACCCCATAGCTGCTCAAAAGAACCCACGTTTATTATCTCAGAACTTCCGTGGGTCAGGAATTCAGACACAGCTTACCTGGATCCCTTGGCCCATGGTCTCTCACAGGCTATGGTAAAGGTACCCTCAGTTCCTTGCCATGTGGGCCTCTCCGTGGTGCAAGTCCCAGGATGGCAGCTGAATTTATCAGAGCGGGTAAGTGAATAAAGCCAGAAAAAGAGTATGAGCAAGACAAAATCCACAGTCGTTGTCACCTAATTTCAGTGACATTCCATCATGTTTGCCATGCCCTATTTGTTAGAAGCAAGTCGTTTGCTCCATCCCACACTCAAAGGGAGGGGATTGCACAAGGCTGTATATTCCAGGAGATGGGGTCATTGAGGGCCATTTCAGAAGCTGCCTGCCATCCTCCCCTCCACATGTACCTGCCCATTCCTGTGTGTCCCAATAATGATAGTTCCCCTGCATACCCTAGGGTAGTTACCTGGGTCCTTACTTTTCCAGATTTCCTTAATTCCTTCATTTTATTTCATTTCTCATTTCTCTCCTTTCATGTCAATTCAAAATAATACTTAGTTTCATCTTCTAAACTGTTGCTCTCCTCTGCTCACAAACTTCCAATCATTCCCCTTTCTATGCCTCAGAACAGATACTGAGGAACTCCATATCTGGAACTGATCCACCTTTCCTGCCCCTCACTCTACAGGATGCATTTTCAGCCAAATTAGACTCTCACTATTCCTTGTACCCACCCACTCCGATGTTCTTCGCCCTCTTTCTAATTGCAAAAATTCTGGACGGGCCACAAAAGCTTTTCTGTGGACTGGGTGCTGTGGCTCACGCCTGTAATCCCAGCACTTTGGGAGACTGAGGTGGGCAGATCACTTGAGGTCAGGAGTTCAAGACCAGCCTGGCCAACATGGTGAAACCCCATCTCTACTAAAAATGCACACAAAAAAATTAGCCGGGTGTGGTGGTGGGCACCTGTAATCCCAGCTACTCAGGAGGCTGAGGCAGGAGAATCGCTTGAACCCAGGAGGTGGAGGTTGCAGTGAGCCAAGATCGTGCCACTGCACTCTAGCCTGAGCAACACAGCGAGACTCCGTCTCACAAAAAAGAAAAAAGCTTTTCTGTGAACTGTCAAGGTAGAAATGGGCCCACTTCTGAACCCTCACAGCATGGGTCATCCATTTGAGTGAATATTGCATGCTTCCTGCTCCATGCCTATCTGTGGGTATGAAGCATCCCTACTCCCCACTCTGCCTGCCAGGACAGAGGAAGGGCCATGAGACCAGCAGTCATAGCTTACTTCTCTGTTACACTCATGGCACGCAGTGTAGCTACTTGCATAAGGAAAGTGCCCAAGAAAGTCTGGAAGGTCAGGGCGTGTTGTGCTTTCCAAAATGCCTTCACCACATTTAAGGAGGCAGAGCAGATTCTGTTTTTTCATTTTATAGATGAGAAACCTGAAACCCAGAAAGTTTACCTACTTGCCTGAAATGGACAATGGCAGAGCCATGATTACATCCCCAAGTTCTAAGACCTTGTCCAATCCCCCAATACCCCGGCCTTATAAGAAGAAAGTAACTGATTTGGGATTCTCCATTCATATCTTTTCTTTTTTATTTTCAATGTAAAAACACCTGACTGGACTTGGTTTTTAATAAAGCAATTTAGAGTCACTTGATAACTCCTGCATTGTAATGAATATCCTCTCTCTCTCTCTTTTTTAAACCATTCCAGGGGAAAGGAGGGAGTGAGACAGAGATTTTAAAAAAAGAAAAAAATAGTACTGGGCCAAGTGACTCATGCCTGTAATCCCAGCATTTTGGGAGGCTGAGGCGGGTGGATCACCTGAGATCAGGAGTTAGAGACCAGCCTGGCCAACATGGTGAAACCCCGTCTCTACTGAAAATACAAAGTCAGGTGTGGTGGCACATGCCTGTAATCCCAGCTACTTGGGAGACTGAGGCAGGAGAATCACTTGAACCTGGGAGGCAGAGGTTGCAGTGAGCCGAGATCGCGCCGTTGTACTCCAGCCTGGGCAAAAAAAATGTGAACCTCCGTCTAAAAACAAAAGAAAGAAAGAAAGAAAAAAGAAGAGATTTAGAGACAGAAAGAGGGTCTGGGTCTGCAATTTCTTGTTCTTCTGTGAAGTGAACTTTTCAACTTACCAAAAACACAGCATCAGGAAATGTTGTGTCTTTAAGGGTCAGCGTGTCCCTTCCTGACCCCTGATTCACGTCTGCTCATCTGATGAAGTTATCAGTAGCTTGTAGCCTGTACAGGTCAGGAGGGTTCCAATGACCCAGGACACCTTTGCCGGATGCCGTGACTGAAACCACAGCATTTTGGCAGCAAAGTGAGGGGTGTGTGTGTGTGTGTGTGTGTGTGTGTGTGTGTGTGTGTGTGTGTAGGTAGGAGGAGCAACTTAAAAGAGAGATTTTAGCATGAGGGATAATTATTTCTCAAAACCCACCATCCAGGCCTCTGTAGGCAATATTTTGAATTCAAAATGACTTTCAGCCAAGTCGTGTTTGCACCTGGGAACTGTGAGAAGTACTGAAAGCTTCATAAAGGAGATGAAACCTGACCACGACAGGAAGTGACTTACAGCCCCGGAGGCTCAGATATATTGACATAAGGTAGTGAAGTAGGAAAGAATTACGGTTTTCAAAAAGAAGTAGGATCTTGGTTTCTCTTTTATCTCAGTATGATGTGTGTGTCCTAGAACAAAATCCTCTAACCACAGTGCAAAAGTGACATTCATGCAAGAGGAGTGGTCTTAAATCCCTTGCCTTTGTGGGTCTGATCCAGAGGAAAGTCAGAATTTCCTCTATGACTTGTTCATCGTGTGTCAGTATTGTGGTTTCCAAGGGCTGTGCAAACCTGATTTTCCAAGTTCCAGGTGGGCTATGTGGGTGATGGCAGCATCCAAAAGTGCGGAAGAATTGAGTTAAGGCCAGAGAGTTACTTGGAGACTGAGGTTGTGGCTGCCCGATTCATAGTAGTACATTTCTTTGTGTGTCAGATTGTCAGATATTCCTACTCTCTGGCATTTCTTAACTTGTTTCTTCTTTATGAACATTTCTTGTTGCTCCACTTGAAGCAACAAGGGGTCTGATATCCAGCAGCAGGTGATTATCCAAAAAGCTGAGTATGAACTGCATTGCTGGTGTGTGAACTGTCTTGGAAGAACCATGTCACTGGAAAATTTGATATTGTTTTGAAAAGATGATGGGCCTTAGCAGGGAGATGTCTCCACTCCAGAGGAAGCTATTTGTTTTATGCAACACCTTGCCCAACATAACTGCTTCAAGATCAGTCTCAGGAGAATCTTGAGTTTAGCGAAAGCATACTGCATCATTTTCCAGCAAGTGATTTCATAATAAATAAAACCATTGAATTTTACCTCTTGAGCCAGGCCTCACAATACTAATTTCTACCAGTGTCCTTCCCATGTACCCGGGGTGAAATGTGCCAAGTTTGTTTTCGCCTTTCAGTTCACTTCTTTTCCTCTCCTTCGTCCGAAACCCAGTGTTAGAAGGACAGTTTGAAACAACCTGAAGGGATGGCACATGATGACTTTTGAGACTCTTCCCTTGATCCCCAGATGTTTCCCTGTTCTGCATGACCTGCCATTTAGGGGTGAGGCGGGGAAGCCAGTGGAATAAATATATTTCTATCTGCAAAACCGAGCACTGGCTTTGAATTAACATGAAGCGACAAATGGAAAGCAAGGTGAAAGTATATGATGTAAGAGAGTTGATCAACATGAAAATACTGGTAAAAAGCACTGTGACTTCTTAAGCTGCTTGTACAGGAGAAAAAGCTGTTTATGTTTAGGTAAGATGGGCTAAACATCATGGGCCAAGTTCAGGCCCCACGTACGTGTGGTCAGCTCAGGAGCCCTGCAAAGAACCTGTTGCCTTTATCCAAATATTACTTATTGCTGGGTGGATTTTTTAGGATGATTTTTGAAAAGATAAATAAAATAAGGACACAAAGACCTGGGTAGGAAAAAGCCAAATCTCACAGGAATCAGGGTTCCTAATGATCTTCTGTTCTCCCCACCACTGAAAGGTACTGAAAACAAGCAGGAGGGAGATCAGTTGCGAGTCTGCCCATTTCACAGATGGACCAGGGCTGGGGAGCTGGTGCAGCCATTCCAAGCCAGGCTCCCCTGCCCCCCACCCCTAGTTCTGCCAGCAGACCACTGCCTCCAGACGTGAAACGCGGGCAGGCCAGCTGGAACCCTTCCGTGCCCCGGGTGGACAGACATGGCAGGACCACACGGAGTCCATTCTTCTCCAGCAAAGTAGTGATGTGTTCCAGGCAAAAACCCAATTGAGGATGTTTTGGCCCAAAGGAAACATTTACAACCAAATTATACACCTCGGAAAATAAACGAGCTTTCATTTTGGAAGGAAACCCTGCCAGGCTCTTTATTATTTGCACCACAATCATAAAGTTGGTTTTAATCTCTGTAGTGGAATGCTGCTGAATTGGCCAACTGGCAGGCTCTGGTCGCTTGAGTGGGGACCACTTTGCCTTTCGGAACACACAATGGGAAGCAAAGGGGAGTACTTCTCCTGAACCATTTTTGTCAGCCTCCATCATTTTTTGTTTTGTTTTGTTTTGTTTCCTGGCATGTTCATTACGGCTTTAAAGCAGACTCCTTTCTGCATTCTCTTTTCCTTTTTTCTCATTTGCAAACATTCCTGGGGCCTTCCAGAAAAAGGCTTAATGTAATGTTTCCTTTCCAAATTGATGAAAATCCAGGAGGAGGCCCAAGAAAGTCTATAATGGATTTCCATTGATCACTTCCAAGGGAACTGGATATAAAAGCTCACAGTGAACAGAAGGGAAGAGCTATCAAGCATGTTCTCTTTTTCTTCCTTAACAAAGAAATCTGGAGATGGAAAACTGCTGGTAGTCTGCTGCCAGGGTTCATGCCATGAAACGACCACATTGATAGGGTAGCCAGGAGGCTTAGGATTTCTGGGATGGCCTGGGTTTCAAATATTTTATACCATTATCAGATTATACACTGGGTACTGTGTCCAATTTTAGGTTTGGAATAAAGAGGGCCCCTACTAGCTTTCAAGGATGTGGCTGGTGCTTTCATTAGGAAACTCCTTTGATAAGGCTCAGAGTCAATTCAGCTTGCAGAGCATTTCACATGTGCTGAAGATGTGAGAATGAAGTCCTTAGGGCATATGGAGTTTTAGCAAACAGAGCGGGAAAGGAGTGAGTAATGGGCAAGCTTTGGTCCTCATTGATTGGGCAAACCATGGCAACACAGTTAAGCAGGTCAAGCCGCTTCCAAAACCTGCTGCACACTGGAATCGCCTAGGGATCTTTTTAAGGTCCTGGTGCCCAGACCCTTCCCTAAACTCCCTGTCTGATTTATGTGGTTTAGGATGTGACTGAGGCATCAGGATGTACATTTGGGAACCCCTGCTGTGGACTGTAAGCTCCATGAGGGTAAGATTAATGTCTATCTTGCTCCCTATTGTATTTCCAGTCTTTGGAATGGAGTAATTGGCTCTCAGTAATTACATATTGAATGAGTAAATGAATACATGCCCTGCAGCTCATCTGCCCACACACCATCAAAATGAATCCCAGCTAATTAGGTGATTTCAGCCTTTAAGTATGTTGGGTGGTTTAGGATGAGTGTGGTTTACATTCTAGGTCTCCTTTGCCCCCATCTATTTTACCCTCTGCTTCTCCCTACTGAAAACATCCTGAGAATTATTTTATCATCTCTTCATAGGCCACTTTTAGTATTCATGACCTGGAAATTTTATAACTTATGACCATTGATTGCTTTGTATTTTCCATAAATCAGGAATAGCTGTTCTGCTCCTTGGATTTCTGCCTCCCTCCCTATAATACTTTAATTATTCAGAGATCAACCCAGTCATTTTTTGGCCAGCAAAGCACTGGGGATTTCTTTCACCTAGTAATTGAATGGTGAGCACTTGTCCCCTCCTTCTGATGTTGAAGGTTTTCACTTCCCGCTCCCTGTCTCCATTCCATCTCACCCCCCTTCCACAGACATCGAATTCTGGCAGTGGATAAGTCAGCTTTTATTGTAAAAATGTTTATGGAGACTGTCAGTTCTTAACCTTCAAACTGAACCATGCTGTTTGTATTTTTCCAAGTGATGGAGAGTGTGAAGGACTAATGAAAATGGAGCGTGAAGAGATCAAACATGCGTCGTGGAATCTCTGTTCAAAATCCGGAATGGGAGAAATTCCACTTTGCGGGGGAAGGCAGGATTCTGGGGATGGGATCCTCTGTGAGTTGGACTTACGGCCTGAGATCATGATCTGGCATGAGAGAAAGTGAGGTGCAGGGAGCAAGGGGACCAGCGTGGTATGTGGGAGGCAGAGATCATAAGACTTTCTCTTTGGAGAAGCTAGAGCTAGAAATATATTTCCTTTGGTCGGAGAGCAAGCAAGAGTTGTAACAGACTCTATCTTCTGACCTTCTCAAGCCTGCTTTCAAAAGTCAGGATTTTGAAAGGAGCCATTCATAAGTTTGTATAGCGTGCCATGTTGGAGAACTTTTTGCTTACCGTGTGACTTTTCTGTACACCACTGGGGAGGGTGAGCACTTAGAACTTGGAGCCGAACTCTTAGTAACTGAATACCCAGGACTCTGGTTAAAAATGGGTTTGGCTCTACCTAAAATGTCAATCTGTATATCTGCAGACTTGGGGAGTAAGTGGGAGAGTCTAAGCTGAAGCAAGCAAATGGCATATTCACAGGGTGAGGTATAAATTTGCTGGAGGAAAGCAAAGCTCTGGTTGCTACATGAGCTTTCCAGTTGGGGGGTGTGAGATTTATCTGAAAAGAGCATTTTCTTGAGTTGGATTCTTGGCAGCAGTTGGCCCTGTCTATGGAGCCTTAAGACACAGGAGTGTGAATGGATCCCTCGGGCCTTTTTTCTGGAAGATGTCCCTGGAAGAACAAGGAGCAAATGCACAGGGGAGATGGTGAATGAATGCAGCTCAGGAAGTTATGCTTTTTCCTTGGAGTAGGGACTATTTGGCTTTGATGATGGCTGCAGTGTACATGCTGGGAACAAATAGATTGTCCTTCTTCACCTTCATACATAAATCATTGCTTTAATCAGGAAAACTACAGGTTAGGTGTTGGATGGTCTGAGATTTATCTTTGCTGATGGGTTCATCGTGGGAAGGCTTTTGCTGCATCCGGGAGCTCTTCAGTTTAAAGGGGCACCATCTTGGCCTGGTGCAGTGGCTCACACTTGTAATCCCAGCACTTTGGGACACCAAGGCGGGTGGATCATTTGAGGTCTGGAGTTCGAGACCAGCCTGACCAACATGGTGAAACCCCGTCTTTACTAAAAATACAAAAAAAAATTAGCCAGATGTGGTGGCATGCACCTGTAGTCCCAGCTACTCAGGAGGCTGAGGCAAGAGAATGGCGTGTACCCGGGAAGCGGAGCTTGCAGTGAGCCAAGATCACACCACTTGCGCTCCAGCCTGGGTGACAGAGCGAGACTCTGTCTCAAAAGAAAAGAGGAGCCATCTTAAAACCATGATAATAGTAACTTGGCCTTTGGGGCAACTGAAGGAAACTGTTTTTCTCCTCTTTCACTTGTCTCTCACCTTCTGTCTTCCCACTTATCTCATTTACTGACAGATAATTTCTCCTCTCTCTTAGGCCCACCTGGGATCCCCAGTCCCCCTCTCAGATCTTGCTTAATCTTCTGCCAGACCCCTGAGCTAGAAAAGTTTATCTCATCCAGTATCCAATCTGAAACCAACCTGTCCTTCCCCATGGACCTGTGTGGCTTAATTAGAGACAGACACAGTGAGGGAGAAATCAGTTGGAGGCCTGTTGCTGCCCCGTTTGGGGTACTTGCTACCCAAGCAGGCCTGGCAAAGCTAGCATTTATTGACGCAGGGAAAAGCAGGAAGGAACCAAGTCTCACAGTTCACCCTCCATCTTCAGGGTTTTTGATCTTCTCACCCTGCGTGTTGATCTCTTACGTCACTTGCTCAGTGGAAAGCTTCCTTCACCCAGGGACCCGGAGGGTAAGGAGCTCTGCCTTCCCTCCTGGTGTTATCGTAGGGGCATCCCTGAGGAGTGGGTGACCACTCAGACAGTCTCCCCAGGCTGGATGGGATGCCTTGGAGCTCATTCACTGTTGATCTGATTATGCTTTTCCAAGATAAAAGTGCATTCTTTGAGAGTCCTGTGTTTACTGGAAAGCATCTCCCTTTGCCAAAATACCGTTCAGAATGATTGCTCCTTACCAGCCACTGTTCCTCACCTTCTTCTGGTGACAGCAGAGGTTCTCAGGTGTGAGCCTGGAGGGAATCACCAGGAGGCCTTGCTCAAACATCTGCTGCTGGGCCCCACCCCAGAAGCTCTGATTCCACAGGGGATGGGACCCGAGAATCAGCATTTTAAACACATTTCCAGGCGATTCCAACACTGCTGGCCTGGGACCCCCATTTTGAGAACACATGAACTAAATTAATAACTCAGTATTATAATCAGTTTTTCTGTGAGCTCAGTTAGGAAACGATGGGCTAGTTCAGATATCTTAAAATTTAAAAAACACAGCTAAAATGAAAATAACACATACACATCCATATCCGTGTATATATAAATATATATGTATGTTTATACACACATATAAAAACACACTTATAAATGTCTATTTATGGGTGGGGCACAGTGGCTCGTGCCTGTAATCCCAGCACCTTGGGAGGCTGAGGCAGGCGGATCACTTGAGGTCAGGAATTCAAGACCAGCCTGGCCAACATGGCGAAACCCCATTGTCTCTACTTAAAAAAAAAAAAAATGCAAAAATTGGGCATGGTGGCACATGCCTGTAATCCCAGCTACTCAGGAGACTGAGGCAGGAGAATCACCTGAACCCAGGAGGCGGAGGTTACAGTGAGCCTAGATCACGTCTCTGCACCCCAGCCTGGGCAACAGAGCAAAACTCTGTCTCAAAAATAAATAAATTAATTAATTAATTAAATCTGTATTTATGTCTGCAAATATATATGTATATTTATATAACCATATATGTCTACTTTATATACGTGTATATATAAGTATAAACAGATGTACATACAAATAGAAAATCTTTGAATTCACAGTTGACTTTGAAGAAAAGCAAGCAGATTCAGAAAATGTTCAGAATCAGAACTGAATTCAAGCGAGCAAAATATCTGCCCCTGGCATCTCCTGCTGAGCCTCATTTCTGCACCTGCTTCCTAGACCCCTGCTGCTCTCTGTTGCTCTGCCAGGCCTGCTCCTAATGCACTTGCTGGGTGCTCAGTGGTGACTTGGTCACAGGCAGGTGGCAGGAGCCATTGGTACCTCCAGCACAGTCTCTATATTATCTCTCTGGGCAAAGGGAGAAGCTGGGCGCTGCCCATGATATCACTCAGAGGCAGATGACTGTGCCATCCTGTGCCAGGACTCAGGGTCACCACACAAGTAAGGGCTAAAACAGGAGCGGAGCCAGCGAGAACTCTTCCACCTCTCCCAGAGCTGCTTCTCATCCTCCCACATCCCAGAATACAAACGTGGTTCCAGAGATGCAGGAGGAGTCAACTGTGGCCACACTTATTGGGCATTGAAATCCTGTTTGTCATTCCTTCCTTTTCCATCTATTCATTGTCCCTTCCATTCGTTCAGAGAGCATTTAGTGAGGTCCTACTCTGTACTGGGCTCCAGGCCAAGTGCTGAGGCACAGAAGTGACAGAACAGACACAGTCCCTGCCTTGTGGTTCTGACATCATGGTAGGGGCCACAACAAAGAAGAGAGCCCATAAATAGAATAATTGCAGCTAATAAATACTACAAATGAAATAAGCAGAACGATAGAGGGGAGCTTTTAAAGGTTAGAAGGAACACTGGTTATATAAGATGATCAGGGAAGTCCTCGCTCTCTGCAGGTGACATTTAAGCTGAGACCTGAAGGATAGAAGAGAGAATGATGGCAGCCTGGACTAGGACAGTGGCAGAGGAATTGGAAAAATGGATAAAATGCTCTGTTTGTTGTTAGCAAGTATTAAAGGACTTGAAGATGTTAACATGGCTAATATAACCCCCCATTGTACAGCTGAGTTTACAGTTCAGTCATTATTTGTGTGTGACTGTTTAGCCAGAAACTGGACAAAAATGAGTAAATGTCTAATAATGTGTAGAAAAAGAAAAGAAGGATGTGTATGGTAGAGAAGTAATGAGGAGCAAGGAGGGATTAACTCTGCTGAAGATCAGGGAAGGTTTACAGAGAAGGCAGTATCTAAATAGGGTTTTAAAGGATGCATAGGAGTTTTCTATACGGATAAGGGAAGGAAAGACTTTGCAGGTAGAGTAGACAGAAAGAAGTGTGACACTAGAGCATCTATTAGCACTTATAAGCCTCTGTATGAATTACAACAAGTCATTCCCTCTGGGAAGATAGTACCCCTTCCTCCAGTCCGAACTTCAGCCATTACTTGCCCCCTCATCAGACATCTTTGCACCATGCACAAATTGTACAATGTACACGGCATGGTAGACCTAAGTGAAACTACGAGGAGTCCACTCTGCCCATGTCTATCAGGCTTTGAAATCTTGTTTGTTCATCCAGCCCGCCAACCAGCTGTTCATTCACTCAAAGGATATTTAGTAAAGTTCCTGGGGTTTTTTTGGTGTGACTGCAGTTATAAAGAGGGAAAGACAGTTTGTAATTTAGTCATGGAAAACCGTGAAGATCTACCAGGCAATGACACTCAAGCAGCCAGTAGGAGAGCATCAGGCTGGGAGTTCGAAACCCTGTGTCCTGTGCCCTGGCTCATGTGCCATCCTCCTCTTCAAAGATTCTCTAGAGGTCGGGCGCGGTGGCTCACGCCTGTAATCCCAGCACTTTGGGAGGCCGAGGTGGGCAGATCACCTGAGGTCAGGAGTTTGAGACCAGCCTGGCCAACATGGTAAAACCCCATTTTTACTAAAAACACAAAAATTAGCCAGGTGTGGTAGTGGGTGCCTGTAATCCCAGCTACTCAGGAGACTGAGACAGGAAAATCAGTTGAATCCAGGAGGTGGAGGCTACAGTGAGCCAAGATTGCACCATCGCACTCCAGCCTGGGCGACAGAGTGAGACTCCATCTCAAAAAAAAAAAAAAAAAAAAAAAAAATCCTCTAGATTATGCTTTGTAAAAATGGAGAGTTGGGTCCCAAAACCCATCTTGTGCCCTGCCCCCACCAGGCAGGTCCGACATGACTATTCTCAGACTAGTTGTATTTTAATAGGGGATCATGGGATCATGGAGATAAAATGGCTTC
This sequence comes from Macaca nemestrina, assembly GCF_043159975.1. Classification (NCBI taxonomy): domain Eukaryota; kingdom Metazoa; phylum Chordata; class Mammalia; order Primates; family Cercopithecidae; genus Macaca; species Macaca nemestrina. The sequence goes on from NC_092139.1 coordinate 46,879,409, forward strand.
AAAATCAAATGACTGAAACACTGACTGCTCCTTCCATCCTCAACGTGGACCTTTTTGGAGAGGAGGGCAATTGGTGGTGTTGGTCCTTTCTCTGCATTCTGAGCATTCTCTTTACACTGAGGTTGTTGGAAGAGGTGTTCACTCTCCCTAGCAGCTGCAGCCCACACAGGCTGCCTTTTGTTGTCTCTGCTGGTCCAGCTTTAAAGCGTCTCTGGAGTCAGCCAGAATTCACACACCCCTAGTAAGTATGAGCCAGGTGACTTTGGCAGGATTCCAAACCTCAGTTTTCTCATCTGTACAATGGGAGTGATGATAATTATATCCACCCAGTGGGAAGCTTTGAGAGCCAATTGGTAGAAGTGATACATAAAAGTGTTTGGGCAAGGCTGGCACAGAGAAGACATTTGAAAAAGGTGGAGGAGGTGGAGGGGTGGCTGTCACTAGGGAAGATAGGAGCTGGGCCTGAGGGGAAAACAGTGAAGAGAAAATATGACAGTGTGAGAGTGAGTGTTAGAAAAGGCTAATGAGAGAAGGGAATAATAAAGAGGAGAAAAGAAGTATCTTTACCACACAGATGCTACCCATTTTACAGGTGAGAAAGCTTGAGCCGCAGGGAAATAACGTGCTCAACGTGAAGCTCCTCTTTTTTCAAACACTGTATTTTCCTGTATGCCTTATTGGTCGGAAAATAAAGTAACAGTAACAGAGAAGCTTGGCTTCTTTAAGAGAGTATCAGCCAGGCGCAATGGCTCATGCCTGTAATCCCAGCATTTGGGGAGGCCAAGGTGGGAGGATCTCCTGAGGTCAGGAGTTCGAGACCAGCCTGGCCAACATGGTGAAACCCTGTCTCTACTAAAAATACAAAAAAATTAGCCAAGCATGGTGGTGAACGCCTGTAATCTCAGCTACTTGGGAGGCTGAGGTGGGAGAATCACCTGAACCCGGGAGGCGAAGTTTGCAGGGACTGGCCCTCTGTGTCTTACTTCCTCAGTTGTCTGCCTCATCTGACCCACTGAATAGCTCTCATGTTTACATAGCGTACTATGTGCCATTTCATTCCTAACTTCTCCCCTCTTGAATTAGTGATAATTCATTATTTTTAACATCACTATATCTATGGCTTTTGTTGACGAGAACTGATTAACCCTAAAAAGCCATTACACTGCACAAGTAAAGCAGTGTTGGGCTGCACTGTTGTCTAGATGTGTATTTTCCTTAAAAAAAAAAAAAAAAAATGAGGCCAGGACTTCCTCTACCAAACCAAGTCAGGGAGCAGAGTTGAGAATTAAATCCACAGTATGCTGCGGGCCAGTGTTCTTGAGCCAGTCTTCGGAGAACTGTTATTCCAGAGCCGAGCAGCATTTAGGGGAGGCCAGGGAATTCAAAGTGGCTGCAGACTCTCTTGTTCTAGCCAGCTCCAGGGTGGAAATTAGGACAGCACCGTATGGTGAAAGGAGCAAGGATTTCGTAGCCTACTTACTATCTAGGGGCCTCTCAGCCTTAATTTCCTCATCTGTGGAATAGGGGCACTCATGTCTACCTCACGTGGATGTCATGAGACCAGATTTAATGTATAGTGCCTGGAATAGGTGATATTATAGCTGTTATTTCTCCCAAGCATGTCTGTGTCCCCCAGATGTTCTATTTACCTCTCTCAATCCATTTTCCACCTTTCTCCATCCTATTTATTTCTTGAGCCTATGATCTGAGTGTATTACATCAACAGGCTCCCTTGCTGTCTGGCTTCTGATTGGGTTTGGCCAGTGCTAGGCATGGCAGGAAATGAACACCCAGCTTACCTCCAACCCCACAATTCTCCCTTTCCCTTTGGTTAACAGTAGCCTCTCCCTGTCCTTGCATCTTCAGGCCTGGAGATGTGAGCTCTCCCTGGCTTCATTGACCCTAGATACTAGAGCATTCTTGATGGTTTCTGGTCACTTTGTCCAGATATGTTAAATTGTCCTTTATTAAGCTCTCCTTAGTTACCCACTCGGAGGGTGCCATTAATCCCCTGCTCAGACTCAAACTGATACATCCTAATATTATGATGTTTATACTGAGGAGAATAGTAAACACGTTCTCTGTTGAATATCTCCCCCTTCATGACAACATCCCAAAAGAAAGCCTCCGAGAACTTGTGACTCTCTTTTCTCAAATCTCAGTTAACTGAGGTTCTCGTGGTAGAATTCTCACTGGCGAGAACAACACTGGGAGGAGCTTTGTTTCTCTAGGATCAGAGTAGGGAATTGTATGGGGGGAAAATGAAATGGTCGACAGGAGTTTGGGTGCCTTCTGGTGCATGGCCTTCTGTTCTCCCCATAAGGACCCTCATAGGAGGAGAAATGCAAGGGAAGTCCTGCTCACAAGCCATGGTTCTCCATACTGGTTCCGGCTTGTCAGTGCATTAGATCAACATCCAGATAGGAGTCTCTTAGAGAAAGTGAAAGAGCATTACATGGTTATGTTAAAGACCTTATAGATGGTGAGCTGTGGTATCATAATTAGGAATCTGGGCTGGGCACAGTGACTCATGCCTGTAATCCCAACACTTTGGGAGGCCGAGGCAGGCGGATCACCTGAGGTCAGGAGTTCAAGACCAGCCTGGCCTACATGGTAAAACCTCGTCTCTACTAAAAATACAAAAATTGGCCAGGCATAGTGGTATGCGCCTGTAGTCTCAGCTACTTGGGAGGCTGAGGTAGAAGCATTGCTTGAACCTGGGAGTCAGAGGTTATAGTGAGCCGAGATCATGCCACTGCACTCCAGCCTGGGTGACAGAGTGAGACTCCATCTAAAAAAAAAAAAAAAAAAAAAAAAAAAAAAAAAAAGGAATCTGGATAATTTTACTTCCTTACATTGAAAACTTCCACTCCTTCGGAATTTCCCAGTTTCTACTTTGCATTTTACATGGATATAAGCATTTCTTAACTTCCCCTCTGTAATCTAAATTAGAAGACAAAAACCTGTCCAAATAAAATTTTCATAATATTAAAAATGTGAATCTCATACAAATAGAGAACAAGCACATGTCAACTACTTAACTAAATGAATGAAAGAACAAGGGAGATGCTAATGCCATGTCAGAGCATTTGAGAAACAGATATTTATAAAGTTAGTGGGGAAAATGATGATGAAGTCAATGTGTAAACATAAATTTAAGACTGATGAATGTCCTGTAGAGCCATAAAACAGTTAGCACTGAGTTATTGTTTCTACTAGACAAAAACATTTCTGCATCTACAGAATGAAAATCTACAAGCTAGCATGTAACTTTTAGTCTGGGCCCTAATCAATAGTAAATAATAAGCCAAGTGAAGATACGTGCTCCTACAGAATTAAACGCTTTGGGGCAGGCCTGTGCCCCAGTACGAAGTGATAAACTTGCAGTCATCCTTTTGCTTCACTTCCAAGTTTTGGGAAACTTGTCTTAACAAGCCATGCGCTATTGGCACTGTCTCACCCTCACACAGTACCTGGTACATAATAAATATCGATGAAGTGTTTGTTGAATGAATCCATGCATAGAGCTAACAGCCCAGCTTCCTACAGAGAAAGGTTAGCTAAGCTAAGTCAAGAGTCCACAATTGCATCAGCTGCCAGTTTTCCAAGCAAGAATCACACCATTTCTCTAGAGACGAACAGAACAGCAGTCCAAACAGGAACAATCTGTACAGGCAGGTGGGAAAGGGAACAGGTGCCGGTGGCAGGAGCTTTCTGTTCACTTCTGGCCGTATGTGGCCTATGACAGCTCTATAATTGTTTTACAGTGTCGGGGAGGTCCTGTTAATAAGTGGGCATTACTAGTTTCTAGCAGCACACAGAGCTGTACAGGTGCATCATGAAAGCACAGAGGAGAGCTGTTAAGTCTCAGCTTTGAGTCTGAAAAACTGGCAATGAAGCTATTACCAAAAAAGCACCTGTCAGTGAAGAAAGTAGTTGGCAGGGCTTTGGAATTTTCCAACAGGTTTTACCCAGCCTTGAGCTAACAGATAGAAGGATAGAGAGAAAGGAGAAGATGTTCTAGTCATTGTAGATAGAATCTACGTTTCATGCATTTGTGAACCACTGGATTTTTATTTAATCTCCCCACCCTCAATTTGATGTTTTCAGCATTTGGAATAAAGTGGAGTTTTTTTCTGAAATTAGGGTGAAATAATTTCTCCAGAACAAGTGTCTCTTTAGGATTCCATTCCAAGGAGGTCAGAGCTGAATAGAGTGAGAGCCTTTCTGCAAGTCTCATTCTACCTCACCATGGTCATTTTACAGAAGAAATAATCCAGGTCCTTTATCAGTCAGCTTTTGCCATGTAACAAACCACACTGGGTTCACTAGCTTAAACCCACAGGATTTATTATTTCTCATGAGTCTCCGGGTCAGCAGGGTAGCTCTCATAGCCTGGGTAGGCTCAGCCAGGACTGGATGGTCTAGGATGGTCTCCGTCTGAGTGACTGGCCATTGGCAGACTGGTGAATCTGGGATAAATTATCTCTGCTGCACACGTCTCTCACCATTCAACAGGCTAGCTTGGCCTTCTTCACTGAATGTTCTATGCATTCCAAAGAGCAAAAAGAATAGGCAATCCTGAGGCACAAGTGCTTTTCAAGTCTCTGTTAACTGTTGTCCCTTTGGCCGCAGTAAGAAGCTCAAAGAAGGCCGGGCACAGTGGCTCATGCCTGTAATCCCAGCACTTTGGGAGGCTGAGGTGGGTGGATCACCTGAGGTCAGGAGTTCAAGACCAGCCTGGCCAACATAGTGAAACCCCATCTCTACTAAAAATACAAAAAATTAGCTGGGTATGGTGGTGTGCACCTGTAATCCCAGCTACTCTGGGGGCTGAGGCAGGAGAATTGCTTGAACCCAGAAGGCAGAGGCTGCAGTGAGCTGAGATCATGCCATTGCACTCCAGCCTGGGCAACAAGAGCAAAACTCTGTCTCAAAAAAAAAAAAAAAAAAGAAGAAGCTCAAAGAGTGTGGAAGCAACTACCCGAGGCATGGATCTTTAGATAAAAGAAGAATTCGTGGACATTTTTGCCAACCAGTCTACCATATGTGCAAAGGTACAATAACTTACCAAAGCTCACAAAACAGGAAGAGGCAATGCTGGGACCCAGACCCGGACCTTGAAACTCCCATCCCTGGTCTTTTCCACAGTACCCTGAGCCCTTTTCAGGATTCCAAGGTTAAGGTCCAATGACCTTTGAAACCCATTTTAGAAGTACTTGGAGCAGACAGATTAGCAATAGGTTTCTTTTTTTTTTTTTTTTTTTTTTGAGACGGAGTCTTGCTCTGTAGCCCAGGCTGGAGTGCAGTGGCCGGATCTCAGCTCACTGCAAGCTCCGCCTCCCGGGTTTGCGCCATTCTCCTGCCTCAGCCTCCTGAGTAGCTGGGACTACGGGCGCCCGCCACCTCGCCTGGCTAGTTTTTTGTATTTTTAGTAGAGACGGGGTTTCACCGTGTTAGCCAGGATGGTCTCGATCTCCTGACCTCGTGATCCGCCCGTCTCGGCCTCCCAAAGTGCTGGGATTACAGGCTTGAGCCACCACGCCCGGCCAGCAATAGGTTTCAATGAGGGTTCTTAACTTTAGTGGTGAGAAGAATCCATCTCCTTAATTAGGATATTAACTTGGCAAGGGTCCCCAGGCCACCCCTACCCCAGACCTCAGCTTCTCAACTCTGCCATCCATGTTCTTTGGCTTAACTTCCAGGTTCTCCCTCTCACCAACAGAACACCAGCCTTGGATCGCCTCATTCCATGTGGGGAAGACACAGAATCACTGCAGGAGATGTTTGCCTTCTGGTGTCCTGTTCAACACCCTTTCTGTTTGGTTGCAGGAGGACTTAGATACTTGGGCCTTTTAGGTGCACTAATGATCTGGTGCCTCTTCAAATTGGGTCCTGGAAAACGAATCCTAGACAGTTACCACTCTCTTTTCTTTGCCAGTAATGGAGAAAGCACAACTTGGAAAATCACCGATAATCCAAACTCACTAAATATTTGCTCAAAATTTGACTTAAAGGGGTGGCTGAGCTCTAACAGGGCTGAGGAGCAGGGACGGAAGCCCCCTGGTGGCCACTGGTGGCCTGGCCTTTATAGCCCTCAGCTGGTTAGCTGTAGCCTGGAAGACTAATAGAAAGCCCGACCCTTAACTGGATGCTGAGGATGGCTGGCCTCACACCGCAAGAGCTTTATTAAAGTGATTCTGGAAAGTATGATTTCTCCATCTCCCTACATTTGCAGGGATGTTTTGGGTGATGTGGGAAGGGTTTGTTTTTCTTTTTCTTTTTTTTTTTCTGGCCAAACTCACTTTCCACTCTTGTACTCTGCTTCTTACATGTTTTCTTAGACTTGAAAGAATAATTTCTCCTTCATTTCAGTTCATTCTTTAGCCTAACAGGACATAAAAGAAATTGGTCCTGGAAAAGCTACCACTCTGTTTTCTTTGCCAGCAACGGAGAAAGCACAACTTGAAAAAAATTCACCAATAATCTGCACATTTTCAAGATCAAAGCAGTTTACAGAAGTATTCAAGACAAATCGGTGAAGTGTTGATCTCCATGTTGTCAGCCGGCCCCAAGAAGCTTCAATGAGGAGAGATGCACAGGGATGGGTGGCCTCTCCACCGCAAAGCCAGCTCCCTGCCCAAATGCAAAGAATTGCCCATTCTTCATTTCTTCTAAAGCCTGAGATAATAAACGAGGTCACTGCCAAGCTCTAAAGTAAACATCGTTATGACACATTCTGCCACCATAACTAGGGATTCCTCAGCTATTAGTCAGACCTCGACAGCAGGCTCCATTCCCAAACCAGGACTGAGACCCTCCTGAATTCTTGAGCCATGATGTGCCTGTGTCACTAGCTCTCAGGGCTGTCGTCAGAGTCTCCAGCGAAGATTGAAGCATGTGTATGGCCATTTCCCCTCTGCCAGGAATAGTTCCTAAAGGGGCATTGCATTGTCATGCTTCCTATAAAATACGGCCATTGACATTTGCTCTGTTCCTGGTGCCTGAAGGGGAATGATTGCCATCACACACAGGCTTCATGAGAGCAGCAGCTGGTCACCCTTGTTGTCTGTGTCTTCATGGTGCAGTTTCTCTCTCTAGGTATCCTAGCTGCCTCTTTCCAACCCTTCTCAGAACAAGCCCCAACAGGCCGGGCGCGGTGGCTCACGCCTGTAATCCCAGCACTTTGGGAGGCCGAGGCGGGCGGATCACGAGGTCAGGAGATCGAGACCATCCTGGCTAACACGGTGAAACCCCGTCTCTACTAAAAATGCAAAAAATTAGCCGGGCGAGGCGGCGGGCGCCTGTAGTCCCAGTTACTGGGGAGGCTGAGGCAGGAGAATGGCGTGAACCCGGGAGGCGGAGCTTGCAGTGAGCCGAGATCGCGCCATTGCACTCCAGCCTGGGCGACTAAGCGAGATTCTGTCTCAAAAAAAAAAAAAAAAAAAAAAAAAAAAAAAAAAGAACAAGCCCCAACAATCCCCCACCAGCCCCTGCTTCCACTCCTAGGATCGTGGTCTCCATCCATCTTCCTGAGCACTAAGAAAAAGTGTGCCCCTTCTGGAAAGCCGATTTTATGGTCTAAAACTCATTGTATTCATTCTCCTGGTTTTCTCATTGAGGAGTGCTTGCTCCTCAATCATGTTAAAGATAATCAGTGTGCCATTTTTTTCTTTTATCTCTTCCAACAGTAAAACTTTTGCTCTTCCCTTTGAGATACCACTAGTGGCATTCTTAAACTTATTTTTAGACGTGTGGGAGCGTTCCAGACAAAATCGATGCTCGACACAGATAAAGCCCTGAGTGTGTTTACCGTGGGTAGAAGAACGTGAGTGTTTGAATGTGGAAGGTGCACAGCCATGTGTCTGGGTGCAGTATGGCTTCCTTTCATCTGGAAAAAGGAAACAAGCATTGTTGATAATAATATGCAGATGTCCAGCTCCAAATGAGGACATATTGCTAATTAGCTAGATTGTTAGTTTGTTTTAAGGAGTGAGGCTGTAGTGACATTAATTACCATCTCTGCTGTTTGTTGTTCAAAGTCTGTGAGACCAAATGCATTGTAATATCTTCTTTAATATCTTCAGTAGAAGATTCCCAGGGTTTTTTTTCTTTAGAATTCCACATAAAAGCTACATTAGGGGTAATGAGGCTTGTAGCCTCAGCCTAATTAAAACAAAATCTAACCTAGGCCCTGTTACCCAATGATAACTTTAGCCATCATTATCATCAACTAGTACCTATTGGTTGCCCCCTGAGCTTGTGAAATTGGGGGAGGGAGGAGGGAGTTTGGAGACTGAAGATAGGGCCTGTTCTTTGCTTTTCAGAAATTTGCCAGCCAGTCTGCCTCCAAGAAATCTGCCTGGTTGTATTAATCTGGGGAACAGTTAACCAGTTTTTGCCTTAAAGAGAAAAAGTACTAAACTTTCTTAGACAGCCACAATTTGTCACTGATTTGTGCCTCTTCTGGAGGTTCTGAAAGTGGTGAAATCAACCCTGTTCTTCAGATTCCAGTCCTTGGTCGGTGTTTGCAGAATAGGGCAGGTGGCTATTTGCAGACTGGGACAATGATGCTTAGCACATTTTTTCCAAAAGAGGATGCATCGCCCATTTCCATAGCTTTATCTTCCCCGTATTGTAGTGCTTATCCTAATTTGCCCTGTGGCTTGGATGTCCAAAAACCCTCACTCCCTCTCTTTTGTATTCATCTGCCTGTGTCAAATGGCCAGCTGGGAGACTCTGGCCATTCTGACCACTCTGACCCTAGATGTGGCTATGGCCATCCACCTTGGTCACAAACACAGCCACGATGGGCAGCTCCAGCTATGCAGTGGCCGGAGGCAGTGATTGGACATTCTTGGTGTTGGACCAGGATGTACTCAGTATAAAGGACACAAGTGATTGAAATGTGTGGATTTGTCATCTGAGAAAAACTGCACCCCGCCTAAAGATGAGAGGTTTTCTCTTCTCGGTTCACCTCAGCACAGCTTTCCCAAGGGCATCCAGGGCCAGCTGATGAGAATGAGGAAGGAGGGATGAGATCCCAGCACCATGTAGCTTCAGCAAACCTCCAAGTGCCCCAGAGGATGCCACCAGGGAAGTAGCAGCCTAGTGGACAAGTCGCAGCGCAGTATGATAGAGAGCTGTCAGAGCAAAGGCTGGTGGGCTGAGACTATGGGTTGGGCCCGATGTGTATAATATTTAACTCCGTTAGTTCATCTGAAAGCAGCAGGTGTCTCTGATCGTTACTCTCACTGCATTTCAGCTCTGAAACCCTTTGGATCTATAAACCACAGCTCTGTCAGACCTCAGAGACTCCTTCACCAGGACTGCAAAGCTCCTGGACCCCTCCCCAGATCCCTGTTCTCTTAACCTGATGCATCTACTGCACGTTTAACAAGCCCTTTTTATTTCAGTTCAGACATTGCTTCCTCTGAAAACCTTTCTTTCTTTTTAATACCAATTTGCAAAGTAAGGAGTTTTATAATACCTACCTCAAATGGTGACAGTAATTTTTCTGGATTTCTCTCCTTCATGAGTCTCCTTATGAATTTTGATAGATTCAGTGTGCATTAGTCAAGTACAATCTCTTTTTTTGGTCCAAATTCTCTGATCTGTGAGCAATGTGGGCCTGTCAAGCTGGCTCCTGTGTTCTTTCAAGAGTACCCTGTTAGTCATTGAAAGCTTCCTTGCTTCTTGTTGCAGGAAAGTATCCCAAATTCATCTGTGCCTTCCCCGCCCAAGCTCTGCACTCAACCCTTTGTCCAAGGAATGCTGGTTCCTTTTGGTGAGGAAAAACCTCTTGCAATCATGATAACATTTGGTTGGTGCAAAAGTAATGCTGGTTTTTGCTATTACTTTCAGTGGCAAAACGTTTATAATTTTCCTGGTCATCATAACTCAAAAATTAAAATCCTAAGAGGGCACATTGCTACTGGTACTGCAGCATTGTCAATGTTAACATTAAGATTAATGATAACAGTAAAAGATATATGGAGGTCACCATTCCAGGACCAGCGCGATAGCTCCATAATGCTATCAGGGACCTAAGCCCACCATCTTTCCAGTCAGCCACGCTTAGACTACAACCTCCATCCTCAGGCCTGCCAGCTGTCTCATTTCACATCAAGCCCTGTTTCCTCATTTCAGGCAGGACAAAGTGGAAGAGAGAAAGGCAAATGGCAAAACCGAATCTGAAAACTCCTTTTCAGCAGTTCTGTCCAGAACCTTCCACTTACTCCTCTTGGGGCAGAATTGTGTCATATGGTCACATCCAGATGCAGTGCATGCTGGGAAATGTAGTTTTTGCCAGGTCCACAGCCACCTGAAACAAACACCAAGTAGGAAAAAGAGGGGACTAGACATTGGGCAGGCAATTGCAATGTCTGCCACAGTACTGCCATATAAGGCAAAATACTAGGCTGCAAGAACAGGATATTTTTATTACTATTCCTGTTTTAGATAAGTTCTAAAATAATAGAAGGAGAGGAGCACCAAGCAGTAGCTAAATAATTTGGCCAATGAAGATCACCTGCCTCAGCAATTGAACAGTTCATGTGCATAAGCCGTTCAGTAGCTGCATTTCTTCTGTTTTCCTTCTCATTGCTAGTCACAGCTCTGAAATTATAGTCACAAGAGGAAACATTGCTGCTGGTACTGCAGCATTGTCAATGTTAACTCATAGATAGTTAACTCAATGTTAACTCATTGTCAGTGTTAACTCATAGATTGATGTTCAACTCAAAGACACATTGTGGGTAAAGCAATATTTTCCCAAAATGAGCAGACCCCCTTGTATCACTTTAACTGGGGCAGAATGAATTCAACAGCATTTTGGAAAGAATGGTCATGTTTCTTTCCTTAAATTCCCAGACTTTCCTAAGATATCATTTTCAGAGAAGAATGTTTGCTTGCCTGAATAAAACACAAAATATTTTACTTTTAACCTTGAGACCCACCCCTGTTGAAAATCTTTACTCTGCTGGAATAATTCAAGTGGAATACTCAGTGAGTGAACTTGGTGATAGCTGGACTGATGTCCTCAACCAGGACCTCCAATGGGGGCTCTGCAAGGAGGATATGCAGTATGTCCCTTTGAGAAGAGATGAAGAAAGGTTTTCTTCTGCATTACTCTAGGATATTCTGTCTGTTGTCTCCTACTCTAGATTTAAAGTCTAGATGACTAAAATAATGGCTACTCTTAAATCTTGTTATTGATTGAATAAAACAGGGTTTCATTCTATATGGGCCATCCTTAGCCACACTTCCCCTATCCTAGGATTTCCGGTCTCTTAATAGCTTGGGGGCATGCCGTTGCAAGGAGGCAAGGTCTCTAGTTAAATATGTTTTGGAAGAGGTGCAAGAGTAACTCAGATGTTCAGAGATTGTGATTAGCATTTCTTTATTATTTAGCATCTTCCAAATACTTTGCAAACACCAAGCCTGTGTCTGGGGGGCAGGGAAGTTCGGAGAGATAGAGAAATGCCACAATTGTGTGCATAACTGAAGCCAAAACATACTTCAGCCCCAGTTGTCTGACTATTCCTGGCAGAGGTATTTGTGGCCTGAACTGCCCAGCCAGTGGCCCTAATGCGACGCTTCTCTTTCCATGTGTAGACACAACCTAACCCAAGTATCTTGACTAATCCTGCGGGGAGGGTACAGGGTTCTTCTTATTATCTAATCTGCTTTACATGCAAGGTCCTTGAGTCCTAGAGAGTTTAAGGGATTTGCTTGGTCTGGGGCTAAGCCAGAAGCACTCTGTGGTGGTGGATTTCCTACCAGGAAAAATTCAAGAGTCACATCAATCAATCAATCAAACTTAGTCCCTGTTTTTTCAGACATCTAGGCAAAATGTTAAAGAGTAGCAAAAACACATTTTCTACTTCTTCTAAAATGTAAGTGTTCATAATAGAAAGAGTACTACATCACAGGGGAAAGGAAAGAGAGCCCCATTTTTAACCTAATTAAGCAGTATACCTCCATTGTGGTAATGAAGTTAGGGCTTGATTTACAAGAAGTACTAAAGTAATTGGGAAGCAAATTCTGGGCCCCTTCCAAGATTCGTAATCCTAAATCCTACACAAGGAATTCTCCATGACAATCTCACTGTCCTCCCTAATGTTGCTGGAGAAATTTTAGGGTTGGAGATTAAGGGAAAAAAGCAAGGGAACAAATACATTCAGCTATCTCCCCTTTGGGATGTCATAGAGACGTCCCATTTTTTTTTTTTTTTTTATGTTAAGAAAAGATAGCATGCTCTCTCTCCTCTCTTCTCTTCTCTTTTCTTCTCTTCCCTTCATTTCTCTCCTCTTCTCTCTCCTTCTCTTTGTCTCTTCTCTTTCTCTCTTCTCTTCTTTTTCTCTCTCTCTCTCTTTCTCTCTCTCTGTGCTAGGCTCAAACAACAATACACTTGGCTCTGTTGCATTGAGTAATGTCTCAAAATGTCAGGGCAACTCCCTCTACCAGGATGTGCCAGGAGACGAAAACCATGGCAGAGAGGTGACTGGAAAGGTGAACAAAGACACTGCCCCCGCCCACATCTTCTGAGCTGTGGAAAGGCAAGCAAAAACATGCTGCAGAGTAGCCAGCTTTCCCCTACCACTGCATGTTTTAAAGAGGTGATAGATGAGGTCTCTATCTCCACCCTCCCCTTGGCCTCTTCGAACATTCAGAGGTGGTCTCTGCACCAGTGAGTTTGTTCCTGAGCCCCATTCCTATTTAAACAGATATATAAAAATCCATTCACAGCTGGGCATGGTGGAACGTGCCTGTAATCCCAGCTACTCGGGAGGCTGAGGCGGGAGGATTGCTTGAGCCCAGGAGTCTGAGGGTGCAGTGAGCTCGACTGTGCCACTGCACTCCAGCCTGGACAACAGAGCAAGACCCTGTCTCTAAAAAATGACACATAAATAAAAGTAAAAATAATAATCCCTTCCCTAAGGTTAGCTCTCCAAGAAGATACGTATCTGCTAGTGTGTTTCAGCCTCGGTGCTCTTGACCTTGGGTGCTCAGAGTCATGAATGTTTTTATACCAGATGCAACCCTTTGGCTGGGTCAGAGGCACTGTGGTGGGGGGCAGAGAGGGTGTGTGGAGACAGTGTGCTGAAACATACACTCCCAAACCCCAAAACATGCCCAAGAATAACAGGAACATTAACCACTGACCCAAAGCTTGGTGAAATTCTATCTCCTTGTCTCTCTCCACCAGTAAACATGAAAATGCTATCCCTGAAGGCTGGAGTAAATCTTTTGTGAGAGGAGAGGGGAGAAAAAGAAAGGCTGGTTTGGAAAAGGAGTCCAGCAACTTCTATACTCTTCAATCACTAGAGAAATTTCCCCATAGCGATAAAGAAATGGAGACATTTTTCACACCTGGGAAAAACAAGGGGCTTGCACTTTTCAGTATAAAATCATTAGATTTCAGAATGCCTTTTCATGACTTTTTCTTTGACTATCCCCGTCTCTTCATCCTCATCACCTATGGTTCTTCCCTCCTTCCCTCTACAACAGCTTCGCTGGCCATTCTGTTTCTCAAACCAGCCAAACTCATTCCCATCCTAGACTTGAGTGCTCCCTTTGCTGTTCCCTTTGCTAAAATGTCCTTCCCCCAGATTATTGCAGGGTGCCACCTTCTCTTGTTCAGATCTTGCCTCAAGTGTCACCTTCTCTGAGGGGTTCTCCCTGACCAGCTATCTAAGGTTTTCCCCAGCCACTCTCCATCATCTTCTTTCTTTTCTTCTTGGCAGTCACCATTCTGTGATCTGATCTTATTTATTTATCTATGTACTTATTGTTTATTTCCCTCACCTAGTTGTACATTTCAAAATAATAGGCCTCATGTCTATCCTGTTTATTGCTGTATCTCCTATGCCTAGCATGGTTGGCATTTGTTGATTGGATGGATGGGTGTGTGGGTGGAAGGATGGATGGTTGGATGGATGGATGGATGGATGGATGGATGGATGGATGGATGGGTGGATGGATATGTGAATGGATGTATGGATGAGTTGATGGACAAATGGACAGACAACTGGATGAATGTATGTAATCAATAATATGGCCCAAGAACTTTATCCAGCTTGGTCAGATCTTTTGCTCCATAGCCTACACAAAAGAAAGCAACTCTGGACACTAGAACTATAACTAAAGCCAAGGTGGTTAATCAGTTGAAGCTGTGAGAAGAGAAACATAATTTGGTTCCAGCTTTAAATGAGCACCTATTCTCCTTCAATATAGTGTTTTCATTTTTAAAGTACTTTGAAGCTTAATAAATAGCCCATAACTCATTAAGCCTCAGAAAATTCCCAAGTAGCAGGCTAGAAGAAGTTTTCTGATGATCTGGCTTTTAAGACATGAAGAAACTAAACCATGGGGTTGCAAAACAAGTTTGGAATGTCCTACTGGCTTAATTTCAGCCGCTGGAATTGTCCTTGCTCCTGAATATAATGGACTGTTAAGGGTGACATTTTAAAATCATGTGTCCCTTTAATAGGTGTTTGTTTGCTTGTTTGTTTGTTTGTTTTAGAATAACCTCAACGTGGGAAGTGACTCCACATCAGAAACCAGCTTTTCTCTCTCCAAAGAAGAACCAGGGGAGCGTCTGGACCACCAGGCTGAACACCAACCCTTCCCTAGACCGCGATTCCGACAAGAGATGGGGCACCCTTCATTGCAAAGAGATGGCCCCAGATCCTTTCTCCTTGATCTACCAAACTTTCCAGATCTTTCCAAAGCTGATATCAATGGGCAGAATCCAAATATCCAGGTAATTCTTGGCACATGGAAGATAGAAGATAACAAAACAGTCCATCTTCTGTTTTCTGATGATTCCAGTGGAAACTGCTGCCTTACCTCACTTTTCTTCTTAAACCCTTAATGATTCCTGCTTAAGATCATGTTATCTCCATAAGAACAGTGCTGCATTTCATTAAGCGACACCCATGATTGTGAGATGCACCATTATTTTGTGAACCACTCAAAAGAAGAAAACACTATCAATTAAAGTACGACACACCAAGGATTACAAAATACATACTAATTTAAGAGACAGTGAAATATAAAAGCAAATCAAAACAAAATAGTCCAAAATATAAAAAAAAAACAAAACAAAATTGATGAAATGTGACAGTTTTAGGAAAAGGCCAATCTGACCTGCGAACAGATTGGGCAAATGATTTCAAACATTTCAAAGCACTCAGGAAAGCTCTTTCTCTTAATGCCCCTCTAACTTGCCTTGGACACCAGAAATTCCTTCACAAAGAGACAAGCTTCCGTTACTCTAAAGTATACATGACTTACAAAACAATAAGAGGAAGGAGGTTGAGAATAGGAGTTCCTAGGGGAGAGATGGCTATCTTCCACTAAGATGGGATCTGATGAAGCAGTAGGAAATGGAAGGTTAAGGAAAGGGTGACTGGGGTTAAAAATAATAACTTTCATCTACACTGAAATAGCTCAGTATACTTTACAAAGCAAATGTTGATCTGATTTGACCCTCCCAACACCCTCATGAAGGAGACAAAGCCCGTGTCATTTTTCTAATACTATCAGTAATGCACCAGATACTCAGGAAGTTACTGTTTGGTTTACCCAAAGTCACATGGCAGTAAATAGTAGTTGTAGGGTTCAAATCCAGGCTCTCAGACTCTCAACCCACATTCAGAGACAAACTCCTAATTTTGCATGTTGTTTGTACCTTTCTCTGTTTCCTCCCAAAGATGGTCCCTATGATGGTTGAGAGAGGCTCATCCCCCGAGCAACCCAGCCCCTATCCTCATATGACTGCTTCCATACTTTTTTTAAAGATGGCCTCACTCAGTCACCCAGGCTAGAATACAACGGCACAATCATAGGTTACTGCAGCCCCTACCTCCCAGGCTCAAGCGATCCTCCCACCTCAACCTCCCGAGTAGCTGGAACTTCAAGTGTGTGCCCCCACATCCAGCTCATTTTTAAATTTTTTTGTAGAAACAGGATTTTGCCATATTGCCCAGGCTGGGCTCAAACTCCTGGGCTCTAGCAATCCTCCTGCCTCGGCCTGCCACAGTCCTGGGATTGCAAGTATGAGCCACCATAGCCAGCCCATACTTGTAAGCTTTGCTTCCAATTCTTTCTATTTGTATAGGGGCACCTTTTCCGTACTTTTTCCTCTCTGGACCAAATGCCAGTTTGCTTACATACCAGAAAGTTCCTGAACTTGGACTCAGACCAGTTGATCCTTCATTAACTGCTTCTCTCTCCACAGACTAACACCCTCTGCGTGATACGGTTTTAGATCAGGTTTCGTAGACCTGAGTTGTTTTGCT